>NC_043760.1:17064043-17369590 GCF_902148845.1 Salarias fasciatus
GACTCAGCTGTCCGTCTCATGCTTGGTGCATGACAATAAAATGACAACCAAACACCTATAAGGGTTTTGATCATTAGAAATTAAATAAAAAATGTAAAATATCAGTAATATTTTATATTAGAAATGTCATAAGTACCACAGGACATTAAGAAATAGTTGACAAAAACGACAACAGTTACAATACCATAGCTCAAAATGATCCACAGATTTAAGTGTGCTCAATTTTCAGTTCAGTTAACAAAAATACTTTCTTATGTGTTCAGTTACAGTAGTGCAAATCATTGACTTTCTTTTTTCATTTAGTTGCGATTTAGTGGAAACCTTCACCTAACATTTCAACTATCTCTTTGCTCCGCTTACAATCAGTCATGTATTTTCTGAGGAAGCTCACCTCATTCAAGGCTTGTTTTGGTTTGTTTGTTCGTTTTTGAATATCTATTCACTCAAAATATGGTCTTCCAGTTATTATTTGAATATTTGCAGTTTTTCTGTCAGCTTCAAAAAACAAGTTCCTTCATTGTAACCTCCCTCACCATCCCAGCCTTTTTTCCTACACAACTGCCATTGACATTCTGCCTTTCCCCCCAGCTTTGCAGTTTTTGTGCTAAAATTACAGGTCAACTCTCAAAGTTCACTGGCTGGAGATGGAATGGCAATTGTCCAATTTCGCCACTTTCTGCTTGTAAGGCTGGATGTAACATAGTCTGGGAAGTTTCTGGGTTTTAAGTTGTTTGTGCAAAGACTTCCCCAAATATATATTTATCTACTGGCACTGTCCAGGAAGACAGTGATACCACAATAAGTTGGTTGTATAGTTTTTAGGTTATTGTTATTGTTCACTTTATCGTGAAACTGTAGCAGAGCATATGGGACGATGTCCCTTGCACATTGTAGAAATGACAGAGGAATGATGATATTAACAATCCATCTCCGATCAAAGTAACTGCTGCTTCAGGTCATTCCGTGAGGGGTCACACTATTTTTTTGTTAGAAGCAAATCCAACAACATGTTGATGTGCAATACCACTAATCCAATCTGATACCAAGAAAAAACAGAAATATTGGAAACAATACCGATGCTTTGTTCAAAAAAGAACATAAAATGGTAAGTTAAAGCGCCCTTGCTCTGGAACAAAAATAAAATTGGAGTTATTCAGCTGTTCTCATGCTGTCATATTTGATTGTTGTGGCCTCTGAACTGATTTGAGTTTTACACTCCTTTAATAGGGCTGCATGATGTGTGGAGAAGTTCAATTCTCAGGCCAAGCCTGGGCTGTACTTTGGTTGGTCTGTCTGTGTTTTTCACATAAATTAAAACCCAAAGTAACAGTAATAAGAGCAAACAGTCTTGGCATGTCAGTTCATTCATTCCAGTTAATTAGTAAGCATTCAGCACGATGTAGTCTAGGTCAGCGCCTCTTCCTCCCCCTGTATCTGCTTCCTCTCTCCAACACGAAAAGAACTCATTCTGCTCTTAACTGAGATCGATCTATGCGATAGATTCCATGAGACTTCCAGTCTCACGTCTCCTTCCTTCAGTCCAAATGAGATTTCACCAAAGCCTTTATTTCAGCACCTCGGCTAAATCAGCCCTCCAGCGCAAAAAACATAAAACTGCTGTATAATACAAACAGAGCTGTTGTATCTTCCCACTCTGTGTGCTGAGGACACAAAGTCATGACTAAGTTTCCGAAGTTAGCCAAACACTCCTACACGTACTGCAACAGCTCACAGGATTTCATCCCCATCACACAGACCTAAAAATATTTGAGGCAATGAATGGAAACAGTCATTTTACATGACTACCATGGTGTGTACATTTTCACATTTATGCTTTTTTTTGCTTGTTTGTTTGTTTAACACATGCTTACTGAGCAATTTCTGGAGATTCTCTTAGCTTGCATTCAGGAAGTGTACGCTCAATTCAAGTAATGATACACATTTATTTCCTTTGTTTAAGCTCAGAAGAAAGAAAATTAAATTCCCTGTTCGGCTTCATTGGGAACAGCCCAGTTTCTGCTGCGCACATACAGCACGCTCATATTTTCTAGCTCAGTGGAATAAGCAAAAGAGAAAGTCAGCTATCACAGATTTTTACTCATTATGTGGTTCTTATAGTCTCTTGTGAGAACATGTCTGCGTGAAAGTGCTGGCAAAACATGAGAGAGCAGAATCCTGATGAGATGGAGATAGAAACAATAACAAGGCAAGCTTTTTGCACACTCATTCCATCATCTGAGTAAAAACACTCAAATTTTTAAACTTGGTGCAAGGATAAAACTGGATGAAAACATGCTTTTATTTTTTGAAAGGACAGAAATACATGTGGCCTTAAGAAAAGTATCTGGGAATATGTTTGGCCCCTTTGAACACGTGATGAATTGTGATCTCCTTCACACATTAAACACTGTATGCACAGGGTGTGTAAACATGCAGATGTGAATTGTGCAGCGATACTCCCTCTTCTGTCTCCTCGCATGTCTCTGCCATTTACACACATGTACACAAACGTGGTATTTGCACACCGACAATGAACTTTGTTGAATACAGCAATGCATGGAGCCAGAGAGAGACTCTGCTTCCTGCATGGGACTCATGCTTTGATTTTCTAGCAATTTCTCCTGCCTGCTTGCTCTAAGGCTGTTCTGCAGCATCCCTTCCAGCTTGTGAATCAACCTTGCTCCACAGTCTCTGTTCAGAACCCCCCCCCCACACACACACACCCACCCCCTCACACCACCCTATCCGTGCCCCCGCCCTCCACCAGCCGTTTACTCTGCCCAATAATAACGCAGCGTTTTCACAACAACCCCGTTTTTCTTGTGTCTTCTCAATGAATTATTCAACCCCCCCTCCCCCCACCCCCCAATAAAGCCCCATTTAATTTCTTTAAGGGTTTGAAATAATCGCTGCAGTCAGCTCCAAAAACGCATCCAAAAAAAAAAAGGGGGGCTGCAATGTGTGGCCGAAGCAGCTATAAATACCACAGCAGCACCCCCCTGCACTCATTCAGCACCCCTCCCTCATGCTTTCCCCTCCTTCCCTAGAAAAGCGCATCAGTCAGGACAGTACTGCAGACTCCCTTCCCTGGCTTGATGTACACTTTTTCTTTTTTTTTTTTCTTCTTTTTTTGTAATGCAAGGGAGGGACACCAGTTATGTCATCGCTCTCTACCGTGCCTGCTTGCTTATGCAGAGAGGACGCTGCTGCTGCTGCTGCTGCTGCTGCTGCTCCTGTTCCCGTTGCTCCCCGACTCGGTTCGCATTGTTTTGTAGCACATGTGTGGAGCTTATAGGCAACAGCGTGGCGGTGACGGGGCGGATCATCGCCAGCCACGCGCTGTACATACAGAAGGGAGCTGGACTGTGCCCAAAAACTGTGCGCACACGCATATACCAGCTCCCCCTCCCTCCTCCAGCTGCAAGTCCGAGACGAGCAGATTTCTGTGGAAGGGCCATAAACAATGACTCGCGGTCCAGTTTTCAAAAGAGCTAAAGACGCAAGGATTCGTGTATTGAGGGGTTTTAGTGGAGCAAGGCTTTAAATCCTCATTCTGCTGGTATTTTGTTCATTTGAAACTGAACTGACTCTCAGGAGGATTGCGCACCAGGAGCTGGCCATGGTGCTGAACTTTCAGCACAGAGAACAAAGCGCAGCAGCTCAACTCAAATTCAACTTTTAAATCAAGGAATGATCCTGTCTGCACACGCAACAGTAAAATATCACATCCAGATCAGATGTTACAGGCCTACTGCATGCCTTTAACCACCCACCTTACAGAGCTGAAAGTTTTCCGATATCAGAGTCTCCTGGACGTCGATTTCTCTGGGAGTGGGCGCAGCGGTGGGAGTCCCGGCGGCACTGCCGCACGACGGAGATCCTATAGGCCCTCCTGGAGAGGAGGTGGTCAAACCGTCCAACACCTTCCGGAACTTCTTCATGTCTAATCGTTATTCTGTATGTTCAAAGGTGATGGAGAGAGTTGAAAGTCAACTCTGCTTTCTTTGCTTTTTCCAGTATCCACTTAAAAGGCAGCAATCCCAACTCGTTTAGGAAGATTTAGAAAGAAAAGGTGCCTCCTGCAGCAGTAGCAGGGTTTAAAAAAAAGAGAGAAAAAAAGAGAGGGAGAGGGTCCTCTCTCTGTGTCTTAGGTGCAGTTTAAAAAGTCAGAGAGGGACCTCATCTTGCTCTCTGGCTGTTGTCCACATGAAATGAATGCGTCTGATCCACTCCGATCTGCAGCCAACGTTGCAGATGCAGGTCGCCTATCTCATATCAAAGCTCGCACCTTTTCTGCTGAAACTACTTAACTTCATCCCTCCCCCTCCTTCTCCTGCATCCTAAAGTGACATCCGCTCTCCAGCTTGGAGGAAAAGCCCACCCCTCAACAAACACATCCCGCAAAAGTGACGGATCACACACATACAGGCACACTCACACGCGCTCACACACACACTCACATGCACACAAACTTCGAGCAGGTCAGTCCACTCTTTTCCCCCAACCCGTCCACCCCCCACAAAGAGAGAAAGCACTTCCACAACACTGTGGCTGCCGGTAAGAGGAAGAGGAGGAAGAGGAGGGCGAGGAGCCGAGCAGGCAGAAGAAAGACGCAGAGGCAATGCAGTTAAAACCAGGTTTGACTCCCCAGTCAGGCCACAAAACGAGACAAGTCAACCACCAAGAGGGAGAAGAAGAAGAAGGGGTGGGGAGAGGACGCCCTGCGATTGCGGTGGTAACCCGGGGCTAATCTGTGGATCGATGAGAGTCGGAGAGGTGGTGCAAGAAAAAGGAAAATAGCATCCAGAGAGCGTCGCTTCCCCGCAGTCCAGAGACGGGAGAGGACGGGAGCTGTCCGCGGTGCTGAAAAACCATAACCAGCCAGCCCCGCCCCCTCCTCTCTCTCTCTCTCTCTCTCTGTCTCTCTCTCTCCTCCCGCCTCTCGTCTGCGATTGGAGCTCTGAAGGAAGAGAAACAAACTATTTTTTTTAAAGGAGCAATTCACTTTAAATAACGGCGAGAGCTCCATTAATAAGCCATCCGTGAAGCCAGAGATTGGCGATGAAATAATCCAAAAAAAGCAGCCTGACAGCAGAATCACTGCAATTTAAAACTGTTGTGTTTTTTGTATGCTTCATCTGCTTTGCCTAACTTTCTTTTCTTTCACTGCCTCAAAGCAAGAAAGCTGAGGTTCAAATACCAGCTGGGCATTTCTGTGTGAGTGAGTTTGCATGGTCTCCATACAAGGGTTTAGTCTGGATAGTCTGGTTTTCTTCCACAGGCTAAAAACTTACATGTAAGGTCAACTGGTGATCCCAAATTGCCCCTACAGCTGTGAATGTAAGAGTGTGGCTCTTTGTCTCTGTGTGTTTGACCTGGGATGGACGGGATACCTGTCTGGGTGTATCCTGCCCTTGCCTATGGGAATGGCTCAAAGCAGCACCCCGTGATCCTGAACAGGAAAAAGGGGGGCAAAGCGCATGTGCTCGCAGGCACACGCACGCCCACACACATACACACACACACACACACAGCCATATCACCCTGGGCAGCCACAGGTTGAGGGCACTGTTTGGGAGTTATATGAGTGATGCATTAGCAGTTCGATTCACACCAATGAGCTTCTGGGTAAAAGCTTGCTTTCAAAAATTGTTTAATGTAGTTATTTCTTCAATTTGTTTTCAATAACTAATTATTTCTCATCGCACAGAGGTTGCATGTCTTCTTCATTCAACATTGTCAATTATCTCAAAATGTAGAATTTAAAAAAAAACATAAAGATCTTTACTGTAAGGTGAAATCAGGGCATAACAAGTCTAGTCCTACACGTCCTGTTTGAATGAGCTTCATATTTGCGTTTTTTTCTCTCTTTGTAATCCAAAGAAGAATGTCAGTTTCACTCAGTTAGTGATTTCATTTGAAACTAATGACAAATGGGGGATGGCACAAGGTGACCAATGGGATCACAGTGTTGTGCTCCAAGGGATGTGAAGGCCACTCCAATATTCATTTTTTCTTTTGCTGTTGAAAAATTTTTCATTGAGATTTTTAAAATATCTTTCACCTTGTTTATTTTTTTCATGATTGACTGGATTTGTGGTGGTCCTTAGTCCGTTAAAAAAAACAAAAAACACAAACAATTTATCTACTTTCATGAGCGGTCATATGGGTTTCAACAACTGATTTTTTCTGTTTCATTGTAAATTAGATTTATATTCAGAATAGAATATTTGAGGGGTCATGTCATGTTACTCTGTCACCCCTTAATCTAACCCTACATACACCTGAGTGGGTGACCTTAAACTTGAGCCTTATCATATCCTACTCATTGGTATTTGAACCACTCTCACTTTGAAATGACCCTGAGTACCTGTACCACAACTGGGTGCTGTATCTTAACTCTAACCGATAATCAACTACAAAATAGTATGTTCGCATCATAGTGAGAATATTTCTGATTTGAGGCTGGTATTAGGCCTTTATCCTTTTGAATCTATCTCCAGGTACTCTGATTTCTTCCCACAGTCAAAAACCATGTATTTGAGGTCAACCAGTCACTCTAAATTACTCTTGAATATGTGCCACTGTTTGTCTCTCTGAATTTCCTGTGATGGATTTATAACCTGTCGAAGATGCTCTATGCCTTCACTCACAGTCTTATCAAAGTTGGACTGATTTATGCTTTTTAACTATATCTTGACCTCTAAAAATTGTTTGAAAAAAAAATGTTGGGCTGCTTGTTGAACTTTGTGAAACTGGTTGGTCGATAGGTCCGTGTGCTGTTAGGTTTGTTTATCTTACACAGATTAAAAATCAGCAGATGAATTCATCAAAAATAAATAAATAGATAAATAAATAAATAAATAAATAAATAAATAAATAAATAAATAAATCCAAGAATTATTTCTAGGAGTAGCAAATTATCAGACACACTTAACTCACTTGGAGACTGGTGTTGTTGCATAAGCACTTACATCACCAGCCGGTGCCCCCTGGCGATGCTTGATGTTATGGAGTCGGAGTACAGCACACATGGTCGTTCCATCTCTTCTCTGGTGTAAGGCGAGACTACAGTTTGAGGCTGCTGTCCAGAGTTCCAGAGTGCTTGCTCAGCAGATGTCATGAACGAAATTAGAGAATTGTAATGACTTAATTATTTGTTTCAGATGAGCATCCACATGTCTGACACTGGGAATGTGGAATCTTACAAGGATCTTATGAGAACATCTGGATGTGTCCAATATGTTTTTTTTTTGTTCTTCTTTTAAATGAAGCCATTCAGACAATGAACAGATTACCTATTTGTTCCTTCCTCAGTTAGTACTCCACATCTCAAGGCTTTCTTTCAGGAAAAAAAGAAAAAAAAAGAAGATTTGATTTGTCCATTTATTTCTGCCCCCAACTGCCCTCTAAAGCAGCTCTATTTGATACTGTTTAATGTTTCCCACTGAATACACAAAGAAATCGATGCGTCTTGAGTGTGAAACTTGACTGTGTGCTGTTTACAACACCTCAAGGTTCCACACAAACAGAAAGTGGTGTTGTGTTTGCTTCACTGACGATGGGTGCTCGCAAACCTGCATCAGCAGCGGACTTTGTTTTGGATGGCACCTGGTAATTAAAGAACTCACTAATTCAGGGCCAGGATAATTCTCTGCCTACAATGACAATTAAAAACAAGGAAAAGGAATATTTACAATTTTGTAAAGGGAAACATGAATACCCCTCAATTAAAAACACACTAGTAATCATAGTGTGGTTGTCACCTTTAACAAAATATTTTGTCTTTTCTTTAAAATCTTTGTTTTTGCAATGCAATGTGGCTGTCATCAAGAGTGAGCTGAAAACATTGTAAAGGCTGTTATTATAATCATAGAACTCCTCTGATTGCACACAAATGGCAAGTTTCAGCAGTGACTCCATGCTTGACCTCTGCATTGTTCGATTCCCTCAGACTAAATCAGCCTCATCTCAAAGATCATCTTCCAGAGTTGTTTAATTTTGAAGAGCAGACGCAATTAAAAGTTCAAAAAAAATTTTACCTAAAGGATCAGATTTTGGCCAAACACACACATCACACACAGACACACACAAACAACACCAGTGTATTCTAATCACGGCTGATTAGAGCTGAGCTGTTTGCTGATTGTATGTGACAGAGAGTTAGAGCTGCTTCTCAAAGAGTGTGTCATCAAACACTTTGCACTGATTATGTGTAGCAATTTTGTGTTCTGTCAAAAGTGGCTCTCCTACATGAAAACTCCAGCTGACAGCCAGCAGAGTCCATGCAATTTAAACACTACAGCCGTCCTGTGCGCTGAGTGCCTGCTTTGAATGGCATCTACCAAAACTAATGGCAATCGTGAGCTTATGAGTGAATTAATCATGGCGTATCGTCAATATCAACTACTGATGCAACCAGCAGACAAACCTCACACACACATGCACATATACACACAATGCTGTATATCCAATGCAAAATCACACATCTGCAAAAACTCACACCCTCCTTTTCGTTTTTTTTTTTAATTATTCATTTATTTTCATTATTAGACTGCTCATGCTGCTCTGGTTGTATTTCTTGGTTGCTACTCTGTTATCTTTGAGAACATTTATATTAATTTGAGTAATGTTGATTTGGTTACTGTCTGTTTATTTCAACTAAATAAATAGACACTCAAAATTGTTGGCAAATTCTTGCTGCTGCCATCTTTAGGACAGAGCAGAGGAAGACTATCTTCCATCTGATGTGTGGCGAGCTGTATCTGTAGCAAAGGACAAAAGATGATTTATTTTATAATACTGTGGTCCAATTTCTTGAAATTTTCTGGTTTTAGTTTGTCGCGTTTATCCAACAACTGGATTCATATTCAGTTCTTCTCTTCTCCCCTGATTATCCTCAATTGTCAGCTGTGGCCTGGGTGTGTGTGTGTATGTGTGTGTGTGTGTGTGTGTGTGTGTGTGTGTGTGTGTGTGTGTGTGTGTGTGTATACACTGAGGCTATTTTTTTAATCTCTCTCAGCTTGATTATACACTCTTGATCCTCATCTTTTTTTTGTTTGTTTTGTTTTGTTTTTTTGTGTTGTTTTTGTTAGTGAATTTGCTTGGATTGTATTTTATTACCTCACTGTCAGAAGCTGCTTCCAGTTTTTTCCAGCGTGTTGACATAGATACTAAACCCCAAAACACAGAATGTAATCAGAAGTGTGTTCCTGCTGCAGCGTGACATCCTGACTTTAGCTCTGCCATTAGCATGTCGTCCACTTGTAAACAATATGACCTCTCTTATTACATTAATAAAATATGTATTTCAGCTCAGTTGGTTAATTGTATTGAACATTGTTCATCAGTTAAATAATAAAAAATAATAAGTTTTATTTACATTTGAAGTCAAATCTCAAAGTGCTACAATGGGCACAGGGTTAAAAACAACAATAACACATTACATTACAGCCTACTGTAAAGGCAACATTAGCATTGCTGTGCCTTTCTAAAAAAGAAGGTCTTGAGTCCTTTTTTAAAAGAGTCCACCATCTGAGGGGCCCTAAGTTGGTCTGGGAGAGCGTTCCACAGACGGGGAGCTGCGGCTACAAAGGCCCTGTCACCCATGGTCTTGAGGTGCTGTTGGCCTGACTGGGTCTGAACAGAGGTGTGCGATGTGAGCAGTTCAGTAAGGTATGTGGGGGTCGCACCGTGCAGACAGTGATGGGTGTGCAGGAGGATCTTGTACTCTATACGGGCCTGAATGGGAAGCCAGTGCAGAGTGTGAAGGATGGGAGTGATGTGCTCATGTTTCCACACCCTCGTCAGGACTCTGGCAGCGCTGTTCTGTACATACTGGAGCTTTTGCAAACTCCTGCCAGAGATCCCGTTGAGGAGTGCGTTACAGTAGTCCAGCCTGGAGGAAACAAAGGCGTAACAGTTAGCTGTCATGAAGCAGTGTACAGTTTTCTTCTTACAAAGACCTTCAATCCCAGTTTTAACTGGGGGTTGTATTTGAAGAGAATCTCAAATAACAGAGGTAAATATGATCTGTTGTCGGAGTTCATCGTATGACAGTCGAGATGACTTTGACACACTGCAGACAAACTCAGCTGTACTATCAGCATTTAAACCAAATACAATGAGAAGAGTGTTAGATCAAGGGAAGTCGCCATCTCCAAACTTCATGGATACTCGCCATTCACTTTAGCATTAATGTTAAACATGGCAAATACTTAAAAAAAAAAAAAAATTACATTTCAAACTCTGTGTCCGTTCAATTTTATATTTAATTGCACATAAAAAAATGTTAGTGATGAAAATAATAAACATTTCCAGCGAGCATCAGCTGTTGTTACTGTGAACATATTAAAGTTGATATTGAGTAAAAAGCACTGTTCTTACAGTTAAGTATTGGTGTTTGTGTGTGTGTGTGTGTGTGTGTGTGTGTGTGTGTGTGTGTGTGTGTGTGTGTGTGTGTGTGTGTGTGTGTGTGTGTGTGTGTGTGTGTGCGCGCGCGCGTTTAATTCAGCTGTACCACAATGCATAAATAAGATGTTTGGTATTGAGTGCAGTAGAGTTCTCATCTGTAAAATAATTCAGTTGTCAATCACTTTGACAGCGATAGCATGTTTCACCTCTGCGTATTAAATTTTTGATAGTCGGCAGCGCTGACCTTTGGTTTACATTTGGATCACAGATTGACGCTTTAAATTATTGATGTCTTAACCTGGATGCAGCATTTTAATGTTGCTTTGGTGGCGTTAAGGTCAGACTACCTCATGTAGTGTCAGCTGCTTTGGCATCATAGCAATTCATGATATTAATACGATTACAGTATTGATTGATGCATGCAGGACTTCGTTTTGAAAGAAATACATCCAGGATTCAGATAGATGCATAACGAAATTCTGCTATTGTTGTAGCCCAGATGCATTTTAAATGAGCAAGCTTTTGGACACAGAAAAGACAAACTCCTGCAGTTATATTCTTGTGTTAATATTTTGTATAATTACTTCACAGGGACCCCATGGACACATCTCAGTGCCTCAGTACCTCCACCACCACCACCCGCCAGTCTGATGGGTTTTTTCAGCTCAATTAATACCTGCTGGGTGATTTGATAAAAGTGCAGAGACGCAGAGTTTGGAGCGAAGAGAAGATGTATACAGTAGTCTTTTAAATCAATTTCCAATTAGGAATTCATCCCTATCTGCATGACCACTGGTAATTGAGTCAAGGTGGAGGAAGTGAAGGCCTCTGAGGTGAGGCCCATCCTTCAGGGATTATTCATTTCCATATAAATGAGCTGGTAAACGCACACGTGATGTTCCAGATTCATTATTGACCAAAGAACAAAAATGAGTAATGGCCACTTCTCTTTTTTGCTTAAAAGATTTATTTCTTTCATTTTTTTAAAAGCTGATGAAACCCCGCTTGATACTTCATTTAACGAGTATGCAGGATGCAGATGGAAAATTTCTTCTAACAAGCTAATGCGGCGGAGTTATTCATCACCCTCAAGCGAACAAAAACCTTTAGTGGAAGAAATAGCAAGAGTCATGATGAGTTCAAGGACCCTGTGGCATTTCCTTCTGCTGGATATCCCCTTAAATGAGAGTCAATACTTGTGAAAGACACTCTCTTGTCTTAATTCCCATGGAGGATATAGTGCGTTCATTTTATTTGGTTAAATGAACAATAATTGAGAGCACTGTGGAGGAAACATTTTAAATACCCTTGTGAGGAATTTTCAATAATGAAACCATGTTGGGCTGTAAACTGCAGAAAATTAAAATAAGGACACGCTGCATGCAGTTTGATCGTTATTGGGATGTTTTTGCATGATAGTGTTGTAGCTCAATTATAGCAGTGTTTATTTTTTTATTTTTTTAAACTGCTGGAGTAACAACCTCAGAACACATCAGCTGTCACCTGATCTCTCTGAAGGAAACAGTCACAACTAGTCTGCAAGTAGATCATGGACATATGATGGACGGGTTTGATTGGGGCCTCTTGGTGGTGAAGTGGTGAGCTCTCTTGCCTCGCACTGAGAAGAACTTGACATGATCCCAGGCCCAAGGACATTCTGTGTGGAGTTTGCATGCTTTACCTTGGTCTGTGTGGCTTTTCTTTGAGTGCCCCAGCATCCTCTCAAACGGCAAATACATACTTGGTTAATTTGCAGCAGATGCATGGGTGATTATCCGAATCCTGTGGTGGACTTAGGACCAGTTCAAGATGAACCCTGGCTTGGATAAAGGTATGACATTCTTGGCTTTTGTAAGATGTTGGTTGATTGAATTCTGCTGTTCACCACTTCCATGGTGTCTACACTTGGCTCCTGACATGTCTATTGATAAAAAAAAAAAAAAAAAAAAACTGTGAACACATGGTCAAAGCAGGACAGCATCCTGGTAATTATTCCTTGTGTCCATTTAGAGTGAAGGAGCAGATCAAAATCTAAATGACACACATACCGAACCTGCTGCAGAATCTTGCAATGATACGAGAACTTAATAAATGATGTTTTTTGCAAATATATTGGCTGTGGAGGAGGTACAGGGTGTCCTTCAGTGTTAATTCTTGTGATTATTATTCAGTTTTATGCTGTTAAATCCATTTACCCTTGAAAAAGGTGGCATTTTAGTATAGCTGTATAAACAGATTGTAATAACATCAAACGTGTGTTCAGTGTTGCTGCCTTTGAAAGCTGATGTTCCAAAGTTATGAGTATTAAAGCTATGAAAAGTTAAATCCCTTTCAGAATATAATCGGGGGATTCTCAAATTGTATTGTGTTCCTTGTCTTTTACTATTTACCCACACACATACTTGATTAACCAAAATCACTGAGGCTCCAACACGAACTAAAACACCCTCGATGCCAGCACGGTTACCTGCACATTGTGCGTTCATAATGCTTCACAGAGCATTAAGTATCATACTTACAGATATTAAGCTGTGATTGCACATTAAAAGCTGCATACATCATTTCAACAAAGAAAGTGCTCCTTAGAATCTCCACATAAATAGTTTGCATTTAAACATTTCTTTCTATATTCCTTCCAGTTGCTTCTGCAAAGTGGTATTTTGCTTGTGAGCAGAATAAATTAAACTGTAAAGGAAGTCTCCTTGACATCTTCTAATTTGAATAAACTGCGGGTCTTTGACGTCACCTTCTGTGCGCGGGTTTACAGCTCTGAGAACATGAAGCATTATCAGTGAAGATGACTGCAGCCACAAGTGGTGGATAAAAGGAGAAGTTTTTCTGGGTTTGCGTAACTGAACTGGAAGACCTTGGATTTGTACAACATGTAAGCATACACTTCACATGTGTGTCTCACACCCCCACAGTTGTAATTTGTTTTAACTGATGTCAGTCATATACATTTTAAAGCAAGCATATTCATGTTGACAGTGTCAGTTTATTGCAAATCACTGAATTTGTTAATATTGTTTCTATGTTGTTTTTTTAATGTGTTCATTGTGTACAGTGACCTTGAGTGTCCTGAACGGCACTGACAAATAAAATGTATCACTTATCACTGTCATTAAGTCACGTGATTTAAAAAATAAAATTGAAGCAACGTTTATCTTTTGATGTTAACTTTGAGATTTTTGTTTGTGGAAAAACCACATTCAAGGTTACATAGTGTGGTTACTGCCAGCGTTAGCATGGTGTTGCTCTCCCCACTGTTCAAGGATTTTCTCAACGGCTTCTTGATTGAATTGAAGATGCAGATGTTGACGAGAACAATGTGACTGAGTGTTGAAGGTGATAGTGGGAAATCAAGTCAAACACACCCTATTCACAAAGATAAATGAACCTGAAAAGAAGAAGTCATTTTTGCTTTAATTTCTACCTATTAGTGTACATATGAAAGAGAGGCAGCCCTCATAGTCTCTTCATTAGCCCTTTCCCTCAGTGTGAAGTATTGCATGATTGCTTTAACTGTGGATTAAAAGTGCATGTGCTGGTGCAGGATATATAGCACCATGATCTAGTGTAACTAACTAGGAGGAGGGGAAAAATGAGTCGATTTTGTCCTCAAGGTCAGTAACATGTGCCACTAAATCACAGTTCAATTCAGTTTATTACTCTTCCCTTTGGAAGTACGACTGGTTAATCTGGAAAACTTCAATTTCACAACCTGCTATTTATTGGCTCCAGAATGGCCCGTTTTAGATTGTGGACTGGATTTTTATGTTCGTCCTTGGCAACTGCACCAGATTAAGTTTCTGACCTGCACGACCCGGTATGATAACACAGTGAGAGGGCAACAGCCAGCTGTGACCTTGATCCATCACTGTGTCATCTCTCAGGCATAATTTCCAAACAGATGAGAGAAGGCAGAGGCAAACACACAATATGACGTTCGAAGGAAACCAAAAGCTTGTGGAGCAGAGATGTTCAGAAACACTGTAAATACTTCACAACTTCTCAGAATGAACCCACCAAACTGAATCACCAGCGTCACTGACCGAATCGCCCACTTCCACTGATGACAGAGAGACATCAACGGAGGCAACATTTGGTGACTCAGATGTAAATAATGTGACATAGAAATATTAAACTCATTGGCTGTGATTGGATGAGGTGCTAAAAATGAATTCACTTGCTCTCCAACTGTTTCTTGAGGTAATTCTGACAATCATAAATATATAAATATATATAAAGATAATCACTTATGAGCCTGAGTTATCAGTCATATCATTTACTGAAGCTATCCTCTCATTTATTATTTTTACTCACAACAGAAGCTTTTCTCATCTCTTTCTAAAGTGTTTTTCTTTCATGAACGCCATGTGAAAAACAAGATACTGCAGAAAATCAGCAGCAGTTTTTTATTCAGGCTCTTTGTGTTTTGTGATCATCTTTAAAACTCTGTGGTAGACCTGGGGAGACCCTGGAGCCAGGATCACTGTGTACCTGTGGCATTAACTTTAACGTAAAGATCAGAGGGGGTGAAATCCCTGCCTTTCCCCAGCAGATTCCACACTTTTACTAATGTGTAATTGGACTGATATGGCTCAGAAGAAAGTGAAAAACCTCCAGTCAATGACTATGAAGCCCAATCAAAGGAAGTTATTTGAATCAACAGAATGATTCATGACTATCGCCTTTACTCTGAAATCCATTAACTGATAAAAAAAATAAAAAAATCAAATATTTCACAACTAAATGATTAGTCTTCATAGAGACTATTCAGCCAGAACCAACAGCCCCAAATTAAGCTCTTAAGCTCCAAAAAAGATATCCTAATGCACCTTAATGCTCTTGTGAGAGTATCTGCCTGTGTGCTCTCTGCCTGTTGCATGGTAATGGGCGGGTGAATAGCTGTCAGAGTCGGCAGCAATAAGCTAATGTGCCGCTCCGGGGGTCTGCTGGCACAGCCATATGGCAGAGTGCTAGAGAAGGTTTGTCTCCAGTCAAATCAGCCCCTCAGCACAGCCAGCCGAACAGAGAGGGGCCCCTTCCAGTCGGTTCAGGGCTCGGTCAGGATTTTTGTGTATTGTGAAAGCAGGTAATGACAGCGGGTTACATCACAAATCTTTGAAGAAATAAGAGTGAATATGTGTGGTTTTCCATCAGTTCGTGATGATGAACTCACAACCTGTCCAGGGTGCACTCTGCCTTCTGCTGGGACCTGGGATTGATGAATGCTTTATGGATCTGGTTTAAAGGGTGTTTATGACTCATGAGAAAGAGGAACATCCATCCAGCATTATAGATCACAGGGAGGTCAATAAAAAAATGATTATTTTTACCTTTTGGTTGCTCGGTTCAAGTCTGCTGTGCTTTAATAAAAATGCTCTCCTATCTGCTATTGGGCCAGAATCAAGAGACACAGTGAGTTAGCCAGCAGGCCACAGACTGAACGCGCACACTTACGGTTAATTTAAAATTACTGATTTACCTAATGAGCATGTCCGTAGAGTGTAGGAGTGAGCCAGACCACCCAGAGAACATCTGCAGAGTCACAGAGAGAGAATCAAACCTCCAAACAGGAAGCTAAACCTCAAACAAGCCCCACTAAGAGATGGGTTTCATAAATGAGGCAAATAGGACAAAGTTTATGAAAGCTGTTTGACGTCAAATAGACAAATTAGCTCTTAACCAAAGTAGGTTTCTGATTCACCCAGCAGCAACAAATTACTTGAGATCAAGACTTTTAGTCCACTACTTTCATTATTACGCAAATCATGAATCATAGTTTTGCTTCAACACCGACGAACGACTTTATGTTTTCATCTAACAGGTGAATCACTGTGGCAGCCAGTGAAATGAAGAGTGAGACCTTTGAGCCGGCCCGAAGACGCTGTAGAGATCACTGAGTCACGCAGTAATGAAAAGCTTGCTTCCTGAGAGGCCTTCAAGTTTCATTTTGCCAGGAGACAGAAATGAGGCTTTTGTTCGGTGGCATAGAAACCAGTCCCACTGTTGGTCAACTGTTGACTTAATGAGGATGTGACGTCAGCCGTGCGTGCTCATGGGACTTTTCCCACAGGGCTCTGAGGTGGGTGGAACAGAAGGTGTGAAACCAGAAAGGCATCAGACAATGACATTCCTCAGCGATGTACTGTGTGGGGAAAAGCACAGTCATTTTCTGCTTTTGGGAGTAAAAGAAAACAAAACACCAAGATGTGCCTCAATGTTGGTACAGCAGTTTCACTTCAACCACATATCTTTCTGTCGTTGATGTCTGAAGTGTTGCACTTATTTATTTGTTTAATCTGACTCTGAAGCAGATTTAACCCCTTCCCAGTTAAGCTCACTGATTTCCATTATAGATTTCATTTTAACAGAGTACAGTTTGAATTCTAGAACACCCATGTGGACTCAGAAACCCATGATGACAAGGTGAAGCCAGAGTTTTTACAATTTTTACGAGTTCATGAAAGATTCACCACTGAAATCTTTCATTTATGAAATTATTCAGACCCTTGAAATATGTTCTTTACAAGGTCAATTTCTGCAGCCTCCACACAGCCAGATGAGTTCGCCTGTTATTGCTGCATGTGCTCCTGAACTTCATCAGAGTGAATGTGAGCCCTCGAGTCAAGGTATTTTTCATATTTTGTCTTTTGCTGATTGTCCATTCGGCACCTTTTTAAAACCTTTTCCCAGGTAATGCAAAATCTTTACATTTTTCATAATGTTTAACCTCAGTCCAATAAATGCTTGATGATGGGGTGTGGTTTCAAAATAAAGTAAAAGCACCTCTCTTGTGCCTTATAATAAAGTGAGATGTGCAAACAGACGATGGGTTGGAGAGAAAAACATGGTCGTGCTTAATAAGAACATCAAACTGAGACCACCTTCTGTTTGAACTGCAAAAACAACACGGAATGCTCCAGTTCCGTGAGCTGGAAAAGATGGCAGGTGCCCATCCACTGGAAAATATTGCTCATCCAGCTTTCAATCTTGATGGCTAAATCCAGTTTGAACATGGCAACCCTCGAGGCCGGTGGTTATGGGATCCATAGTCGCTCTCACACCAAATACACACAGTGAATACAGACGCCACCGGCAGCTCTCTGGCAAAATGAGAACAAAGCAGATCCAGATAGTTAAAGGCAGCTTGCTCAAAGATCCCTGGTCGGAGGAGGCAGGTGATAAAGCAGGGCAGACAGGATGGTGAGAGCGCAGGCGACAGGCAGGAGTCAGACGGATAACAGGCTGTGGCACCATGGAAAATCTGGCAAACACTCTCTGAAACCTGCCCTCTATTTACCGCTTACTGGGGAACTGATAAGAGAATTAAAGCCAGCTGAACTGGGCGGCCGGCTGGAACAGGAAAACCAGTGGGCCAAGCTGGTGGAGACGTGTAAGTTAATGGGGTCAGGAGGCTCCCTTCATTATTATGAGGAGATGATATCACCATGTATGACATAAATGTCGGAAAGCCTTAATGGGATGGGTTAATGCATTTTGTTAGTCCCACATTTCTGGCGTGGCCCTTACACTTAACCCAGAAGCTTTCTATGTGTTTCGAGGACACTTCAGACGACATGAGAAATATACAGTGAAGATACAGAGCAGACATGAAAAGTCGTTATAAAACCGATTAGTCATGCAGATGGGTGAGTGACAATTTCAATTCCCTGAAGAGAAAGCCACGATCAAAGGTCAATAGTCCGCTCAAATGAACTCCCATGGGTCCTTTTTGCTTGAAGGTCAGGGACAGTGATGCATTGTGACACAAAAAGCATGTGGAAGGCTTGAAATACATTTCTGCTACACCATCATTTACTGATCGGTTTGCTGCTGTTTCAACTGGGTACAAAGGGCGCTCTGGAAAATCATTGTGTTGCAAAAGTTTTTTTCTGATCAAAGTCAAACATTTTCTTCAACAATGCACATCCCACAGTTAAAAGAGTTAATCTAAGTATGTACAGGTAGAAATAACTCTGTTGGTAAATAATATGTTATGATAAATAAAGTGTATTTTTTTCTTGAATGACTGATCTTTTGCTATCTTCATGTCTCAATAGGTTTTCACTCCTTTCGGATGTCAGTTTAATGACATATTAGACTGGTTTTCATTCATGTTTTCTTCAGTTGCAAGATCTCTGCATGTTTCCAAGTTAGATGTTGCTCACAGTATGTGCTTGGTGTTCAGACCTGTGGATTTTAGAGATTCTCAGGCCATTTCCTCCACTCATCCACCCATCCCTCCCTCCTTCTTCCTTCCCACCATCCATCCATTCTGGATCATTTGGTGCTTAGTTTTGGTGAAATAGCCATTGCATCATTTGTCAGAATGGCTTTTTTGTGGGTGTTGCTGCAGGTTAGATGAAAACTCAAAATGTGGAAAATCAACAAATTCCCAGCCTTTCCCTAAATATTTCATTGGGCTGTACATCCACAAGAAATCATTGAAAGGCATCCATGGAAAAAAAAAAAAAATCCTTCAGTGATGAAATATTAGTTTATGAGAAGGTAATGCAGCTCTGCTGTAGAACACATAACAGATAGTAATAACAGGAGTGAGGAGGCCCATACTGTATGCTAGACCTGGGATGCATTATTGTCCTTGACTGGAACGGACCAGTGCGGGGACTCTCATGAATAAATAAGGTGAATAATGGTGCTTCTCTTCAAAATGGATGTGAATAGCTTCCACAAAAAGGTTAACGGCCACTAAATGATGATGTATATTCATCACAGTTATATTGACAGGAGCTTTGAATGGTTGGACAACAGAACAACCAGGCAGCATCTGCCTTTTTTTTCTGATTGTTTGATAAAAAAACCCTTGATGTTATAGAGCAACGCATTCTGAAGTGCGGGATCTAGTATTGTCTGCCAGAAAGGGAAGTGGAACGTCCCAGAGGGAAAAATAACAAAGACGGAAACAAAAGACAAACAGACAAAGACAGAATGTGACGGAAATCAAAGAATACGCAGCACTTGTACAGGATAGCGTAGTGGAAATTGCTCCCACAGACAGAGGAAGCACACTTAACTGGAGCATGAATGTAACATGTGGGTGGCAAACTGTCCATGTTTTTCTACCAAATGTTGGGAAAAAAAAAAGAAGGAGCAACAATTTTCAACAAAACTGTGGACTTTAACACCAGGGATGCAGTCTGAGAGAGATCTGAAATCCAAAAAAGAAACTAAAAGATTCAAGCAGCTTAGGAAATGTGTAAAATCTCAAATATATGTGCAAGAAATTGCCCGTCCTGTCTTGGGTTGGAATTGCCGTTCATTTTTGAAGCTTGAGGTGAGGTGAAGCCTTGAGTTACGTTGAATGTTCGCTTTAAAATTAGCGTGGTTGAAGCTCAGTCATGGTCGTGAACGTTGGACCATGTCTAAAAGAGTCAGATCACGGATCAAAGCGGCTAAAATGGGCTTTCTCTTGATAGGCTGATGCTTGATGGAGAGTTGAGGAGCTCAGCCATCCGGGAACCGCCACACCTTCACACTGAGTGGAGCCAACTGATGTGTTTCAGGCTTTGAATTAGGATGCCCCCATGGCCACCTCCCATTACAGCAGGGGTGTTAACCTGGTGTCCTGCTTTAGAGGCCTCCCTGTTTAAGCACACCTGAATCCGCTGATCACGTCATCAAGTTAGTGAAAATCCGGCTTTGTTGAATTTTGCTCTGCAGTGCTTTTTCTCATCGGTGTTGTGAATATCCTAATAAAATGTTATCTTAGCCATAAGTCCTGAGATGATCACCTCTGATTTAACCCACCATTACATTTAGTTCATATCTCTCAAATGCATAAATTATGCACTGACAGATTAAATATTATCAGGCTCTCAAGAGCTCAAAGTGGATAATCAAAGAGAGGTGCAGGCTGAATGACAGGCAGGATCGATCATGAAGTCGTTAATCTTTGGGCTTTATTGGATGAAGAGTGACGGAGACACTGCAATCAATCAATTCCTATGTAATCTTCTCAGGCAAACCTCATGAAGCATCACTCATTACAACCTACCTTTGTGAGTCTCCGCCCTTCACACAGACGCTCACATAAACCTGCAGGAAGGAAAAAAACCCCAAAAAACTAAACAGCAGCTGCACGCCACACCCTCCCAAATCCTGCCTCGGTGAAATGCCGCTTGCTCCCTGGACGTCAACCCTAATTCCTCCTCTGTTAAATTATTCTCTTTCTTTTCTGGGGCAAATGAGAACACTTCTATATCAGCAATATATGCATCTAAATTAATTGAAAATGTTAGAAAAAAATAAAAAAATCAAGGTCATCAAGTGGAGAATTGGCGCTCCTCTCAAATATTTCCAGCATTTATTCAAACTCATCAAAACACGTTAACTCACTGCCACCTTTAACCATGCCATCGCCTGCCTGATCTTCAAGGTCCCATGCATTTTGCAGCTTTGCGGCTTCCCCACAGAGCTCCCTCCACCCTCCCTGCGACCCGCACTCACACTTGCCTTGGCAGATCAATGGAACAGCATGAGGTTAGGTTTTTAATTGAGCTGTCCTGAAGAGTGGAGGGGGTTTTAATGAGGCCAGGTCTTGGTTTCATCCTGACCTTTGCGACTCTGCCCCGCAGGTGTCCATCCTCTAACTTAAAAGGAATGTATGGGCTTGTAGGGTTGCCCCAGAGGTGTCAGACCTCACTAGGCTTCACTGTAGAGCTTGACATTTCACCTGAACCTGAAGCGTCCAGGAGGAATTTGTACCTGATGTTACTATTACCAGTGCAGTACTTTAGCGAGAAGAACAGGATGTTTTGTGGTGCAAAGTGAAATCCATTTATGCTGGAAGGGGAAAAAAAAACAGAAAAAAAAACCCAGATAGGCAAACTAGAATCATTAATGGACCTCAAGCTCAATTTTTGACCGTGGGAGCAAATTAGAGAGACACGTGCACAGAGAGAACATGCAAACTCCACAAAGAAAGGCCAACACAAAGTGCCAACACATTAAAGGCAAAACGTCAAATTAGTAAATCAGGAACATCATTAGATGCTCAAAACTCAAGCAGACCATGTTTTCTAATCAAAAACAAGGAAACAAACATTTATTGGTCCTGTAGCAAGGATATAAACTTCATTCATTCCAAACTGTAAGGAGAAAAAATCCAGATGTGAAAAATTTAGTTTTATGTTGAAAAATGTTTTGAAGCAAAGCTAAGGATAATGTTGAAAAGCTACATCTTTAAACACCAGATTGACTCCTCAGCATTGCTAGGTAAATTACCAAAGATCAGTATTTCATAGCTTTCTAGTTACTATTTCAAAAAGTGGTAAACACCTTTATTAGTTACTTGGCAGCTATTTCGGTATGTTAAATAACACCAAAAGAACAGCCGTTTTAGAGACGCAATATCCCACACACTAGCAGGAGGCTTGAATCAAAAAGAGAAAGAAAAAAAAGACTGATTTTCACTCGAGCTGGAAAATTTGAATGCTTTAACTTTTATTTAAAAATGTTCTTTGTTGTTTCCAATAACGCTAGCTGTGCAGAGCATTAGGCTGCCGTAGTTAAAACCATGTAGAAAAACCCTTTTGATAAAGTGAGAGGTACGCTTTTGCTTCATATAGGTGGCACCTTGTCACCCATTTGACCTGACAGGATAAGAAAGGACCCACTGGGTAGAATTTACAATGAAATGCTTTCATTTTCCCCCAATGTAATTTGACATCAGCTTCACTTGATGCTGACATTATTAACCTCATATGTTCACTGGCACCGCAGTGTGCCAATTATAAACCGTTTCAAATAAATGTTTACCAGGAAAGTTAACGTATTGATTTACTCTTCCTTGTATTTTCTTGAGTTTAGCTTTTCAATCAAATCTCTTCAGTAAACTTCTTCAATCTCCCATCAGCCACCACCCCTCATACACACACACCATTCAGCAGTTCCCATCCATAATGAAATCTATGTAGACAGCTGCATTGATTCGGTCAGACACGTATCTTTTAATGTCACTGCGTGTGAAACTGATGACTGGAGAAAAAGAAGCCGCGGCTAAATGCAAATGATACAGACGACCTGCTCCACTTGCAGCCGAGAGAAGAAAAAGAAAGAAACAGCAAAAGGAGAAAAACAAATTGGCACTCTGCAACTTACCAGATTTGTTCTGGTTTGGTGATTTTTTAAAAATACTTCTTGAGAAAATACTACAAGCATATTTACTTGGGCAACACTGAGAGCAGGTCCTTGGTAGATACACTGAGGATTCAGAAAGATGACTCAATACTTTAAAAAGCAGCATCTTGGTTTCATGAAAAATTGCTTCAGAGAGATGAGCAGGAGCTGTGTGTAACAGAGATTTGTTGAATCAGTTTGTCACTGTAGAAATGTTTGCACGTACAAAACCCTGCATGTGTCTTCAGTAGTACATGTCTTGGAAAAGGTTTTGTCCCATTTCGATGTAGGCCTCTTTCTCTTGTGCGGACATCTGCTCCACGAGCTCCGGTCTCTGGCTGACCTCCCTGTACGAGAACGGCCGGCCTCCGACCATCACCATCGGCTCGTCCCCGACCTCCTCAAACTCGTCGTCGTCGTCGTCCTCCTCCTCCTCGTTGGCTCGGAGTGGAGCCGCGGCGGCGGGGGGCGGAGCCGAGGGGGAGTCGTCGTCCGATTCGCTGGTGTCGCTCTCCGAGTCGCTGGCGTTGGCGGAGGCCAGGCCTCTTGCCGCGGCGCTTGCTCCGCCCCCGCCTGCTCCGGCTACGGCCCTCTTCTCATGGATGAGCAGGGCGCGCATCACCTCCTCGTTCTCATCCGTCTGACCGATGCCATGAGCAGCAGCTCCGTCTTGAGCTCCAGGGAGATCTCCACCTGTGGAAGCAACAAATTCTCCTTAGAATCTTTAATCAGCTTGTAAGAAAAGAGTAACTTCTCTAATGTAATGTTATTAACTTGTCTCAACATGACTCTCTAAAGGTTGAATATACATTTTGTTCCCCCACTGAATATTTTCAACGATATAATAAAAGAAAAACAGCATCATTGCAAAGTCCAGTCGAAGCTTCAGATCAATATTTTATCAGAAAACACATTTTAAAATAGATTTAGCAGATAACATGTTAAATGGGAATGCATGTTTCCAAGCTCCAAGCAACACGGTCGGCCCACAGAGATGCACACACCTCAGAGACAGGATGCTTGGGAGAAATAATTTATGCAATTTCCACAAGAGCAAATTGTATTCCTGTACAAACCCGGCTCTGCCGTACCATCATCAAGTCCCTGATTATTTCAATTAAGCAATTATGGTACAGCGGCGAGCGGCAGGGTCCGACTGCTGCACGCCCTTGGAGAAACAACATCGCCGTAACAAGCTTGTTGGAGAACGTCTGTGACGGAGGGAGACAACCTGAGCTGACCTGGAATAACTTGTTCTGAGGGTAATGCGAACAGGGGATGGAAAATTAAAGGTCAGAGAGGAGGAATTAACAGTGGAGGGCCGAGACCGTGCTTTTTGTAGTCCATCTAATCCCCATGTTGCCATTTTGTAGAAGAAAACGTGTCCTCAGTGCGCTCGACAAGCCCTGCCTTGGCCAAGCAACACCAGTTATGATTAATGAGGGTGAAAACAGCAGTCGAGAGTGGGAGCGAATTCAATGTCAAATTTAGCTTCCTCTCTGACTCACTAAGTGAAAGATTTCAACATTATGACAGAGGAGAAAGCTGAGATTCAAGAAATACTGCAAGAAATGTGCATTGGCATTACTCCTGTTCATTCTGCTGTTCAATGTTCATTGTATTAAGACTGTGATTGAATATTAAGCTCAATTTGTCAAAAACTTGTTTATGAATCTGGGTATTATTTTAATGCCAACAATTCAGCTCTCACATAGGTTTTTCAAGAGCACTTATAAAGCAACTTTTAAAATATCCCATCAGACCAGAAGCATAGATTTACATGACTTCTGTAAAATGAAAGAAAGTTAATATAGTCGCAGACCCTCCAGGAGGAACTGAGTCAGGGTGAGAACCACGGGGCAGTTCTGCAGTGGAGACCCTACTTCCTGAAGAGCGTGTCGTTTCACAGCTGTGCAATAACAAAGTGCTCCAGAGTGCCATTAGGAATCTGGGAGAAAACCACGGCCCCTTCCACCATTTGGAACATTTCCACTGCTCCTGCTGGTTTGAAAAAGCCCATAATGACCTGATGGACAACAGCACCCCGAACACACACTGTTCAAACTCTTGGTTCAGAGCTGCGGATTAATGGAATATAAAACGATCTTCTCTGTAGTATTATAGCCGTAAAAGAAAGCAAAAAAAAAAAGTGAAGGGAGTTGTCCGCTGGTGGTAGCGATATTATCTTTTGCTATTCCCCCCCGCCAAGTGTTGCTTATTTTATTCCTTTATAACCACCAGCATAATGAAATTATTTTAGGCCTTTTTTCATTTATTAAAAAAATAAAATACTCAATTGTGAGAATGTGATCTCATTAAATCACTTTTTCTTTGTCCCATTATCTGTCAGCCTCCCAATTTCTAAAAATCTGTCTTCAAGTTTTTATTCTATTAACCAACCAAACAATGGGAAAGTACCTCCTGATGGAGATAAATTAAGCTGCTCCCCTTTCTATGCCTACAAAAGCATTTCCACTTATGAGAAATGCAGTTTATTATTCAGCTCTTGAGATATGTAAGCTTCTCATGTAAAAGAAAAAAAAACAGCAAAAAAATAGCCACAAAGTCAGAGGACAAAATATTAAAGATACTCTACTAAGATAATTGAAATGTCTCCTGCATCATTATAGTGATGCACAAAACTGAATTCCTTGTATGGGCATAGGGAATATATTAAAAGTATTAAAACAAATAAAGACAGGTGCACACAAATAATGAAAACATGAGGGGGCTTCATCCCGATTTTTTTTTTTTTTTTTTTGTTAATCCAAGCAGGATGGTTTTACTCACCGCTCTTGAGGACGTCGGGCTCGCTATAGGCCCCCTGCACGGTGCTCTGAGTCAGCCAGACGGGCCTCTCCTTGGGCGCCTTGCCCTCACTGGCCTGCTTCTGCTGCGCATCCTGTTCCTCCATGTTGATGACCACGTTCTGCGTGTACAGGTCAGCGTAGGCCGACCCTTTGTTAGACCAGGCTTCACGGTGTGGACCACTGGCCGCGTTCCCTGCAGACGCTGCCGCGCGGTCGCGGCTAAAGGGAATATTTGGAAAATATCATTTAAAAAGATCACCAACAGCCAAGAAAAAAAAAAAAACGAGGTTTTTAGGAAGAGAAAAAGTCTCCTGTGGCTCAGTTATGAAACTGGAGTATATTGTCTGCTATCCAAACTGCCATTAACTGGGTGAATACACACTTGCTGTGAAAGAAGTCGACCTCAGATGTGACACAGAAGGACAGAAGAGATAGTGGGATGATAAGTGACGTTGCAGTTTGATCGTTATTTAGGACTAACCTCTGTTTGAGAGCGGGGATCTCGGTGGGTTCTGGCTCCAACAGGTCGTGACACAAATTAACATCTTCGGTCTCGCGCAGCAGCACATAGATGGGCTCGATCTGCTCATTGAAGCGTGCCACCAGGGTCCTGGCATCAGGACAAACGGACGCGTCCTCCTCTACCTCTGTCTGGCAGAAGGTACAGCGAAATGTACCTGCAGGAAAACGAGAAATAAGTTTCAAGCTAAAGCAGACATCGAAAACAGAGCAACTATGTGCTCCCTGTGATCCTGCAGAACTGTTTCCACCCCCCCCCTCCAATCTGAAATCTTAGTATATTTCACCAAACCCTTCAACCAGCACATCTCCAGAGGAGCCATTACACAACTTTAAACATCGCTCGCCTCCACCAATGTCTGTTTTATGAGGGTGATTAACACACACAATAAACAATAAACACAATATATTTGTGAAGACTTCAGGGAATTGTGTGTACTGTGCAAACAGCCGACATGATGCATCTTCTAGCAGTAAGAGAAGGGCGTGTTTGACCATCTGTTTCGACGTTGGGGGGTGTGCCAACATTAGCAGACTCCATCTCTGCTTAGTGAGAGGGGGAAAGAGTGCAGCAGCGAGTCTCATCCGACTCCTCTGGTAAACATGAAGAGTGTGTGGCGGTTAGTCATCATGGATCATATTATTGAACTGGAAATTTAAATGTTCAATTAAAAAATAAATATGAATGGAACTAGGATTCTGATTTTGCATATGTACTGACAATATCCAACATTTGAACTGTCGCTGCAAACATTTCTCAGATGAGTCTCTGAGCGCTGGTTTGATGATGTGGCATCCGTCAAAGGAACATATCTTCTCATGGCCAGTTTGATCTTACTGTCAAAGATTCCTGTCAACATTTCCAATAGCTGCAAGGTCACACAGAGCTGCTGGCCTCGCAGAAACACGGAGTCTATCCGACAAGCAGGTAAACTCCAGGCATTTGTTTTGTCAGCAATCTGTCAGGGTGCCGAGTTACTACACTCACAGCTAGAATTGATAACACATCGACCGAAACAGGAGAAAAAACTGACCTGAGAAAGAAGTTCATAGAAAAACTGAACACAAACTGGCTGACAACCAAAACTAAGTGAAAAAGCTTACTGGAAACGCCAACCTTGATTTTAATGCAGCACTTACCTACAGAGCTGCCAGCTTCTAAAATAAGCTCATATGCACAATAACTTGATGAGAATGTTTTCAAGAAAACCCAAGGTCGCTTGAGAAAAACTAATGCTTTCCCCACTGGTTCTGTTAGCTGCTTATTCGACATAGGGCAGTGGTTGCAGTAAAGAGACCCCAGACCACCCTGTTGCTCTGAAACTTCAGTATATCCGAAGGGCAGCAAGTCAGTCTCACACCAACTGCAACATACAATTTCTGCAAAGTGTGCTGGGCCGATTCCGGGTGCTCGTATTATACACATGGTAGACCTCGAATGGGCGGCGACCAGGGGGCATCCGGATCAGACGACCTCAGCAGAAGATTAGAGAGTAACATAAAGTCTGTCCTGAATGGCTGAACCCCTCCGAATGTCACAAAGACTGACTGAAAGCTCAGTTCCCTCTTCATCACAACAATCCGGTTGAAAGATCGCACTATTGTGGGTTATAACAACCAGTGTCTGATCTTGGGTGGTTGGATTAGAGCATGATCTCAGACCATCTACCACCAATGGCCAACAATTCTTTTTAGCAGCATTTACTCTGTTAAAAACTTGAGTATTTATACCCATCAGGACATAAGTTAAGGTGCAATAAATGAGCGATTTACCATAAAAGGAAACCTCATTCACAAGCAACCATAATTTTGATGCTCACTTACACTACTTTTGCTTGTTGTAGCCCTCCAGACTGAGAAATCATTGCACACAAAATGAAACACGCAAGTTCTGTTTGAGCTGTCAACAATTAAACAATAGCGCTCACTCTGTTGAATAGGAACCAGGTAGGTTCTGTATACTTTTTGAGACCGAGTGGTCAGGCTGAGTCGATTCTCTTCAGCTCATACTTGACTTATTAATGTTAACACTGAGGCTGGAGTCAATACCTGCTCAAATGCCATGGTTACTTAACGCACCTTTACTTAGAAATTTTTCATATTTCCTCCCACAACACCTGCAGTTTGCTCCCTGTCTGAGCAGCACACAGTATATAGACTGCAGAAATGTTATTTTTATTTCAAAAGGTAGGAGCAAGAACAAGTGGGATAGACAGTAGGCAAAAAATAGGACAGTGGCCTTTTTCAAAAAGTTTACCGATATCATGCAATTTCATGTAGTGAAGTAGAAAGATTCTTAATACAGGCTGAATTAGAGCAAATCATATTATTAAATAGCCAGAATGTATTTCTAAAAACGCACTTAAAATTAAAATAGTGTTCTAGTCACTGTACTTGATTGACGGAGTGGAGATTCCTGCTGGAATTTGTGGGGGAAATAAACACAGTTTAGCAATGTAGACATCACATGTCAGCAAAATAGGCGTTGTGTCCCTTGTGTAAGGTTCTCTGGCCACTCACACGCCAAACACATACACAAGCACAATTTAATGAATACCTCCTACTTATAAGTGGGTGATGCGAGTCCTGTTTGCAAACAGTTTCAGACAGCTGCCAGCCCACACCGAAACGGTTTGTTTGTGTGTGTGTGTGTGTGTGTGTGTGTGTGTGTGTGTGTGTGTGTGTGTGTGTGTGTGTGTGTGTGTGTGTGTGTGTGTTGGGAGGACAGATGGACAGAAAACATGCAAAAACACAGATAAGGAGAGTAATGGGAACACAGCAAATGAATTGAATATATAATGTATATATAAAAAGTCCTACATGAACATACGTGAGGATGACTTTAACCAAACCGCTTTCCATCTCCCAATATAATCAACCTGTCAACATCACTGAATGTCTCTGCATCTCAATTTGCCAGTTTCCAATTACAATTTCATTTGAAAATTATACAAATGAACCTCTGCAGCTTGATTCAGGCATTAATCAGGAAATAAATGACCCCGGATGAAACATCAATTTGTCCAAACCCACTGACAAGAAAACCCGATTTATTAAGAGGGAAATAAACATTTTCTTGTACTGTGGACAGAAAGACAACTCAGCTCTCAAACCACTACATGGAAGGAAAGATCAGGTCATGTGTGTTATTACACACTTCAACAGGCTTGCAAATAGGATAGTGTTCGCCCCTTTTTCAGAGGTCAGGGCAAATTTCTGGCTTACAAGACAATCCAAGTGAATTTTCTTAACACGGCCAACATTAAGTCAACTTAGACGTGGTACAATGTTTATCTGTACACACTGTGTTGCTGCGGGCTTATACTGAGCCACTAAAGCATCATTAACCTCAGTTAAGGCTTCAATTAGCATCAATCCAGCCCTGATAGCAAACACAGAGGAGGTGGTGTTTTCTAAAGACACTCGTCACTGCCATCTAGAGGCCATCAGCCAAACACACCATTAAGTCTTCAAGTTTTCATCAATTCATGTTGACACTCTTGTGTTTTTAGACATAAAACACATTTGTTTTGAAAACACTGACTGAGCACGTGTGAAAATGAGTAGGAATATAACAGGTTACCTCATCAGTGCTGTTGATAGCAGATATGTTTTTAAGTACTTAATGGAATACACACACAGCACACAAGTGCTCATAGGTACAGTCATTATCTTCCACCTACAGTTAGTGGAATGAACAATATCTTTAGGAAATACACTTCTTGCGTGCTGAAATAGTCTTTTTCTGCATTTTTATGATGATATCCATATGATGCCAACACAAGTAGACTAATTTTAAGATATCAGTGCCAACTCCAAGAATTACCAAAGTCATGCAAGCCCTACAATAAAGCAAGTAAAACATGCTGCATATGTACAAGCAGATCATGCTTGATGCCTACCCGTCATTGGGTCAAAGAGCTGGTTGGCCTCGAGGTCGGTGAATGTGGAGAAGCAGCAGGGGCAGCGGAAGGAAGCACGGTTGGTGGAGTCCCGCTCATCCGTCTCGATGCGTCGCCTCATGTGATCCAGTTTGTACTTGACCACATTAACCAGTACCCTAAGGAAAGGACAAAAACAAAAATGGTTTAATATAAAGACAGAGAATAGAAAAGGCGGTGTGGTTATTGAAATTTACTGTGAAACCAACTACAACCAAACACATGTAAAACCTGTAGTTGATGAAATAGTAGTTGTGCCGCGTCGTCTTGCCATCTGGAGCCGTCTCCACTCTCATACGACACTTGACAAACTTGTCTGCTTTCAGGGTGTTGAGCACCGAACGCAGCTGTTTACGGTCGAACTTCAGGAGCTCAAGCATGTCCTCCTCACGCACACACGGGTTGCGGATCAGCACATCCAGGGCCAGGGCATGCTCGATACCGTAAAAACCCCTCACGACCTGCTTGGCCAGCCGCTTCAGTGCCGCAGGGACCTCCGTCAGGAGCTCTGGTTCAATCATGTTGGCCTGAGAAGAGAAACGACGAATGATGTTCAAATGAAGAAAATCAGGACACAATTGTTATTTGTGAAGGCAGGTGAATTTCAATGAATATCAAAACAGTTTAAGCTACAAAAGTAGACATTATATTGAACATGAATGAGCATCACATTATGTAGAAGAGGTCTCTGCAAATTAAAACTAGTTGAAAATGGGCACAGTGCCGAATTTGAATAAATCCTTAACAAAATAGTTTAGTTTAGTTTATTGATTTATTTGACAGGGACCATGTACAAATACATTAATCTTTCAACAGAAAAGATGCTTTGTACCAGATTTAGCAAATGCTAATTTCCATCTGCAGTCCCTAGGCGGGTTCACAACAATAACAATGCAATTACATAACTGTTTGTTAAAAACTATTACAAAACACAATACATGAGCACATTTAAAATTAATATACATCAGTGTCAAATCCTATGTACAAAATCAACCGGACTGATGCTGACCCAGTTGGTTATCAAGAATATATTTCTTCAGGTTTCTAGAAAAAATGTTTAAATCTACAGAACATTTCAGACTGTCTGGGAGCTGATTCCATTGTTTAATAGTTTTGAATGAAAAAGCTGTTTGAGCAAAGGCAGAGGATCTTTTTGGGATCGCACAGTTTTTGTGAAATGTTATTTCCTTTTATTAGATCTATTTTTTTTTCTTATTTCTTATCTTTTTCTATTACATTTCTTTTAAACCTGTAACGATTTACGAAGACTTCAATTCTTAAAATACAACTAGATCGTATGCACAGAAGGTATTATGAAAACCAAATTACTAAGGAGACAAATAATGTTTTGAATGTGACTGAAATTGTACCTTCGCACTCTGTCAGCGGAAATATAATAAATAACGTAAAGGTAAAACACAGATTCCTGTTATATCGATCGCATTGTTTGTGAGATTAAACATTACAAAGTCGTATTAAATCGTATTAATTCCTGGTCTGGTCTCAGGCTCCTTGATCACATCGTAACTTCTCATTGAGTCAAATCTGACTGATGGAAAATGACTACTTAATTTAGCTTAGCTATGGTCGGCTATTTGGAACTAAGACTGGAAACAAAAATGTAAAGCTGAAAGTATAAGTGGATAGGCAGAGAATAATTGAACAATAGCGCTGTACGCCTGCCACATGAAGGTATATCGCTCAGAAAATTAAGAAACTACATTCCACTGAACTAAATAGCGACATACATCAAGTTCCCTTTCGGAAGCCGCTAGTCAGCTAACAGTTAGTCTTACCCGGCAAGCCTTCTTTTCCTTTCTAATAGCAGACAAAGCCAGCACTTCAAGTCATTTCTGAGTAAACGCTAACTCGGCCCGTCTCAGGGAAAGAAATTGGACCATCTTCACACACATCCGCACTTCGAATTGTTAAACTTCTGCTCTGAGTAGCGTACTTAGCTCCTTCATTTGTGAAGATAACCCCGGAAAGACAAACAGTCATGAGGAACCAATAGAAACCCAGAGTTTTGATTGACGTATGCACTATCCAATGAGGTTGCTTCTTTTTAGATGACGATTTATTGGCCAATAAAAAAAAAAGAAACCACGCAGCAAATATAACTATTTACTTCCGGTTCTCACAAGAAATGGCTTCACTTGACAGAGTTAAAGTTCTAGTTTTAGGCGATTCAGGTAAGCTTTAACGCTCTATCCCAGTCGACATGCTTCATATGGATGTGTATTATTCTTTTTTGGGGATATGTGTTCATTGTTTATGAATTTAGCTTATTTTAGAAATCCTCTCTTTTCCTTTCTGATAGGAGGCACATTTTGTCAATGCAGTAGCTTCGCAAACATCTATCAATAAATCTATAACCTTACTGTGAAGCAATAGCTATCACAAATAAAATATAAAGGTGTTTATTGTAGACCTTAGCATCTGCTTATGTGGACTCCTTAATCGCCTTGTTTTAATGCGTTTCCTCTGTTTCATTGTAATTGACTGAACTGTCATGTGTTGGTGTGATATAAATACATTTTTGCCTTACTAAAGCAGAAACTGTGTCAACTCCGCCAAAGCCGAATTAAATACCTACAATTCACCTACACTAAAAACTTCTTAGATTCATTTCAGTAGGGATTTGCTTGATGGGAACCAACTGAAACAGACTCTGGATCGTGCTCTTCAATATCTGGAATGGAGCCACAGTGCATTGTGACCCCCTAGACAACTATTATGCTATTTGTTATTGTTTCAATTCTAATTGATCCACTTTTCTCTTGTCGGTTGCAGGAGTGGGAAAGTCCTCCTTGGTCCATCTACTTTGCCAGAATCAAGTGTTAGGGAATCCGTCGTGGACTGTGGGATGCTCTGTGGATGTGAGGGTAAGCTGGCTGTTTTTCAAAACATAGTTGACTAAAGTCACGATGTGATGCTTTATGTGTTTTTACGTTATTTATGTGATGCAAAAATAATGCAAGCCACTGCTAATAATGCAAGCCAAAGTTGATCACCATGGGAAATCCATGGTGATTACGTTTTGCTTTGAAGAGGTTGTGCTTCAATTCGCAAAACTGGTTTATAGTAGGCTTTCTTTATAAGTAAAATGTTGCTTCTTAAGTTTATTTTAAAAGATAAGAATAGCTGTTAAAAGCTTTGTATAAGTAGAGGATTACAATCGTTGAAGTATCTAAAATAATACCTTACCCCCAGGTTCAAGACTATAAGGAGGGAACGCCAGATGAGAAAACCTTCTACATTGAACTGTGGGATGTTGGAGGATCTGTCGGCAGTGCCAGCAGTGTCAAAAGTACGCGAGCAGTCTTCTACAATTCGGTCAATGGTAAAGCAAAGTTTTACATGATTGCGCAAACATCACATCTTTCCTTTTAATGCTCTCATGACATTTGTTCTGATCGTTTATGGATTTGTGGATTTCAGGAATCATCTTGGTACATGATCTGACAAATAAGAAATCCTCTCAGAATCTCTACCGCTGGTCTCTGGAAGCTTTGAACAGGGATTCCTCTCCAACAGGAGTCATCGTCTCAAATGGGTTAGTAGTTGCTTGACTTTGAACTTTTTTATTGTCATGGACACATGCTGAAATATTTGAAAAAGATCTAAATATATCCTTTTTTTTCTTTCATAGCAGCGACTATGACAGAGAGCAGTTTGCTGAGAATCCTGTACCTCTGCTCTTAATTGGAACCAAGTTTGACCAAATTCCAGAGAGCAAACGCAGTGAGGTTCTCACTCGGACGGCTTTCCTGTCTGAAGACTTCAACGCAGAAGAGATCAACCTTGTGGGTCCACTTTTTTTTTATTCATTCCTTTCAAAGTCATAGGTTTTAACATTTTGGAAATTTTCTTCAAAATAAAACTGCAGTTTTAAAATTGTATCGTAATATTAGAATACTACTGAAAAATAATATTGAATTAGAAATAAAACTTTCCAGAAATGTTCCCAGGCTTCGGGGATGTTTGGTGGCTGCTGCAGGAACTGTACAACGGGGTTGGGTGACACTGATCTTTGTGAAGGCCACAAAAATGTAACCTATATGCATAATCCTTTGGGTAAATTGTGACTAAATCTACCGCAAAAATATGAAACAACTATGTTTATAACTAAGTGAAGTCTATTGGATCACGAGGATGATATTAGACATATTTAAAATGATATCTGGAATAAATGATTAATATCACTGTTCCAATCACATGTAAAACCAGTGACTGTTCTTTTGAAAGATTGGATCAGGGAACACCAATTGTTGATGCCTGCTGTACACTTTTTCCAGGATTTTTAAGTTTTTCAAAGTCCTCATAGCGTTGCCAAAATTGCTAAATACTTCACATTGACAGTTCAAAGCAGTAACATGGTAAAATAACCTTTTTTTCTGTGACTGAAGTCCTTTTTTGTGTGTTTTCAAGGACTGTACCAACCCCAGATATCTTGCTGCAGGCACATCAAATGCAGTGAAACTCAGCAAGTTCTTTGACAAGGTGAGAAACCCAAAGTCATTTTATTAACTGTACTTTTACAATATGTCAGTTATACCCATGTTCATACTTTAACACTTGTGTGTGTTGGTCTTACTGATATTATGATCAAATATGAGATTGCATAGTTATCAAAACCATGTAACGTAACTTTGTTAATCATTGTAATTTTTTTTTTGCCCAACAGGTAATCGAAAAGAGATATTTTACAAGGGATCCAAGTCAGGTGACGATTATTTTCTCTTTTTTTCTGTTGTAAAATGTAAGGAATAACACAAATATACAGTATTTATTGAAAGTACATCTTTATTAGCACATTTTTAATTGTTTCTGCAGATGACCGGTTTCACAGACAGAAAACGGTTCAACTTCAAAAGCTTGCACTATGACTGAGCCAGGAATGCAACTGAGAGGAGCATCAGCCATGGGCGACGCGCATCCACAACATTTCCACCCACTCTTTGCATTTGTCGAAGTTTTAATTAAGTTGAAGCAAACACATTTGTAAATAGCTGATTCAACTTGCACAGGGATTTTGCAAATGAGAGATGGAGATGAGGAAAATAAAAGGAGCAAGAAAGCTGAATTAAAGTCAGAACTTTTTTCCATGTGCTTTTGGCACAGATAATCTTTGTGGATTCTTTTGAAAGTGAAGATCATTTTACAAGCATACACTTCATCAAGCCTGATTAGTTTTTCATCAGCAGCTATGCAGTGAGCAATGTCGCTCGATCAGTAAACACTCATGCAACATTCATTGATGGCTTCATGACTTTCTTGATCCATGAACTGAAGTAATTCACTTTGGTGAAGACATGAGGATAATGTGGATTAGAACACTCACATTGCTTGGTGTAGGCTGTGATACCTTCAACCTTATTGTTGCAGATGAGTGGTCCACCAGAATCACCCTGCAAGAAAAGGATAAGAGAAAGATTTGTTAGGTCTGTGAAAACACTACATTTGTATGTAGTTTTGTAATTTGCCCTTGTTCTGTTTGAGATTGTCTCCCACCTCACACACTCCTCCCTTCTTTTTGTTGAACTTGGTGCACATCATATGATCACTGTTGAAGTATATGCCCCAGATGTTTTTACACTCAAAGCTGAATTGTATTTTCTCTGTAGTTTCCCTCAGAACATCTGAAGGAGGCATGTTTTCTCCAGTTCTTCCCCATCCAGCTACAGCACAGTTGATGTTTGCAGGAGTTTTTCCATTTTTGTTGGGTATTCCAATAGTCTTCACATACTTATTGAGCTTGGCCTTTTTTTTCAGCTGTGAAGAGAGCAGTTTAACAGGAAGTCACAACAGATATGAACACATTGATGTGTATGGAAAAAAAAAAATCACACCATCCTTTTTACCCCCTTCAGTACAAATGTGTGAAGAAAGACAATGCTGCTAAAGTTGTTAATTAACCTAAAACATGATGGCTATCACACCGCAGATCACAAAGACATTTAAGTTTTACGATGCAATTTATGAAGTGCATCTTGAGTTTTAATTTTACCTGAAGTAACATGATGTCATATTCATATTGTCCCGTGAACTTTGGATGCAGATGGTATCTGGCCACTTCAATCCGTTGCTGAGTTTTTTCTTTAGCAGTAATGTTGTGACCTCCAAGCACCACCATCATTTCTTTAGGACTGACAAACAGGGAAGTGAAAGGTTGGAAAGTTATCAAAATACTGTGAAACATTTCAATTGTATATGATGCCAAGTGGTAGAACTGAATTTACTGTTGATGAGGGATTTCCAAATGTAAGTAGATTCCTACACACAAAATAAGATTCCTGACATGAAATATTTGTTGATACAATATGCTGTTCATGTTTTCACATAATGTATTCTATACAAAAATTTTGGACATTATACAATATTATCCACAAATGATCCATCAATGACAAATTGTTATGACAATCGAGATTCAGAGCAAAACTTTGCTTTTAATGAGAAAAATCAACTCACTATTTGCAGTGTGCAGCAGTCAGAACAAAGTCCTCTCTAATAAGTATCCCACCGCATGAATGTGTTCCATTAAACTGGAGTGATGCCATGTAGGGTCTGGAATGGGGCTTTGCAACCCTCCCAGCCACGATGTTGCTCTCAACAGCTCCTAATTTGTTAGATATGATAGAAGAGCAGTTAAATGCCACAGACTGTATCCACATCAGATGCTGATGCATTCATCCTTCTTTTTGAGTAATAATTTTCAAATGTTTCATCTGATCTTACCAGTGATGGAGACGAGCAGGAACATATATACGATGCAGCTTATCTGGATCATGGTCATGCAGATGTGAAAGCCCACTGGTTTGATTCTGCTCAACCACCTCAACTGCAGCACCCTCAGTACAAGTGTGTGCAGGTGTAAAAACACTCCTGCTCTGACAGGAATTGAGACCACATTTTCACACTTCATGCTAGAATGCTGCTCTTTCTGCTGCATGCATGAAGTCCTGTTGTCTGGAAACAACTCGTCTTCCGCCAAGAAACATGAAAATGGTGTCCTTTTTTTGGTCAGTTTTGTCCATCCGTCTTTGCAAAATAGCTGAAGCTCAGCTAGATTGTTTGGAGAGCATCTGCAAACAGATATTTTCAATTAATAGAGCTTTTCAGATGGATTCAACTCAATTCAGCTTTATTTATATAGCGACAAATACAACACAGTCATTTGCAGGTACCTCTACAGAGAAAACCCTACAGTTCCACATGAGCAAGCATAGGCAACTGTGGAATCAAAAAACTCCCTTTTAAAAGGAGGAAACTTTGCAGAACCAGGCTCAGAGGTGGTGGCTTCCTGCTATTCCGACTGGGGGACAGAAAGAGAAAAGAAGAGGACAGACAGATTGACTTTCTAAATCAGCTCCACATTGCTCCACTTTCTTCAAGTGGTTCAGGACAGGAGGTTTCAGATCACGAACGGTTAATTGTGAAGACAATTGGTTAATGAAACGTCGTAGTGGCACATGGAGTGAGAAAGGAGAGAAGAGAAGCTCAGTGTTGGTCCTCCACCAGTCTTGCGTAACTTATGGTAGCTACACTAATAAAATGGTCCAGAGAGGCCTGAACCAGACCTAAATGTCAGCTTTACAAAACAGAAAGGTCTTAAGCCTAGACTTGAAAGTAGAGACTGTGTCGGTCCCTCTAACTGAAATTGGGAGCTTTTATGAACCTAGGAACCTCCAGCAGGCCAGCTCTCTGAGAACCAAGTGTTCTCCTCAGAGCAGTATGGGACAAACAGCTCTTTAAGATATGATGGGGCCTTATTGTTAAGAGCTTTACAGGTTAAACGAAACATTTTAAATTCTATTCTAGATTAAACAGGAAGCCAGTGAAGAGAAGTTAATATTGGGCTGATGTGATCTCTGCTGTTGGTTCTTGTCAGAACTCTTGCTGCAGCATTTTGAATCAGCTGCTCTGTGCGATGTTCAAAGCTTTGAATACTTGAATTAAAAATAAAAAAATGAAACATGATTGAAACTTCTTCGGATTCTTGTGTATGCCACACTTTTCAGTTTTCAAAAGTTATTTTCTTTCACTTCACAATTATTTGGCATGTTGTGTTTATTACATACAAATCCCCCCAAAACATCATTTACATTTATGTTTGAAATGTAACAAAATGTTGAAATGTACAAAAAGTATAAACACTTTTGCAAGCCGCTGTGGTGTGTGCTTGTCATCACTGAATGAAGAGTCCAACAGTTCAGGATGTGCATTTCCTCTGTGCCCCCATGACCCCATTGTCAGGATAAAACTGGCATAGAAGATGAAGTAATTGATGAATGTGTATATGATAGGTTTTTTTGTAATTTTGCTCCACTCTTTTTAAGGGACTGTTTTTTTTTTTTTTTTTTTTTTTTTTGCTTTCTTAAAGTGCCAATGCCTGTTAGTAATAAACTTTGCATGAGGGTTTATGCAGTTTGTGGTTAACAAGCTCACAGAAACCATATGTGGTGTGTTTGCTTCCTGCAGACAGGCAATATGAAAGAAGACGTCTGACATATGGAGTGATAAAAGAAGAGGTTGCAAAAGGACTGCAATAGGTAGAAATGAAGACACTTTTGGAAAAATGCTCTGGTAAAACTAGAATTACTGACTCAATTATTTTGCTATTTTGATCAAAGTTAAATATGGAGTAACACAGGTTTCTGTTTTAGGACCTATACTCTTCACATTATACATGCTTCCTGTAGGGAACATCATCAGGAAACACTCCATTAACTTCCACTGTTATGCAGATGATACACAGATCTACCTATCCCTGAAACCAGATGATACCGACCAACTTGTCAAATTAGAAGCTTGTCTTAATGACATAAAAACCTGGATGAGTCATAATTTTCTCCTCCTAAATTCAGATAAAACAGAATTTATTTTATTTGGCCCAAAACACCTGAGAGAAAAAATATCTAATTAAATATTGACCCTAGATGGTGTTGCTTTAACTCCCAGTAACACTGTGAGGAACCTGGGAGTGATCTTTGACCAATACTTATCCTTTAATTCCCACATTAAACAGGTCTGCAGGACTTCCTTCTTTCACCTGCGTAATATTTCCAAAATCAGGAACATGCTGACTCAAAGCGATGCTGAGAAATTAATCCATGCATTTGTTACCTCCAGAGTAGACTACTGTAATTCCTTGTTATCAGGGGGCCCCAATAACTGCCTAAAAAGTCTCCAACTCGTTCAAAATGCTGCAGCAAGACTTCTCTCAAGAACCAGTAGGAGAGATCATATCACCCCAATATTAGCTTCTCTTCACTGGCTTCCCGTTAAATCCAGAATTGAATTCAAAATCCTCCTTTTAACCTATAAAGCCCTAAACAACCAGGCCCCATCATGTCTTAAACAGCTATTAGTCCCATACTGTCCCAGGAGAATGCTTCGTTCTCAGAGTGCTGGTCTGCTGGAGGTTCCTCGGTTCTCTAAAAGTAGAACAGGAGGCAGAGCCAACACCAAAACCCTGGATGAAGAGGCTGTCTCTTCGGTGGACTAGAGCCGTGCTTGAGGGATCGCAGACAGATCATCAATCGCGGCTGATCCATTGAGACAGCCTGGATTCAATGGGTGCAATTCTAATTGGGCATCAATCAAAACAACTGCTCCACTGATTAATCGAGGAACCTGAACCCAGTGGGTGTAAGCGTTTACTTTACCCCGGGCTTCTACCATGTGGAACTGGCTCCCAGTTCTGCTCCTTCTCTCATTTCAATGTAATTTCATTGTATTGCTACATGTCATTGATGATTGTTCCTCTTGCAACCTATGTACCCTGTATTTATAGGTGAATTGTATGTAGATACAAGAAACTGTCTGTCCTATCTCCTTCTCTTTCTGTCCCCTCACCCCAACCGGAATAGCAGAAAGCCGCCACCTCTGAGCCTGGTTCTGCAAAGGTTTCTTCCTGTTAAAAGGGAGTTTTCCCTTTCCACAGTCGCTGATGCTTGCTCATGTGGATCTGTTGGGATTTCTCTGTAAAAGTGTCCAGAAACGACCATGTTGTAATTGGCACTTCATAAATAAAGCTGAATTGAATTGAATTGAATTGAATTGCTAAGGTACTGAAACTAGGAATAATTTCCACATCAGTTTTCAATTTCAGACTGTTAAGAGGATTTATTTTGATCTGTTTTAAGTAAAAATTGCATGATTAATGTCAATACAAACTCAGAATTCTCCATACATTCGAAGTTAAAAGCTTTCTTGACAAAAAAAATCATAGAGTTGCTTCAACTGTCTTCACATTTTCACATTCAAACATGAACAAGAAAACCACGCAAACTCTCCATACAGAAAGTTCCAGCCTGCAACTTGCTCAGAATAAGGTGTAAGTGCAATGTATGTACATTTGTTCTGGCCATGGCGTCCAGCATCAGTGTCTCTCATCCAGATTTATTCTGATCTTCCTCCAATCTTCTTCCCAGCATCTTCTTTTGGCCGGGTTTAACTTCCACTGAAGTCAGCCACTGCATTGCATGTATATAGTCAGCCACTGAAAGTAAGTAAGTAAGTAAGTAAATTTATATAGTGCTTTTCACAGATGTTGGTCACAAAGTGCTTCACAGATTAAAAATCCCAAAAAACGATTCACAGTACATAAGAACATCATATAAACAGTACATGTTACTGGCCCAGATGGGCAATGCATGCTGGGAGCTGTACTGCCTGGAGCATGGGATCCAGCCAGACGGACAGATGCCCTCAGACAAGACTATTGGGGGAGGCAATGACTCCTTCAATACCTTCTTCAATGAGACTGGAGCAGGAAAGCATGTTCCCAGGGCAATCTTTGTTGACCTGGAGCCCACTGTTATTGGTGAGTCATCTGTAATATTGGATGCTCGATTTTGGATGCTTCCTGATCAGTCTTAAACTAATTTGGGGATCCTATTTCTTTTCTTTTTTTTACCATTTCCACCTAAGCTTGTAAAAAATTCCAGTATTTTATCAAGCATACGGTCTTGTTTCTTCTTATTCACAGCACCAGATGTATACTGACGATATTCCACTTATTGCCTGTGTAGGTTGTTGGCATTCCTAATTTGTTTTCTGAATACTGCATTTTACAGATGAAGTGCGCACAGGAACCTACCGTCAGCTGTTCCACCCTGAGCAGCTGATCACAGGAAAAGAGGACGTTGCTAACAACTATGCCCGTGGACACTACACCATCGGCAAGGAGATCATTGATCTGGTCCTGGACAGGACCCGTAAACGGGTGAGTTTGGCATCCTTGATTTGCTGAACAAGTGTGACAAATGACATTTCAACCACTTGAAATTGCATATTCAAGGCTGTGAACAAAGTGTTAAATAATGGATTGTTTTACAGGCTGACCAATGCACTGGCCTTCAGGGCTTCCTGATCTTCCACTCCTTCGGTGGAGGAACTGGCTCTGGTTTCACCTCCCTACTGATGGAGAGACTCTCTGTTGATTATGGGAAGAAATCTAAGCTGGACTTTGCTGTCTACCCAGCTCCCCAGGTTTCCACGGCAGTGGTTGAGCCCTACAACTCCATCCTGACCACTCATACCACCTTGGAGCACTCTGACTGTGCCTTCATGGTGGACAACGAGGCCATCTCCATTATCTGCCGCCGGAACCTGGACATCGAGAGACCAACCTACACCAACCTGAACAGGCTCATCGGCCAGATCGTATCCTCCATCACAGCCTCTCCGCTTTGATGGAGCTCTGAATGTCGACCTGACCAAGTTCCAAACCAACTTGGTGCCATATCCCCGTATCCACTTCCCTCTGGCCACCTATGCTCCGGCCATCTCTGCTGAGAAGGCCTACCATGAGCAGCTGTCTGTTGCAGAGATCACCAATGCCTGCTTCGAGCCAGCCAATCAGATGGTGAAGTGCGATCCACGTCATGGTAAATACATGGCCTGCTGTCTGCTGTACCGCGGTGATGTGGTGCCCAAAGATGTCAACGCCGCCATCGCCTCCATCAAGACCAGACGCACCATCCAGTTTGTGGACTGGTGCCCCACAGGCCTCAAGGTGGGCATCAACTACCAGCCCCCCACTGTGGTTCCTGGAGGAGACCTGGCCAAGGTGCAGAGGGCTGTGTGCATGCTGAGCAACACCACGGCCATCGCTGAGGTCTGGGCCCGACTGGACCACAAGTTTGACCTCATGTACGCCAAGAGAGCCTTTGTGCACTGGTATGTCGGAGAGGGGATGGAGGAGGGAGAGTTCTCCGAGGCCAGAGAGGGTATGGCAGCCCTGGAGAAAGATTATGAAGAGGTTGGCACTGACAGCATTGGAGAGGAGGATGAAGAGGGAGAGGAGTACTGAAGGGCCACACATGACAACTTCTAAAAAGAAAAAATTTAAAGATGTGTTCCCAAAACAAATGTAAAAACACGTTCCAAAAAATTAAGACATGCGTTCCAAAAGAAAATGTAAAAACATGTAAAAAAAAATGTTAAGGCATGTATTCCAATAAAGTGTAAAAACACGTAAACAGAAAATGCCAAGGCATGCGTTCCAAAAAAAAAAGTTCAGACTTGTTGGACAAAAATGTCATGACAGGTTCCAAAAAAAATGTCAAGACATGTTCAGGGCTTGAAGACCTCCTGCACAGTGCCGGAAATCCGGCGTGGAGATATTTTGATTTTTTTTTTCTCTCTGTGACCAGTCATTAAGTGACAGTTCTAACTACCAGTGGTACTCAATGTTCAGGAGTTTTAGCCAATCAGAGGGAGTTGGGTGGGCCTTAAAGGTGCTGTCGGCAGGATTACCTTCGCAAGATGGCGATTTGACCCATCCAAGATGGCGATTTGGAACTCGGAGTCGTGCCCACCTCGGGGTGCCGAGCGGGGCCGGCAGTGTCGCTGCCGCCTGTGCCGGCGGGTTGATTCACCTGTGACCTTTTCACGGCGGGCCTGGGGTCAAAGCCTTTTTTTAAAGAATTTGTGCGTAGGGAGGATTACCTTCGCAAGATGGCGATTTGACCCATCCAAGATGGCGATTTGAAACCAAAACTTGATTTCTGCCAGAAAGTGATTTCCGGTCCGCAGAATCAGTTTTTAGCAAGCAAAATAAGCCGATTTTTACATTGTAATGTCCATTTACTCATTTTTTAAGTGGCATAAAGTCTTGGTTTTGCTCAAATGTTGTAAATCTGACTCTGTTGTGTTATATTAAATCATTTTGAAGCAAAATATCGATCCACATACAATACCGGAGGCATGAATCAGCTTTTGGCAAGCAAAATAAGCTGATTTTGACATTGTAATGTCCCTTTTCTCAATTTTCAAACCATACAATGCACTGCTTGGGATGAAATTACTCTGTTGAGCAATCTCGCAATTTTCGTCAAAAAAAAAAAAGAAAACGTGTCGCCATCGTGACATATCTTTATAGCATAACAACAAGCCAGGTTAAAATCGCCAACTAGCTTACTGGTATTTAACAGCGATATCAGGCAACTGGACGTACAGGAGGCTATCAAACGTAAACACAAATAAACATCGTTGGATGATCAGAAACAAACTTGTTTGAGCCCGATTAAGACTGCCGCAGAGCCACAGAAGCTGCGTTTTTCAGCTGCCCGCAGACCGGAAATCACTTTATGGCAGGGAATCAGTTTTTGGCACGACACCGGCAGTGTCACGGCCACCTGCGCCGGCGGGTTGATTCACTTGTGACCTTTTCACGGCGGGCCTGGGGTCAAGGCCTTTTTTTAAGAACTACAGTAGAAACAGACAGTGTCCTCCGGGGAGTTTTGATGATGTTATGCCCGATGAAGCAGGTAAATATGCGGGCCTGGACTTCCTCGTGTGCGTTCACGAGAAACAGAGCTTTAAAGCGGCGCCCCCTCGACCAATCAGGATAGAGCCTCAGGGGCTCTTCTGATTGGTCAAAGATACCTGGAGCGGTCGAGATTCCTTTTCAGCTCAGAACAGAGACAGATGGAAACGCTGCGCCCTTGCGGTAGTGCAATTATGCTACACTCTTAAAGGATTATCAATGGATACTCTAACATTTAATCCAAAGAAAACACAGAAAAATTAGCATTGACTAGCAAAATCTTGCCTACAGCACCTTTAAGTGTTTCACACTATGGACAAAGCATCTGATTGGTTTGTAGCCGTGCGCTGATCACTTCACTGGCTTCTCTCGTCTCGAGGCAGCACTAAATTTCCAGCAGTAGTTTTTGTAAATGGAATAACTTTACAAAGCCGTCTCCTGCACAGTGGGCAGGATTTTTCTGATGTTTGTCCAACAGTCCTGTGTGCACCCGACTGTCTGTCTGCCCGTCTCTCTCTCTCTCTCTCTCTCTCTCTCTCTCTTACTCTCTGTCTCTCTCTCTCGTGTGTGCTGTGCATTGATGGCGCGGTTTTTCCTCTTTTTTGTTTCAAATCTGATTGATGGAAAGTGACAACTTAATTTAGCTTAGCTATGGTCGGCTATTTGGAACTAAGGCTGGAAACAAAAATGTAAAGCTGAAAGTATAAGTGGATAGGCAGAGAATAATCGAACAATAGCGCTGTACGCCTGCCACATTAAGGTATATCGCTCAGAAAATTAAGAAACTACATTCCACTGAACTAAATAGTGACATACATCAAGTTCCCTTTCGGAAGCCGCTAGTCAGCTAACAGTTAGTCTTACCCGGCAATCCTTCTTTTCCTCCAAATAGCAGACAAAGCCAGCACTTCAAGTCATTTCTGAGTAAACGCTAACTCGGCCCGTCTCAGGGAAAGAAATTGGACCATCTTCACACACATCCGCACTTCGAATTGTTAAACTTCTGCTCTGAGAAGCGTACTTAGCTCCTTCATTTGTGAAGATAACCCCGGAAGGACAAACAGTCATGAGGAACCAATAGAAACCCAGAGTTTTGATTGACGTATGCACTATCCAATGAGGTTGCTTCTTTTTAGATGACGATTTATTGGCCAATAATAAATAAAGAAACACGCAGCAAATATAACTATTTACTTCCGGTTCTCACAAGAAATGGCTTCACTTGACAGAGTTAAAGTTCTAGTTTTAGGTGATTCAGGTAAGCTTTAACGCTCTATCCCAGTCGACATGCTTCATATGGATGTGTATTATTCTTTTTTGGGGATATGTGCTCATTGTTTATGAATTTAGCTTATTTTAGAAATCCTCTCTTTTCCTTTCTGATAGGAGGCACATTTTGTCAATGCAGTAGCTTCGCAAACATCTATCAATAAACCTATAACTTTACTGTGAAGCAATAGCTTTCGTAAATAAAATATAAAGGTGTTTATTGTAGACCTTAGCATCTGCTTATGTGGACTCCTTAATCGCCTTGTTTTAATGTGTTTCCTCTGTTTCATTGTAATGGACTGAACTGTCATGTGTTGGTGTGATAAAAATACATGTTTGCCTTACTAAAGCAGAAACTGTGTCAACTCCGCCAAAGCTGAATTAAATACCTACACTTCACCGACACTAAAAACGTCTTCGATTCATGTGTAGAAGACTAGGGATTTGCTTGATGGGAACCAACTGAAACTGACTCTGGATCGTGCTCTTCAATATCTGGAATGGAGCCGCAGTGCATTGTGACCCCCTAGACAACTATTATGCCGTTTGTTATCGTTTCAATTCTAATTGATTCACTTTTCTCTTGTCGGTTGCAGGAGTGGGAAAGTCCTCCTTGGTCCATCTGCTTTGCCAGAATCAAGTATTAGGGAATCCGTCGTGGACTGTGGGATGCTCTGCGGATGTGCGGGTAAGCTGGCTGTTTTTCAAAACATAGTTCTGTTGACTGAAGTCACGATGTGATCCTTTATGTGTTTTTACGTTATTTATGTGATGCAAAAATAATGCAAGCCAAAGTTGATCACCATGGGAAATCCATGGTGATTACGTTTTGCTTTGAAGAGGTTGTGCTTCAATTCGCAAAACTGGTTTATAGTAGGCTTTCTTTATAAGTAAAATGTTACATCTTAAGTTTATTTTAAAAGATAAGAATAGCTGTTAAAAGCTTTGTATAAGTAGAGGATTACAATCGTTGAAGTATCTAAAATAATACCTTACCCCCAGGTTCAAGACTATAAGGAGGGAACGCCAGATGAGAAAACCTTCTATATTGAACTGTGGGATGTTGGAGGATCTGCCGGCAGTGCCAGCAGTGTCAAAAGCACGCGAGCAGTCTTCTACAATTCGGTCAATGGTAAAGCAAAGTTTCACAGGATTGCGCAAACAACACATCTTTCCTTTTAATGCTTTCATGACATTTGTTCTAATCGTTTTTGGATTTGGGGATTTCAGGAATCATCTTGGTACATTATCTGACAAATAAGAAATCCTCTCAGAATCTCTACCGCTGGTCTCTGGAAGCTATGAACAGGGATTCCTCTCCAACAGGAGTCAGGGGATGTTTGGCGGCTGCTGCAGGAAACTGTACAACGGGGTTGGGTGACACTGATCTTTGTGAAGGCCACAAAAATGTAACCTATATGCATAATCCTTTGGGTAAATTGTGACTAAATCTACCGCAAAAATATGAAACAACTATGATTTACAATGTACTTTAGCAGACACTTTTGTCCAAAGCAACGTACAACAGTGGAGGCAATTCAGGGTTCAGTGTCTTCCCCAAGGACACTTCAACATGCGGACAGTGTGAGACAGGAATCGAACTCACAACCTCCAGAGTGTGGGACGACTGCTCTTCCCACTGAACCACAGCCGCCCCAGTGTAAACTATGAACTATAAACTATGTTTATAACTAAGTGAAGTCTATTTGACATATTTAAAATGATATCTGGAATAAATGATTAATATCACTGTTCCAATCACATGTAAAACCAGTGACTGTTTTTTTGAAAGATTGGATCAGGGAACACCAATTGTTGATGCCTACTGTACACTTTGGCCAGGATTTTTAAGTTTTTCAAAGTCCTCATACCATTGCCAAAATTGCGAAATACTTCACATTTAAAGTTCAAAGCAGTAACATGGCAAAATAGCCTTTTTTGTGTGTTTTCAAGGACTGTACCAACCCCAGATATCTTGCTGCAGGCACATCAAATGCAGTGAAACTCAGCAAGTTCTTTAACAAGGTGAGAAACCCAAAGTCATTTTATTAACTGCACTTTCACAATATGTCAATTATACCCATGTTCATACTTTAACACTTGTGTGTTTGGTCTTACTGAAATTATGATCAAATATGAGATTGCATAGTTATCAAAACCATGTAACGTAACTTTGTTAATCATTGTAATTTTTTTTTTGCCCAACAGGTAATCAAAAAGAGATATTTTACAAGGGATCCAAGTCAGGTGACGATTATTTTCTCTTTTTTTCTGTTGTAAAATGTAAGGAATAACACAAATATACAGTGTTTATTGAAAGTACATCTTTATTAGCACATTTTTAATTGTTTCTGCAGATGACCGGTTTCACAGACAGTAAACGGTTCAACTTCAAAAGCTTGCACTATGACTGAGCCAGGAATGCAACTGAGAGGAGCATCAGCCATGGATGACGCGCATCCGCAACATTTCCACCCACTCTTTGCATTTGTTGAAGTTTTAATTAAGTTGAAGCAAACACATTTGTAAATAGCTGATTCAACTTGCACAGGGATTTTGCAAATGAGAGGTGGAGATGAGGAAAATAAAAGGAGCAAGAAAGCTGAATTAAAATCAGAACTTTTTTCCATGTGCTTTTGGCACAGATAATCTTTGTGGATTCTTTTATAAGTGAAGAGCATTTTACAAGCATACACTTCATCAAGCCTGATTCGTTTTTCATCAGCAGCTATGCAGTGAGCATTGTCGCTCGATCAGTAAACACTCATGCAACATTCATTGATGGCTTCATGATTTTCTTGATCCAAGAACTGAAGTAATTCAATTTGGTGAAGACATGAGGATAATGTGGATTAGAACAGTCATCTTTCTTGGTGTATGCTGTGATACCTTCAACCTTATTGTTGCAGATAAGTGGTCCACCAGAATCGCCCTGCAAGAGAAGGATAAGAGAAAGATTTGTTAGGTCTGTGAAAACACTACATTTGTATGTAGTTTTGTAATTTGCCTTTGTTCTGTTTGAGATTGTCTCCCACCTGACACACTCCTCCCTTCTTTTTGTTGAACTTGGTGCACATCATATGTTCACTGTTAAAATTTTTTTCGAAGATTTTTTTACATTCAAAGCTGAATTGTATTTTCTCTGTAGTTTCCCTCAGAACATCTGAAGAAGGCATTTTCTCTCCAGTTCTTCCCCATCCAGCTACAGCACAGTTGATGTTTGCAGGAGTTTTTCCATTTTTGTTGGGTATTCCAATAGTCTTCACATACTTATTGAGCTTGGCCTTTTTTTTCAGCTGTGAAGAGAGCAGTTTAACAGGAAGTCACAACAGATATGAACACATTGATGTGTATGGAAAAAAAAAAAAATCACACCATCCTTTTTACCCCCTTCAGTACAAATGTGTGAAGAAAGACAATGCTGCTAAAGTTCTTAATTAACCTAAAACATGATGGCTATCACACCGCAGATCACAAAGACATTTAAGTTTTACGATGCAATTTATGAAGTGCATCTTGAGTTTTAATTTTACCTGAAGTAACATGATGTCATATTCATATTGTCCCGTGAACTTTGGATGCAGATGGTATCTGGCCACTTCAATCCGTTGCTGAGTTTTTTCTTTAGCAGTAATGTTGTGACCTCCAAGCACCACCATCATTTCTTCAGAACTGACAAACAGGGAAGTGAAAGGTTGGAAAGTTATCAAAATATTGTGAAACATTTCAATTGTATATGATGCCAAGTGGTAGAACTGAATTTACTGTTGATGAGGGATTTCCAAATGTAAGTAGATTCCTACACACAAAATAAGATTCCTGACATGAAATATTTGTTGATACAATATGCTGTTCATGTTGTCACATAATGTATTCTATACAAAAATTTTGGACATTAAACAATATTATCCACAAATGATCCATCAATGACAAATTGTTATGACAATCGAGATTCAGAGCAAAACTTTGCTTTTAATGAGAAAAATCAACTCACTATTTGCAGTGTGCAGCAGTCAGAACAAAGTCCTCTCTAATAAGTATCCCACCGCATGAATGTGTTCCATTAAACTGGAGTGATGCCATGTAGGGTCTGGAATGGGGCTTTGCAACCCTCCCAGCCACGATGTTGCTCTCAACAGCTCCTAATTTGTTAGATATGATAGAAGAGCAGTTAAATGCCACAGACTGTATCCACATCAGATGCTGATGCATTCATCCTTCTTTTTGAGTAATAATTTTCAAATGTTTCATCTGATCTTACCAGTGATGGAGACGAGCAGGAACATATATACGATGCAGCTTATCTGGATCATGGTCATGCAGATGTGAAAGCCCACTGGTTTGATTCTGCTCAACCACCTCAACTGCAGCACCCTCAGTACAAGTGTGTGCAGGTGTAAAAACACTCCTGCTCTGACAGGAATTGAGACCACATTTTCACACTTCATGCTAGAATGCTGCTCTTTCTGCTGCATGCATGAAGTCCTGTTGTCTGGAAACAACTCGTCTTCCGCCAAGAAACATGAAAATGGTGTCCTTTTTTTGGTCAGTTTTGTCCATCCGTCTTTGCAAAATAGCTGAAGCTCAGCTAGATTGTTTGGAGAGCATCTGCAAACAGATATTTTCAATTAATAGAGCTTTTCAGATGGATTCAATTCAATTCAGCTTTATTTATATAGCGACAAATACAACACAGTCATTTGCAGGTACCTCTACAGAGAAAACCCTACAGTTCCACATGAGCAAGCATAGGCAACTGTGGAATCAAAAAACTCCCTTTTAAAAGGAGGAACTTTGCAGAACCAGGCTCAGAGGTGGTGGCTTCCTGCTATTCCGACTGGGGTGGGGGGACAGAAAGAGAAAAGAAGAGGACAGACAGATTGACTTTCTAAATCAGCTCCACATTGCTCCACTTTCTTCAAGTGGTTCAGGACAGGAGGTTTCAGATCACGAACGGTTAATTGTGAAGACAATTGGTTAATGACACGTCGTAGTGACACATGGAGTGAGAAAGGAGAGAAGAGAAGCTCAGTGTTGGTCCTCCACCAGTCTTGCATAACTTATGGTAGCTACACGAATAAAATGGTCCAGAGAGGCCTGAACCAGACCTAAATGTCAGCTTTACAAAACAGAAAGGTCTTAAGCCTAGACTTGAAAGTAGAGACTGTGTCGGTCCCTCTAACTGAAATTGGGAGCTTTTATGAACCTAGGAACCTCCAGCAGGCCAGCTCTCTGAGAACCAAGTGTTCTCCTCAGAGCAGTATGGGACAAACAGCTCTTTAAGATATGATGGGGCCTTATTGTTAAGAGCTTTACAGGTTAAACGAAACATTTTAAATTCTATTCTAGATTAAACAGGAAGCCAGTGAAGAGAAGTTAATATTGGGCTGATGTGATCTCTGCTGTTGGTTCTTGTCAGAACTCTTGCTGCAGCATTTTGAATCAGCTGCTCTGTGCGATGTTCAAAGCTTTGAATACTTGAATTAAAAATAAAAAAATGAAACATGATTGAAACTTCTTCGGATTCTTGTGTATGCCACACTTTTCAGTTTTCAAAAGTTATTTTCTTTCACTTCACAATTATTTGGCATGTTGTGTTTATTACATACAAATCCCCCCAAAAAATCATTTACATTTTTGTTTGAAATGTAACAAAATGTTGAAATGTACAAAAAGTATAAACACTTTTGCAAGCCGCTGTATTTGGGTGTGTGCTTGTCATCGCTGAATGAAGAGTCCAACAGTTCAGGATGTGCATTTCCTCTGTGCCCCCATGACCCCATTGTCAGGATAAAACTGGCATAGAAGATGAAGTAATTGATGAATGTGTATATAATAGGGTTTTTGTAATTTTGCTCTACTCTTTTTAAGGGACTGTTTTTTTTTTTTTTTTTTTTTGCTTTCTTAAAGTGCCAATGCCTGTTAGTAATAAACTTTGCATGAGGGTTTATGCAGTTTGTGGTTAACAAGCTCACAGAAACCATATGTGGTGTGTTTACTTCCTGCAGACAGGCAATATGAAAGAAGACGTCTGACATATGGAGTGATAAAAGAAGAGGTTGCAAAAGGACTGCAATAGGTAGAAGTGAAGACACTTTTGAAAAAATGCTCTTAAAACTAGAATTACTGACTCAACTATTTTGCTATTTTGATCAAAGTTAAATATGGAGTCCCACAGGGTTCTGTTTTAGGACCTATACTCTTCACATTATACATGCTTCCTGTAGGGAACATCATCAGGACACACTCCATTAACTTCCACTGTTATGCAGATGATACACAGATCTACCTATCCCTGAAACCAGATGATACCGACCAACTTGTCAAATTAGAAGCTTGTCTTAATGACATAAAAACCTGGATGAGTCATAATTTTCTCCTCCTAAATTCAGATAAAACAGAATTTATTTTATTTGGCCCAAAACACCTGAGAGAAAAATTATCTAATTAAATATTGACCCTAGATGGTGTTGCTTTAAAGCGATACTTCAACATTCTGGCAAATTGGCCCATTTAGCACAATTATTTAGTCATTTCGAACAGCATACTTACTTTTTTTGTGAGGGCGAGCTGTTGTTTATTCAGAGGTGAGTCGGGGAAGGTTTTCAGGACGGACACAATGGAAGTGGATGGTATTTTGGTTCCCCCTCGTCAAACTCATCAAATACACAATCCAACAACCCCATAACACTTTGGTGGGCAAATTATAATCCGCACATTCACTACGCTGTGGAACACCAACAAATAATATTGTAGCGTTACAACACTGAAGCAAATACTGGGAACTACTTTTTCTTTTGAAATCACTACTCCCAGACAAGTAGTTCCGTCTTCGCAATCTTCGCATTAACAACTCAATCTCGTAATTTTGCATTAATATTTCACATCGTAGTGAATGTGCGGATTATAATTTGCCCACCAAAGTGTTTTGGGGTTGTTGGATTGTGTATTTGATGAGTTTGACGAGGGGGAACCAAAATACCATCCACTTCCATTGTGTCCGTCCTGAAAACCTTCCCCGACTCAACTCTGAATAAACAACAGCTCGCCCTCACCAAAAAAGTAAGTATACTGTTCGAAATGACGAATGAATTACGCTAAACGGGCCAATTTGCCAAAATGTTGAAGTATCGCTTTAACTCCCAGTAACACTGTGAGGAACCTGGGAGTGATCTTTGACCAACACTTATCCTTTAATTCCCACATTAAACAGGTCTGCAGGACTTCCTTCTTTCACCTGCGTAATATTTCCAAAATCAGGAACATGCTGACTCAAAGCGATGCTGAGAAATTAATCCATGCATTTGTTACCTCCAGAGTAGACTACTGTAATTCCTTGTTATCAGGGGGCCCCAATAACTGCCTAAAAAGTCTCCAACTCGTTCAAAATGCTGCAGCAAGACTTCTCTCAAGAACCAGTAGGAGAGATCATATCACCCCAATATTAGCTTCTCTTCACTGGCTTCCCGTTAAATCTAGAATTGAATTCAAAATCCTCCTCTTAACTTATAAAGCCCTAAACAACCATGCCCCATCATGTCTTAAACAGATATTAGTCCCATACTGTCCCAGGAGAATGCTTCGTTCTCAGAGTGCTGGTCTGCTGGAGGTTCCTCGGTTCTCTAAAAGTAGAACAGGAGGTAGAGCCTTGAGCTACCAGGCTCCTGTTATGTGGAACCAGCTCCCAGTGTCTGTAAGGGAGGCTGACACAGTCTCGGTTTTTAAGACGAGGCTTCAGACCTTTCTATTCAATAAAGCTTACAGTTAGGGGTTGCGCCTGCTCTCTCTCTCTCTCTCTCTCTCTCTCTCTCTCTCTCTCTCTCTCTCTCTCTCTCTCTCTCTCTCTCTCAACTGTTCTGTAAGGTGTTGTTGGGAAAATGAGTCGTGGATTGTTCGTATAAATCTGTGAACCTGTGTCCACTTCAATGTAAATAAAATGATCTCTCCCCCTCTCTCTCTCTTTCCACTGTGGGAGACCAAAAAGTCAAAACACCAGAAACCCTGGATGAAGAGGCTGTCTCTTAGGTGGACTAGAGCCGTGCTTGAGGGATCGCAGACAGAACATCAATCGCGGCTGATCCATTGTGACAGCCTGGTTTCAATGGGTGCAATTCTAATTGGGCATCAATCAAAACAACTGCTCCACTGATTAATCGAGGAACCCGAACCCAGTGGGTGTAAGCGTTTACTTAATCCCGGGCATCTACCATGTGGAACCGGCTCCCAGTTCTGCTCCTTCTCTCATTTCAATGTAATTTCATTGTATTGCTACATGTCATTGATGCTTGTTCCTCTTGTAACCTATGTACCCTGTGTTTATATGTGAATTGTATGTAGATACAAGAAACTGTCTGTCCTATCTCCTTCTCTTTCTGTCCCCTCACCCCACCCGGAATAGCAGAAAGCCGTCACCTCTGAGCCTGATTCTGCAAAGGTTTCTTCCTGTTAAAAGGGAGTTTTTCCTTTCCACAGTTGCTTATGCTTGCTCATGTGGATCTGTTGGGATTTCTCTGTAAAAGTGTCTAGAAACGACCATGTTGTTATTGGCACTTCATAAATAAAGCTGAATTGAATTGAATTGAATTGAATTGAATTGAATTGAATTGAATTGAATTGAATTGCTAAGGTACTGAAACTAGGAATAAATTTCCACATCAGTTTTCAATTTCAGACTGTTGAGAGGATTTATTTTGATCTGTTTTAAGTAAAAATTGCATGATTAATGTCAATACAAACTCAGAATTCCCCATAGTCAAAGTTAAAAGCTTTCTTGACAAAAAAAATCATAGAGTTGCTTCAACTGTCTTCACATTTTCACATTCAAAACACCCACACAAACAAGAAAACCAAGCAAACTCTCCATACAGAAAGTTCCAGCCTGCAACTTTCTCAGAATAAGGTGTAAGTTCAATGTATGTACATTTGTTCTGGCCATGGCGTCCAGCATCAGTGTCTCCCATCCAGATTTAGTCTGTGAAAAATGAGAAGAGTAAATTTCATAGTTATGGTGCCTTTAAGCTATCAGTTTGACAATGGCAGTGTTCACACATTCACCGATTGGCCTCATCATTGGGTTTATTGGAGGAAAGCAGTGGAATGCCTTTCAGGCTTTGCACAGATGCGTTTCTGCATACAAATTTTAATTGACAGCTATCTTACACTTTAGAAAATGCTCCCTGTCCAAAATAATGTAATTCAAAATTAATTATGCGCATTTATGTTTTTCCAAAATTGTTTGGCGCCCCTAAGAAATCACTTCTGGTCTCCAAGTGGGGTCGGGACCCCAAGGTTGCGAATGGCTGCCGTAATTAATGGCACTATTGCACATGTGCGAGGAGATGGACTATATCAACAGTGGTGGCTAAACATCTGTGTACTTGTCATTGTTGTATTGTGTATTGTTTTCTGCATGCATATGTGTGTGTGAGGTGTCATTACTAAAACAAACAGCGCTGACTTGTGGCCTGATGTGAAAACTACAGAATTTCAGAATTTCAGTGGTCAGAATTTCATGTCAGCATCAGTTTGAAGGGCTGCAGTCAGGTTGAATGGTATCTACCAATGACTCCTTTTCACACAGCAGAGGCATTTCAAGAGCTTTACCTGGACAAATGCATACAGATATTGATAAGAATCTTCATACTGCCCTATGCTGATTATTGGATCATTGCATCATTCTGCCAATCAAAGTTGCAATTTACACTCACGTATATGTTTGATGAAATACATAAGTGTTAACTTTCTCAAGAAACTACATATTGTTATTAGAAGTAGATGTTAAAGGGGAAGAGAAACACACAGAATACTCCTGATCTATGGAAAAATGGGATCAAGACCTGTAATGCATACAATTTCTCATGAGAAAGAAATTACAAGACAAAAAACAAACAAACAAACAAACACTGGTAGTGATTCAGAGGAGGAGAGGTTATCAATAGACTGACAGTAACACAAATTGGTGCAGGTGTGGACACTGTGTGGTGATGGACAGCGATGTGGAGTGTGTGTGTGTGTGTGTGTGTGTGTGGAGATACATGAAACACAATGGACTCTAGCTTCGTAGACTGCGCCAAGTCCGCCCGCTGTCAGCGGAGCGCAAAGTGCACCGTCGGCGGATAAAGTCAAAGGGGCGTGTCCACAAAACTGTCCTAATTTCGTGAACCAGGCGCAGTCACGCCTCCATCCCGCCCACTGGCACAGGTGGCGCAAGAGGGAGGAGAGAAAGTGGGTTTAACCCAGCTGAGAGTAATTTGGCCAATCAAATGAACACCTCTCCTTTTATTCAAATGCACTGCTGCAAAGGACACTGCTTCATTAACATGATGAACTATATTTTATTTCCTGGCCTCAACACTAAACCATAGTGAAGCAACAATGTATATGAAGGTATTTTAAAATAAATAATCGCTTGAAGAGCTTGGGGAACCAGACAAATGAAATAACAATGCAGACACATTTACAGGCTAATACTTCTTTCAGAGCGCCGATCGGCTCCGCCGAGGTCTTTACATACAGTGCGCGCTTTTACGCACGGCACTATTCATTCACAAAGAAAGACAAGGCAAACTGACAGGTGCATGGCTGTAGCAAATGCGTCGTGACAAGATGCAAGATCAATAAAACACACTAAGAGCCTGCCCAAGACTGTCCGAACCGTGTTTTGATCCGATGGTGTGAAATAACTTCTGACATCGTGTGGGTTTCCTCCTCAAAATCACAGGTAGAAATGATGATTCACCTGCTTTTTACGCTGTTCAACGCATGCATATACAGCCGTGCGGGATCCACATAGTTTCCGCGCCTGCAATATGTTCATTTTATTTTTTTAATCAGATCAGTCAACTGAATGAAGCCGCTGTCATTGCGTGGAGTGTGTTGGTCAGCTCTAGTGACAAACGGACTGGTTGTCCATATGAAGGATTTTCTTTAAGCCGCTTCAAAATGACCTGAGAGATCTTCCGAGCACAAAATAGAGACTGTTCATGCATGAATGAGGCGACACAAAGCAGAGAGTCCCTCATTTTCGACTCATTCATGATGACAGAGTTGGTGTCACAACTCTGTAGAGACAACGTATCCTGCTTTGGGCCCGGCCGAATTGTACATTGACCCACTTGAAACCATTTTCGCGTGTGGTTTGTTTTTCTTTTGTCTTTTCTTTCTTTCTTTCTCTTTTTTTTTGTGTGTTTTTTTTTTTTGTTGGTTCTTTGCCTGAGGAAGATCGACAGCGGTCGAAACCTAGCGCGAAAATAAGATAAATAAACAAAATATTAAGTCAAGAGGATCAGCAAAACTTTTAATGCCTCATGTCTGCTTTATCAATGCCTCAAATCAGGTTTCAAAATTTATTTAACTTTTTACAGTGCGCATTTGCGCAGCGTTACCTCTCACTGACACTCCGCGCACTCGTGTCCCTGATAAACACGCACACACACACCAACACACATAAAAAAGTTGTATTATTAACCGTCAATAATAATCAAAAGCATATTAAAATTAGTAAAATAAGTCTCCCCGGCTGCGCACCAGGACGGACAACTTCCCACACGGTACCGTCCTGACTCTGCTCATTTGATTCTGGGACTATAGGCTCGACAGGACAAAGGTTTTTATTTAGAAAATATGTTCGTTCTAAAATTAATTTTTGGAAACGAAAAATACATGGTTTGTTGCACTTTGATGGAGGATATAATATTTTACCTGAATCTGTAATTGGCACCTCTGGAGTCGCTGGGCCAGTGCTCCTGCTGTCAACTACCGTGTTCACTGTTGTGTTTAATTTTATTACATTAGTTTATTTTTTTACACCATTTTATGTTATAATTATTTAGTTGTAAACTGACAGCAGCCTACAGTAATTCTATGCCTGGAGGTGACGCGTGAGCGCTTCATGCACCACTGCAGGTTCTACACTGGACTGTACAGCAGCTGGAGGTCGATCGGGCATTTTTGGGGCAGGATTAAATTTGTTTCGCTGTTTGTCCCGCGACTGTTCTGACTCTGATTCAGAACGTTCCTCCTCTTCACTCCAGTCAAGATCGCTGATGTCCGACAAGTCTCCGCCATCCAATTCCCCCTCACTTACGTCCTGTATCATTGCTAAAGCTTCTTCCACCTTATATCTCTTATTTATGCCTGTTTTTATTGTCTTTCTTTTGGGATTTGGTTGATATTTTTGGCCGTCTGTCTGATTGTCTGCTGTCAGAGCTCGCTCCCTGTTCAGACGCGCGCATGAACCAAAACAAATCAATCGCAGAAAAAAAAAGCCCTGTGAAGTGCGTCTTTTTTTATCAGCAGTCTGTGAGACCGCTGTTGGCCTTTGGAGGTATAAATGCTTTGTTATATTATTTGTGTCATTGTTAGGACCTTATTTGCTTCAGAAAAACATACAAGACACATATTTAATAAAAGTCAAAGAATTAGAGGACAGGGAAATTAGTTTTAACAGATTTATTTGAATTCCAAAAACCCAAACGGTCTGTCAGACCATTTTGGCTGTTTTTCAGTGCTAAAGAAGATAATAAAAACAATTATGTGCTTCATGAGTGATTCTGTGTATCTTTCATGACACTGACAAGCTGTCAGTGTCATCAGATCCTCCGCTCCCCAGCCTGCTCACACCTTCTGCACTAAACTCTCACTGCGCCCAGCTGATTCTGTCGACCCCTCCCCCTGGTGCGCCGCCACGCCAATCTCGGCGCAAGTGCAGCGGACCGGCCAGACACCCTCTTCTGCGCCTGTCGAAAATAGGAATGCGCTGCCTCCGCCGGTGATCATCGCCAAGTTGTGCCGTCAAATTAGAGCCTAGTGACTCATCCGTGCCGTTGGTTCAACCTGCATCACCCAATATGTACACAGAAATGTAATCAGAAATAATCATTGTTCCTGTTGCTCTAAATGGTTGCATTTGAAAAAAAAATAATAAAAAAAAAATAGAGAGAGCAGCCACAGGATAGGAAGTAAACAGATCCTGGCGCTGGAGCTTTCTCACTTTCTTTCTCCGTTAACTTTGATGCTACAGCTGTATAATATGTCTGCATAGATATGCTTCAATGCATCCACTCTTTTCATGATATATTTCCACTGAGGCTCTCCTTGAATAAATGTCTGGAGGGAACAAGCCTGTGCAGAATGAGCACAATAAAGTCATGTCTTATTTACATATGAGACATATTAAAGCCGCTCATTAATTAGAATAAACTGGCAGGTTAATTCCAAATAAAGATTTAAGGTGCTTTCATGGTCATTTAAAACATAATTAACTTATTTTTTTCTTAGAATTAAAAGTCCCATAGTCATAGCCACCCCACCCTCCCCACCCCGCAAAGCAGCTTGGGCTGCTCTAGCCTGGCTAGGACCGCCACTGCTCTCAGCTCCTCCGCTTGAACAACGAGGACCAGAGTCCACAGCGCTCCATCTCTGGCTACAGCCTCCGTTTCCTCACCTCGTCTGCTGGAGGCTCTCTCACGGCCGTCACCGGGGCAGCAGGCGGGGAGGGGGTGCGGCGCGGGGTTCCTCGGCTCGGCCTGACCCCGGAACGTGAGCTCGGAATCGGACCTGTCCGCGCTGCGTCCTGCCCTGCCATTACTCCACGTGCCCGCCGGGTTCACAACCCGGCCGTAGCCCGGGTCGGGCGGTGGGGTTTAATGTTCGCTCAATGCAGACTTTCAGTATATTAATCGTGTCGTGCATGCACGCGCACATCACATACACACATGTTCACATACTTTTCTTTTTCAATCTGTGTTTGGGGGAAAGCAGTCTCCAGTCAAGTCCAAGTCAAAGTTTTAAGTCAACTCGAAAATCATCAAATTCATGAACCGAGTCAGACTCGATTCATGAATCATGAACTGAGTCTGACTCGATTCCAAGTCATGTGAGAGTCCGACTCCGTTTCTATAGCAACTCTTTGATCCATTCAAATCTGCAGGCCAGTTTGAACTGGATTCCATTTTAAATTTTTGCGACCTCCAGTGCAGACATACAGCCTCTTGCTGTCAACCTTTATGATCCAACCATTAAAAAACTGACCTTGTAATTGCTGAGCGAGCTTTTGGCTTCCAATTCTTACTGAATTCAAGTTTTCCAGGGCATTTGACGGAGGACAAACCCTCAGGAGAACCAACCGCTCACTGAGAAATGTAAGAACCTTTGTTTTCAAGTCAATATTTCACATTATTACTGGAAATAACAACAAAAGTGCTTTACGCCAACGTTTTCTGAATTGGCAACACTCCACAACAACTTTACTGGCTTTTACTGTTTCATTTAGCTCATATTGTTAGATTTAGCAGATGTGTGTGTGTGAGGCAGGTGTATATTGGACATTTGTGAAAGCAACATGTTCTGAACCGATGTATTTACAGCAGTCATCCAAGATGAACCAGTTTGCACCGAGTGGGCTTCATCGAGAGCCTCAGACATGCCACCAATTGGGGTCCCACGCACGTGACCGCCGAAAGTCCCATGTGCGCCCAGGGTATGAGCCCTACTCTCACCCCTGACTGGAGCGCCACCCACGTCCCCTGCAGGAGCTGCCTACATGCCTCCAGCAGGAGCCCCACCCAGGCACCCAGCAGAAACCCCACCCGCTGGGGCCCCAGGTATGGAGATAATTTTGTTTCTTTATTATTCAATCAATCATGGAAACATGGACTCAGACTTCCATGTAGTGGCAAGCACTTCAATAAAGGCTATATCAGTTTTAATCTTTTTTAAGTATGTTAGCACTCTTTTTCATTTGACAGGCCCATTTAAACCATTAACATTAAAACTGACAAATTTTACAACCTTGTTCATGAGAAGAAAAAAAAGTGGTTTGACAGTAATATACCTCATAGCCTCTCAACAAAAAACCTGAAGAAAACGCCTCTCTTACAATAAAACCAAGCATAAAAAACAGAAGAAACTAAACCCTTCCCCTCCCTTTAAGTACCGACTCCCCGAACACTTGGCACAATCCAAACTTACCAACCGGGATCTCCATTGAACGCTTCCGAAACACAACATACTTAACTAATACTTTGCCCGACCAGGAGTCCCAGGTACATAAACTTATAATTATTCGTCATAAAATAACACAATATAAACATTTTCACACCCGCTCCAACTATGAATGTAATGGTTGAAACTGCCTTTCAAGTGCAGTACCCAAACAATCGCTTTTTTGATAATATATCCAGAACCAGACTAGAAGAAATAACACAACAACAGGAGAAATTATGAATCATGAATAAAAGATCACTTTGTGGTGGGTGGGTGTGCTCTGAAAGAACGAAGCCGATGCCGATATGAATGAATGACCTGAGGGAATGAGCTCTTCGCTTATTATTAATAGTGGAGATTAATGTGAACACAGGACTGAAGGGAAACTGCTAAAAGTCAAGTTTGACTCCGCGAGATTTGGAAGAGTGAGGAGCCGATTCTCTGATGAAGAATTTTCTAGTCTGTTCCACAGCGACTCCACACACTAGAAGATCAGGAGAGGAAGATCTGGTGCGATCTGTCCTCTGTTGTCGTCTAGTGTGTGGTCTCTGAATCGGGGAAGACTGAAAAAAGCCTGTAATGTGTACTGGCCTTTACCGAATGCGGAAGCAGCCAGCAACAGCGCGGAGACAGGTGGTGGAGCGAGGTCCAAACGACCAATAGGAGCTCTTCTCTCTTCCACCAGTGTTGGCCCCGCCCATTGGGTTCAGTCAGATTCGCAAGCAAAACTTTTGGATTTGCAAGCAAAACTTCAAAATTCAAAGCCACCATTTTGTACCACTGACTAAGTTGACACACACCAAAAAAAAAATAAAAAATAAAAAAAATAAGGTGGGGGTAGTGGCTCCTTTTCTGCAACTTGATGGCAACTCCCTTGACCAATCGCACTTGAAGCAATTGAAGCATTTACTAATGGTTTCTTTCTTTCTTATGTCTGTATTCTTGTTTGTGTTGTACGTCGCTTTGGACAAAAGCGTCTGCTAAATGAAATTGTAGAATTGTAGAATTGTAGAAAACCAAAGCTTTTTTCTGTTTTGATCTAAAAAAAAAATGGTGGGGTTGACATTGAAATTATTTAGTTCTCAGATCTATTCTATTTGATTGAACTTTTATTTTTTAATTGCAACTTTATGTTTTTTGGTCTCAACTCTCTTTTTCGTTTGCAAAACCGTTTTTGATTGATTGAATAATAAACAGGGCTGAAATTAATTTGATGCAACATTTGGGTTAAATATGAGAACAATATTCAACCCAATCATATGTTAGAATCGACCCGGGGCTGAAATTTATTTGACCCAATGATTGGATAAAATCTCTGAACCCATCTGTTGGGCAGGGGTGAAAGTAAGATAAGATTCTTGCAGGAACTGTGCAACTCAAAACATTTTTTTTAGTTTGTGCACAAAGCGTGTGAGTATTGTACAAAACAGATATTGATAAATCCTGCTCTTTTTTGACATTCTTGAAATTATGTTTTTTTAATTGCTTGTTTATTATTTTGAATGTTTAAATACAATACATATTGTAACAGCGGCAGCAACCTATTCACAACGAAGGCAACGATCGACAAGGACTGCAGCACTTCAGCTCATCTTAAGCTTTTACTTTTGTAACAACCAATATATACTGGAAACACATCGCTCACACCGAACAGTACCTGCACAGAGGCCAAGTCAATCTCACACCGACCCTTCTCACTGTTGGTCCAACATAACGTAAATGAAACTTAACATAAAAAGACCAGAAAAACGGCTTCAACACATAGAAAAACAATAACTTAACAAACTATAACAAAAAGAAATCAATTTTAACACATTTTAACACAAAATACATCTTGAAACAGCCCGAACAAACCCCTCCCATGATCCCTTGCGGCACCAAACAGTATGGCGGCCCCCAGCGGTGCCTGCCGCCGCAACAATATATATAATATATATATATAATATATGTTGTTTTTAGTTAAATGTTTTTGGTTTTTTTTTTCTTTGCATTTTTGACCTGTCCTGGTTGTCTCTTGAGACGGGAACGGGGGGAAGGGGTCCTTACATCACCTAGGCAACCAGCCATCCAATGAAAAGAACGCATTGAGTTTACCTCACTTCCACGTGTGCTTGTTTGCGGAAGGAGTGATGCTGCTGGCATGACAGGGACGGAGAATATTTTATGACGTGTGAACCCTCACAATTTATTACTTGTGGATTTATGTTTTGTTTATTTTGCAAAAATGACTACCCTGTTGTCTGCAAAAAAAAAAAACACATAACAGTGGACATTGGATTAACGTTACGCTGCAGCGAGAGACTGCTGCTACAAGCTGCAACCTGTCACGGTAAGTGAGGACTCCAGTGCTCGTCAGGCGCATTAACCTTGTTCAACACGTCACAGACGATGTAGTCTGGAGATGAGTTTTATGTATTCATCAATTTTACACTTATTTCGGTAAAATTTGCTTGGAAAAAAAAGGGCTCGCTTTGTATGCATGAGTGAAAGTTGCTTTTCAGAGGCGTTCCGGGGCGTTCCTGTAGAAGAGGCCAGTATATTTCTTACCGGCACGGCGTTCCGGTGCGTTCCGGCTTACTTTCACCTATGATAATAAAGAAACAAAATTATCTCCAAACCCAGGCACATTCCCGGCGAGAGCCCCGCGTGCGCCCAGGGTACGAGCCCTACGTTCACCCCCAGCAGAAGCTCCACCCAGGGCCCGAGCAGAAGCCACACCCAGGCACCCAGCAGAAACCCCACCCGCTGGGGCCCCAGGCACATTCCCGGCGAGAGCCCCACGTGCGCCCAGGTTACGAGCTCTACGTTCACCCCCGGCAGAAGCTCCACCCAGGACCCCAGCAGGAACACCAGCCAGAGCCCCAGCAGAAGCCCCACCCAGCAGCAGCTGAAAAACAATATGTGCCCCCAGCTGGAGCCCAACACAAATTCCCGGCAAGAGCCCCGCATGCGCCAAGGGTTTCAGTCCTACATCTGCCCCCACCAAAAGCTCCGTCCAGGCCCCCAGCAGGAGCCCAAACCAGATCCCCAGCAGAAAAAACATGTTCGTCCTGAGCTGGGGCCCCGTGCACATTCCCGGAACCAGCCCCGTAAGCACCCAGGGCTTAAGCCCTATATGTGCCCCCACCAGAAGCCCCACCCAGACCCACAGCAGTAACCTCACCCAGGCCCCCAGCAGCAGCCCCCTCAGCCCCCACCAGCAGCTCAAACCAGGCCCCTCAGGCCCCCAGCAGCAGCACCGCTCAGCCCCCAGCAGCAGCCCTCCTCAGGCCCCCAGTAGCAGCCCTCTTCAGGCCACCCTCAGGCCCCCAGCAGCAGCCCTCCTCAGGCCCTCCTCAGATCCCTGAGGCCCCCAGCAGCAGCCCTCTTCAGGCCCTTCAGGCCCCCAGCAGCAGCCCTCCTCCGGCCCCCCTCAGGACTCCAGCAGCAGCCCTCCTCAGGCCATTCAGGCCCCTCAGGCCCCCAGCAGCAGCCCTCCTCAGGCCCCCAGTAGCAGCCCTCCTCAGGCCCCCCTCAGGCCCCCAGTAGCAGCCCTCCTCAGGCCCCCGTCAGGCCCCCAGCAGCAGCCCTCCTCAGGCCCCTCTCAGGCCCCAGCAGCAGCCCTCCTCAGGCCCCCAGCAGCAGCCCTCCAAAGGCCCCCCTCAGGCCCCCAGCAGCAGCCCTCCTCACGCCCCTCAGGCCCCTAGCAGCAGCCCTCCTCAGGCCCCTCAGGCCCCCAGCAGCAGCCCTCCTCAGGCCCTTCAGGCCCCCAGCAGCAGCCCTCCTCAGGCCCCTCAGGCCCCCAGCAGCAGCCCTCCTCAGGCCCCCCTCAAGCCCCTCAGGCCCCCAGCAGCAGCCCTCCTCAGGCCCCCCTCAGGCCCTCAACAGCAGCCCTCCTCAGGCCCCCCTCAGGCCCCTCAGGCCCCCAGCAGCAGCCCTCCTCAGGCCCCACTCAGGCCTCCAGCAGCAGCCCTCCTCAGGCCCCTCAGGCCTCCAGCAGCAGCCCTCCTCAGGCCCCCCTCAGGCCCCTCAGGCCCCCAGCAGCAGCCCTCCTCAGGCCTACCTCACGGCCCCCAGCAGCAGCCCTCCTCCGGCCCCCCTCAGGCCTCCAGCAGCAGCCCTCCTCAGGCCTCCAGCAGCAGCTCTCCTCAGGCCCACCTCAGGCCCTCAACAGCAGCCCTCCTCCGGCCCCCCAATGGCCTCCAGCAGCAGCCCCCCTCAGGCCCCTCAGGCCTCCAGCAGCAGCACTCCTCAGGCCCCTCAGGCCCCCAGCAGCAGCCCTCCTCAGGCCTACCTCACGGCCCCCAGCAGCAGCCCTCCTCCGGCCCCCCTCAGGCCTCCAGCAGCAGCCCTCCTCAGGCCTCCAGCAGCAGCTCTCCTCAGGCCCACCTCAGGCCCTCAACAGCAGCCCTCCTCCGGCCCCCCAATGGCCTCCAGCAGCAGCCCCCCTCAGGCCCCTCAGGCCTCCAGCAGCAGCACTCCTCAGGCCCCTCAGGCCCCCAGCAGCAGCCCTCCTCAGGCCCCCCTTGAGCCCCTCAGGCCCCCAGCAGCAGCCCTCCTCTGACCCCCCTGAGGCCCCCAGCAGCAGCCCTCCTCAGGCCCACCTCAGGCCCCCAGCAGCAGCCCTCCTCAGCCCCCTCAGGCCTCCAGCAGCTGCCCTCCTCAGGCCCCTCAGGCCCCCAGCAGCAGCCCTCCTCAGGCCCCTCAGGCCTCCAGCAGCAGCCCTCCTCAGGCCCCTCAGGCCCCCAGCAGCAGCCCTCCTCAGGCCCCTCAGGCCCCCAGCAGCAGCCCTCCTCAGGCCCCCCTCAGGCCCACAGCAGCAGCCCTCCAAAGGCCCCCCTCAGGCCCCCAGCAGCAGCCCTTGTCACGCCCCTCAGGCCCCCAGCAGCAGCCCTCCTCAGGCCCCCCTTAGGCCCCCCTCAGGCACCTCAGGCCCCCAACAGCAGCCCTCCTCAGGCCCCCAGCAGCAGCCCTCCTCAGGCCCCCCTCAAGCCCCTCAGCCCCCAGCACCAGCCCCCCTCTGTATATATTGATTAATGTACTGATATCTTCATTATGAAAATGTAAAAAAATAAATAAATAAAAAAAAACAACAAAAAAAAAAAAAAAACCAAAAGTTGAAGGACGTGTCTTTGAAAAGTGCAGTTTGCATGTTCACATGATCGAAAAGGAGTCTGAAGAACCTTTTAAGCCCACACCTTAATAGGAAACCTTTCAGTTTGTTTTGAAAATTCTACAACTGTGTGTGTGTGTGTGTGTGTGTGTGTGTGTGTGTGTGTGTGTGTGTGTGTGTGTGTGTGTTCTCGTATTTCTATCCTTGTTGGGGCCAAATGTCCCCACAAGGATAGCAAAACGTGGAACGACGTGCCTTGTGGGGACCTTTTTCCGGTCCTAATTAGGAGAAACAGTGTTTTCTTGACCATGTTGTTGTTACTGAAAAAAGTAAAAGTGCAAAAACATTTCTTTAGGGTTAGGCTTTGTTGTGGTGTGGGTTAGGGTTAGGGTAAGGGTCAGGGTTAGGGGCTAGACATGAATGGGAGTCAATGGACGGTCCCCACGAGGATAGAAATACGAGACTGTGTGTGTGTGTGTGTGTGTGTGCAGATACATGAAATACAAAGACTCATCCGTGTTGTCTTTTCAGCCTGCATCACCGAACAACCCCGCTTCACAACCCTGAATCTAGACATAAACATTGCAACACAAAGTGCTTCACAGATTAAAAGCAAACCCGCTCCACCCACCCACCAATGCGTCTTCCCCAAAACCAAAGATACAGCACAAGAACACAGACCATCCCTCCATTTCCCCCCCCCCCCCCCCCTTCCTCCACCATAAACTAATGAAGTGAGTATTAAAATAGAATATAAGGCTGGGCACAGATGAATTAGAAGAGGAAACACACCCAGGAGCCATCTCCATCGAGAGCAGCGGGTCGCCCATGGCAACCAGGGCTCCGGCACAGGACACCCAGAGGAGACGGGGGAGTGATCCACAAATTTCCACCAAGAACTCACAACACAGCAGTCTGGCAGCCACAAGCGAGCCCCGCTGCCGATGCAGAGGGCTCCCTCAGAGGAAACACTTGAAAATAACAATAGGTAAAAACATAAAAACTTAAGACTAAAAACAGCTAAATGAGGCTAAAGTAGAGTAGAGTAGAGCAAAAGCATTATAAAATATTAATCGGATAATGAATAAATACAACATAAATAAGATAAATAAAACAGATGAATAAGTAACAAATTATACCAAATCAAGACTAAACTAAAAATAAATATCAGTTAAAGCTAGGGTTGGCGATCTTGGAAAACTAGCGCTAGCATGTAGCATCTCCCCAAGGCTCTGCCTAGCTAGCTCCGCCCAGCTCCCACCCCATTGGAGGAGCTCCCGTTGGGAGCGGAGACATTCGCGGCGCGTGCGGTGCGCACGGCACTTCCGCGTCCAGTGCGTTCCTGGCGTAACCTGTCCTCAGCGCTTTGTTTCTTCGTTTTTCTTTATTTGCACAACGCCAAGGTATGGCGCACTGAACGGTGAGTGAACCCCCAAACATTCGTCTCCGCCGTTCTGCAACAACGCTCCGTCCTTCTACGCGCGCACTGAACCAGGGTCAGTGCACGCGTACATGTACGCGCAGGGGGCAGGTTGAACGGCGAAGGGATTTGATTGGTTTAAAAAAAGGTGTCCCCTCAAGACTATTGGTTGCTGTTTGTCCCGTTTTACTCCTGCTGTAGATAGCGGATATTTTCCAAACTACTTTGAAAACACGCTATGAATTGCTTCCCATCGGGTCATGAAGATAATTTTAACCAGTATTTAAAAAAATGTATCTCATTCAAATCGCCAACCCTAGCTTTAAAAGCTAGACCAAAAAGGTGGGTCTTGAGCCTGCTCTTAAAAATGTGAGCTTTCTCCGCGTCCCTGAGTTTTCGTGGCAAGTCCTTCCAGAGTTTAGGACCATAGAACTTGAAAGATACCTCACCCTGAGTCTTTAAGTAAACATTAGGTATTTGGAGGAGACGCACAGGAGCGCATGGTCCGCGGAGGCTGATAGGGTAAAAGCAGATCTGAAAGCTGAGAAGGCCCAAGACCATTAAGACACTTAAAAACCATTAAGAGAACCTTAAAATCGATCCTGAGAGACACGGGGAGCCAATGCAGCGATTTTAAAACTGGTGTAATGTGGGCCCGCTTTCTAGTCCTCGTCTGGACATGAGCTGCTGAATTTTTTAAAAGTTGTAAACCTTTAATGCTCTGCTTCGGAAGACCAGAAAGAAGCCATTGCAATAGTCAATATGACTGGTGATAAAAGCATGCATTAGCGTCTCCGTGTTGGCCCGAGAGAGAATAGGGCGGACTCTGGTTATGTTTTTTAAGTGATAAAAAACAACTCTGCTGATGTTCTTATTGTGTTGGATAAAATTCAGCTCAGAAGCAAAGATCACGCCCAGATTTTTCACTTGTGGTGATGGATTAATAGAAAATTATTGTAGTTTAGGTAAAATGTGGCACTGGCAACAGGAAAAGGGTAGCACACACTCTTTCAGCATAGATAAGATGCTCTCAATCAGCATTCTGGAGAATGCAGGCAAGTCTCTCATCCTGCTGAGTCAACTTAAGCTTCCTGTGCAGTTCAAGACAACATTTAACAATGAATGCATTTAGCAATGATAATCAAACAGAATATTTCCAACAGGAAGTGTTAGTGTCCATCAGGCTTGAAAAGCTTAGATTTTCTCTTCATGGTTCCCCAAATTTGTTTGAGAAGACTTGGAGACCTCTCTTAAATTACACTGAATCATTGACATCCATGCCTGATCGTGATGACTGAGCCCTCCCTTCATTTTATGTTTTATTTATTTATTTCAATTAATTAATTTGTTTTTTTTAATGTCATTTAGCTAATTTTTGTTGTTTTTCTTTTGTTTTTGTATTTGTTGTATATTCTGTGTTGTTTACATTGGGACAATACACATTCATTGAGAACCTCTATCCTTTGGGGTGGGGTAGGGGTGGGGGGATGTTTAAAAATATTGGAAAAAATGATATTCTGGAAATTCTGTCCATCACACTGTGTCATATGTTGTATTGAAATTGCTTCCAATAAAGATAATTAAATAATAAAAAAAAAAGTACTCTGTAATGATCATTCTGCCCCCAGCCAGGGACGGGATTATGTTTTTTTTTTTTTTCTTTTGCAAGAATTCTGTGAGACATTCCGTAAGTCATGCCAAATTGTGCCTCATACTTCCCTCTATTAAGCCAAATTGTGTATTGAAGGAATTCAGCCTGGTTCAATATGGCAAACAATGAGGAATGGATGTGTTTCGCCACTAAAAGCGCCGTAGCCTGTGTGCTTTTTTGACGCTCAGCTGGAGCGCGGTGTGTTTGCTGGCATTTATGGAAGCAGTGCGTTAACATGCCCAGCCCTAAAATAAACTAGAATTTGGCACTCAGAGAGCGCAGACCTCCGCCACAGCTCAAATCAGTCACCAACAACCATAAGAACACCATATATAATCACACAACATTGTGATCAGGGTGTGATCAGAGTGGAGCGCTGCAGCGTGCGGTGCCTCTCTCTGTCACCCTGTCGCCCTCTCTCCCTGTGTGTGTGTGTATGTGTGTGTTAATCTGAAAAGGAAAACCGAAAAGCAACATAATTAATGTTATTTTACTTCATCTTAATTGACCGGATTCTCTCGTATTTTCCGTTCCCGACTTCCTGTGTGGTGCGATCTGCTCTGTGTAGCTTTACAACTGACCGTGCACGGCGCGCGGCTCGCTGAGAAAATAGAGAGGAGCGGAGCGGCCGCGGTCCACAGCGCGATCCGCTATGCACGTGGCGCTGTCCCGCACCTCTTGTACGAATCGTCAGATAGGTTAAAGGTGCTGTAGGCAGGATTCCGCATCTCCGCCATCTTGCTTAGGGTTACCTAAGCAAGATGGCGATTTGACCCATCTAAGATGGCGATTTGAAACCCAGCACAGCCAATCCGGTCCTATTTTCTCTGACATCACGCCCTTACGCAAGTTAAGCCCCTCCCACAAGAACGCCCCTCGACCAATCACGGTTAGAGCCTCATGGGCTCTTCTGATTGGTCAAAGATACCTGGAGCTGTCGAGATTCCTTTTCAGCTCAGAACAGAGACAGATGGAAACGCTGCGCCCTCGTGGTAGTGCAATTATGCTACACTCCTAAAGGATTATCAGTGGATACTCTAACATTTAATCCAAAGAAAACACAGAAAAATTAGCATTGACTAGCAAAATCCTGCCTACAGCACCTTTAACAGGGGCGCCGATCTGACAGTCGGTGCGCGGTGCTTCTCACTTCCGCGTCGAAAGCGGCGCATCTTGTGTGAACCAGGCGTTTGTCGCCCCCTGTTGGCGGGCCTGCTCAACCATGTGAAAGACTCCCTATCTGTCAATGATAAAGAATCATTTAAAAAATTCCTGGATCCAGACGGTGATCCGGATCATCACCAAAATTTAATCAATTCTAAGTTAGCCCAAGACCCACCTTTCCACAAAGTTTCATTGCAATCCGTCAATTACTTTTTCCGGGATCTTGCTAACAAACCAACCAACAAACCAACCAACCAACAAACCAACATGATTACATTACATAACCTCCTGGCGGAGGTAATAATATATATTCAAAGAAGTAACAAGCTTTTTGGGAAAATGTAAGGAGTAGAAAGTACCAATATTTACATTCAAAATGTAGGGGGTAAAAGTAAAAAGTTGTCAGAAAAATAAATACTTCTAAAAGTAAAAAGTACCTGAAATTTTTACTTAAGTACAGTAACGAAGTATTTGTACTTTGTTACTTGCCATCACTGATGTTGGAGAACACAAAACAATAATAATAATAAGTTGTTGGGGAAGGCTTTGTATTAGTACTGGAGCGGGTCTAGTGGTTGGATGGGAAGATGAAGACCTGGCAGCGCTGTCAACGGGATTTAAAGGATAAGTTCGGTTTAAACAGTTTTCACGTTGTTTATAGAACGAAGTAGAACAATATACTGACCCCGAATGCTTTTCTGATCCGAACAGTGCTTCGGGAGAAATTTAGATCCAAGGTCGAGCTGCAGACATCCGCATACTGTTAGCCAATAGGGCATGTGTGGCGCCGGCTCCCAAAACGGCTTTAATCGTCCAAAAACTCATTAGTTTCACCAATATTTCCTCATGGTCCACTCACGCCTCTCCTCCACCACAGCCTGGTGTCGCAAAATGCATGCTGTTGTTGCGGGTTTACAGATCTCGGAAGTGAATACGGTGATGTGGATGTAAACTGAAGTACATTCACCAAGAGACACAATAGGTGGCGCTGTGCACCAAAGTTGTTGCCACCCACTCCAAAGAAGAAGAAGATCTCTGCACTGCAAACATCTTCCATAAACATCTATAATGAGTATATTCTTCTACTTCGTTCTATAAACAACATGAAACTGTTTAAACCGAACTTATCCTTTAATACAGGGTTGTCCAAAGTCAGTCCTGGAGGGCCGCAGCCCTGCATGTTTTCCATGTCTCCCTGCTTCGACACAGCTGATTGCAATGAGGCTCGTTATCTGGCTTTCTGCTGGACTTGGCCATGAATCATCATGACATTCAGGTGTGTTGAAGCAGGGAGACATTGAAAACATGCAGGGCTGCGGCCCTCCAGGACCGACTTTGGACACCCCTGCTTTAATTCTTCAATAGTTCCAGACGGACGCGTTGCACTGTCTGTGACTCATGACACCCCCCCGCCCCCCTGAAAATTTGTTTTTTTCAGGCATGCAATCTTTTCCTGCTTCAAGCCCTGCATGTTCGAAACAAATCTGCGGTGTTATGTTTTCCATATTTTAATTTGTATTGTTCTAGTTTCCAGATCTCGGTGTGACCCTTTCCAGATTTTCATCTGGGGCATTATCTTCCAGGTTTCAAGAATTTTTTTGAAAAAAAAATGTTAAGGCATACATTCCAAAAAAAAAAAAAAAAGTAAAAACACGTCAAAAAAAAAAGTTAAGGCATGCATTCCAAAAAAGATGTCAAGACATGTTCTAAACAAATCTGTGCTGTGATAGTTTGCAGATCTTGATCTATGGTGTAACCTTTTCCAGATTTTCATCTGTGGCGTTATCTTTTCCAGGTTTCAGGAATTTTTTTTAAATATGCCAGTGTTTATTTCATTCTGTTCTGATCAATAAAAGTTCTGTTGAACCTTTCAAACCAAGTTGTGAATATTCTTTCATGTCACTGTTCAGTCTTCCCTCATTGTTATGTGAACTCACTCATCTTTTGAAGATTATTGTGAAAGTTCTAATTGAAATTCCCGGGCTCTTCAAAGTGATTGATCATTTTGTAGTGGAATCATTCATGTCATTTACCCATTGATATGTTGGCTCAGTTTTCTTCACATCGGATATTTACATTTTCTTGCTTAGAACAGTGGGTTCACCTTAATGTCAGTTCTCTTAATGTAGTTACTACTTTATGCCAGCAGAGGGCTAGGCTGAGCGAAGTGGGAGGTTGATCAGACAGGGAGATAACCTGAATGCTATAGATAAATACAGGGCCTCAGCTATGAAGATCGAACAGCGTCAGAATCTCAAGCAGAAATGGCGCCGAGCTCTCCTTTGCTCGGGAAGTTAAACCTTCGTGTTTGCATGACTGAGCTGGTTGATGGTTACATTTTGATAACACTGACTGTCACAGGTTGTTTTTCCCGGAGACCAATACAGACAGCAATTGTTTCATGAGACACAGAAGCTTTTTTCTCATGTGGGGAGAGAACAGGGAGTAGTTCTACTCCCTGCTCCTAACCTTGAAACCAGCCTGGGACCGTCAGAATGCACACAGAATGATCTTTCAGTTACAGCCTGTTATGCTGAAGGCCTCAAAATCATGAAACAATCACAGAATGCGTATATATGAGGTAAAAATATAGTGAACATTTGAATCAGTACATATTCATTAGAATGTGATTAAAACTGTATATAAACAAGTGAATAATGATTTAGAATGTGATTAATATAGTGGACACATGAATGATCAGAGCATAATGATTAGAATGTGAATGGATTATACAACACGTGGCACGTGCAGTTCAGAGCCACCGCTCGTGTCCACAGGGCCCGGGTGTCCACACCACAGACCTCATGTACCCAGACGCCTCATTCACGCTGCTGTGAATTGGAGCCAACATCCCTACCTGACGGCCATCTTGCCGGGATGGACCTCACTTCCACAGCACATTGAGGAATGATATGTTTCACCAAGTGATCATTAGCTGATCAGTTTTCAGCTTCTATTCTAGTTTATTATAAACATCAGACATGGAGGACACACAGACATAAACAGAACGAAATGAACTCATTAACTGTTCAGGCTGATTGAAATTTTTATTGAGAGAATTGGTTAAGGATGTATATTGTACTTGATTGTTATTGATATTATGATTGTATTATTCTGATAATCGTCATTATTATATTACATTGTTATATCTATTATTTTCACAATTATTATAATCAATTTTGTTCTTGTGTTTAAATTTTATCATCACTATTATGATTATTATTGCTATTATTATCGTTTAATCATCACAATATTTCTGTTTCCTTATTAATTATTATATTATATTTAATTTTGATTCATAATAAGTTTCAACATGATAAATAGCATACACAGAAGAGCCTCAGATGCAACATCTGTCTCATAAAAACCATCTGTATATCTACAAACTACTATAAACTACTACAACTATAAAATACTCGTTTATTGATGACGTTTTGTTCTGGCCATGGCGTCCAGCATCAGTGTCTCTCATCCAGATTTAGCCTGATCTTCCTCCAATCTTCTTCCCAGCATCTTCTTTGGGTCGGGTTTGACTTCCACTAAAGTCAGCCACTGCATATTGCATGCATATAGTCAGCTCAATATGTAGCAGAATGAATAATGTGATGATTTCATGTCAGCTTTGAGATCGATAATTTTCCTGGATTGTCACAAAACATGATCAGCAGGACTAAGCAATTTATATATTTAATGTATTTCAGCCAAGTTAGTTATTTCTCCAGTAAGCGGCTGTAAGCTCCACTAACATAACACACCTCCATAGATGCACATTCACTGCTGCGGCTCCAGTCCACCTCGGTAAGATGTCGGTGCTTTCGACACGCCTCTCCACCCTCAACTAGGTGTCTACTTATATGATGTCTATGGGTGCAGCGCATACATTAACCTTTGACCTTACCACTTCCTGTTAATGAGAGCGCTTTTTCTGAGACTTCATCAGTTAATTAAAGTGAACCTTGGAACACATTTTTCTCCCTGAATGTCCTCATCTGTTTTTACATTGTAATGGTAAGTGCACGATTATTGTCTAAGATGAGGTAAACACGAAGATGCTTTGCTACAAGCAGAGACTGCAGGAACAACTTAGGATGTGGATGTTGAGGTTGGAGTTGGTGGAGTATAGTGGTGTTCCTAAGGACCCCTTCTGCATCCTCAGCAGGTATCTTAGGGTCACAGGTGTTTCGCCCCTTAACCTGCACACCTCTCCTGAGTGGGGCAGCAAAGGCTGAGTTAATCTTCACCTGCAGAAGGGGTCCAGCTATGATTTCTTGACAACCACAGCCACCTCGAACTGGTTTCTGCTACTGTGGCAATTTCCCTGGTGGCCTTCTGCAGTTGCTTTGGATTAAGCCCAATCTTCTGCAGGAAACAGCGCATAGATGTAGCGGGGAAACACCTAGCGCTGACCTCAAGCAAGGGTTGCCTCTTCTACTATATCCTGGTACTTAGCCTTCTTTGCCTGGTGAGATATGGCTAGCCTGTCTTCCCAGGGAACAGTGAGTTTGGCTAGAATGATTGACTTTGAACTCCTGAACAGAAGGATCATATCTGGTCGGAGGGTTGTTGCCACTACCACCTGGGGAAAGACCAACTTCTTCTTCAGGTCTACGCGCAGCTCCCAATCTGTTGCGCGGTGTAGCATTGATGGTAGGCTGACAGATCTTCTTCCCTTCCGAACCTTGCTGCCCTCCAGATGGAAGCTTGTGAACCTTGGTGGTGCTGGTGGCTGTTTGTTGGTGTTGCTTCTTTGTAGTTCGACCCACTTGGCGACCTCGGTGAGGACTTTATCGTGTCTCCACCTGTAGCTCCCATCTGCAAGAGCTTTTGGGCAGCTGGTCAGAATGTGGTTCAGTGTGCAGAGGCTGGCGCCGCACTGACTACAGGATGCCTCTTGCTCCTTGCCCCAGATCTTCAAGTTGCTTGGTGTGGGTAGGAGATCAGCCACAGCGCGCTGCAGGAAGCTCAGCTTGCCTTGGTCAGTGCCCCAGAGCTCCTTCCAAGACAATGGTCTCTCGAGCACCCCCTCCCACTGCATCCAGCACGCCTAGGAACCCAGCCTTGCTGCTTTAATTCGACGATCTTCTTCAGCTGTCTCCCGCACCCTTTGCACCACCAAGTCCCTTCTGTCTTGTGTGTTGCTTTTCGACCAACTCTTGGCGCTATAGTTGCCAAGCCTTAGCTGTCCCCGACACACAGTGCCCACGATTTCTTGATGCCTCCAGTAGGCTTCTGCTTCCTTCACTGCTTCAAGGGGTTTCCACTTCCTGCCGCAGTGCTTGCGTGCCTGACTTTTGTGTCCCTGGAGACTAAAAGCGTGCACGCTGCCCTTGCTTTGGTGGCTTTAAATTCTTCTGTGACCGAGGAGCACGGTAACTAGAGTACTGATGACTTGCTGTAGAGGGTGACTGAGCTGAATGCTGGAGGGACGCCCAGCCATTTAGGAATAAACCTGCTACAGACTCTTTCCATTGCTTCTACTCTAGCCATAGGGAAGTCGTAAAGCAGGAATGGCCACTGGAGTCTTGGTATGATGCCATGCTGGAAGCACCACACCTTAAACCTGCCCAGCAATGGACACTTATCGATTCTTCTCAGCCACTCTCTTAGTTGGGCTGAGGTGTCCTCGAGGTTCCCCCTGTCCTTCAGAGTATTGTCATAGCTCTTCCCCAAGCATCAGATTCGCTCCTCCTGAATGGTTGGAATCTCCTACCCCTGGATGCTGAAGGTGGTATTCGACAGACTTTCATTCAGAAGGCACAAGTTCCTGGATTTGCCAGGCTTGAACTGCATCCGGGCCCAGGTGGCCATCTTCTCCAGTGAACTAATGTCTTTATCTTACGTTTGTTGGTTGAAATCCAAATTGTGACTGGCATTGCTCTATTTTCCCAATAAAAACGTAGTTTTGGTAGGACAATGGCACCATGTGATGAAGACGATGAAATGAAACAATGGTGAAAGAGTTTTAAAGAAACGAGTGATAGCCTACTTAGAGATTTTATTTTAATTCAGCAGTTGTTTTTTTGTTTTTTGTTTTTTTTTACATATGGTGCATATTTGATTAGTTTTACATGTTACTTTCATTTCATTTAAATAACTTTGAGATTTACAATTTCTAAAAATTCACAGGCATGTTGACCTTGAATTTTTTGAAAATTGTAGCGTGTTTTCAGAAGCCATCCTTTCATTAGCCTCATACAAAAAGTAAAATGAAGTACTGTCCTGTCTAATGAAGCATGCTTTATTAATCTCATTAGAGGAATTGTTCTGTTAGATAAGCTCTATCCTATTAACCAGAAATATTAAATCAGTGTTGAGTTTTGGTCAAGTATGTTGATTACTCATACCACTGAAGGTTGAAAAAAACTGAGCAACTATTTTAAGGGTAATCTCATACTCTTGACCTCACTTGGAAATGGATTTGTAATGTGTGAAAACAAAAAAAAATCTGAATGAATTTTTCAGATTTCAGAATTTTTCAAAATAATCTGAAATCTAACAGCAGACATTTGTCAAACTTTATCATCATAATGTTGATTGCCCTTTGTTAAATCACTGATCAATTAAATAGAAATAAAGTTTTCTGGATTTAGTCATGTAGATCAAAATATGAAGATGTTAAAATCAATACCAAGCCACTGTAATATGTGAACTCACTGAGGTAACCTGGAGAACAATAGCTTCTCATCTGTTCAAACATATAATACAACAGTGTTTTTTGCCCAAAATTAAGACTCATCATGTCAATAACCAGCAGACACAACTTTGACCTTTATATGACATGTTTGATGCTTTCGCACTCTAAAAATAGATGAAGTTGTGAAACTCTGATTGTCTTCCAGTGTACATCTGTCCACCAAACTGATGAGGATCTGTCCTGACTGGTGTGTTGATGAGGAGGAAGATGCTCCTCATCACTGTACCAGCAGCTCTGAGCTGAGCAGCAGAGAGCAGCAGAGAGCAGCCCAGGCTGAACATGCAACTGTTCTGCAAAGAAAAGATATCAGGACAGTGAGGATAGTTCAGAGTGAGCCGGCAGTATTTATTTGAACATTCTCCCTGTTTATTTTTTTTCTTTTATAAAAAGTAATGGTTTGAGATGTTTTGTTTTGCTGTCTTGTGTGAAAGCTCTGTCCCACAGAGTGATGAGGAGAAACTTTGCACCTGTTTATCACAGAAGATGAATATCAACCCTGGAAAAGACATGAGGAAGAGCATTGACCAATAAGTTCACCACAATCATTTGATCAGTTGTGATAAGTCTCCCCTGTGTAGTGAGATGTTTCACCAACATTGTTTACAACACAAACACCATTTTTATTTTCAGAAGACAGCAGAAATACCGACAAGATCGAAACCCTTCCAAGGACTTAAGGACCACCAGAGAAAGAGGAGCTTGGACGATTACTGACCAAGCAGTCAGTAAACACTCATGCAACATTCACTGATGGCTTCATGACTTTCTTGATCCAAGAACTGAAGTAATTCACTTTAGTGAAGATGTGAGGATAACGTGGATTAGAACACTCATCTTCCTTGGTGTAAGCTGTGATACCTTCAACCTTCTTGTTGCAGATAAGTGGTCCACCAGAATCACCCTGCAAGAAAAGGATAAGAGAAAGATTTGTTAGGTCTGTGAAAACACTACATTTGTATGTAGTTTTGTAATTTGCCTTTGTCATGCTTGAGATTGTCTCCCACCTGACACACTCCTCCCATCTTTCTGTTGAACTTGGTGCACATCATATGATCACTGTTGAAGTATATGCCCCAGATGTTTTTACACTCAAAGCTGAATTGTATTTTCTCTGTAGTTTCCCTCAGAACATCTGAAAGAGGCATTTTGTCTCCAGTTCTTCCCCATCCAGCTACAGCACAGTTGATGTTTGCAGGAGTTTTTCCATTTTTGTTGGGTATTCCAATAGTCTTCACATACTTATTGAGCTTGGCCTTTTCTTTCAACTGTGAAGAGAGCAGTTTAACAGGAAGTCACAACAGATATGAACACATTGATGTGTATGAAATTTTTTTTTAAATCATACCATCCTTTTTACCCGGTTCCATGCAAATGTGTGAAGTCTTAATTACCTTAAAATATGGTGGTTCTATCACATTTAAAGCAAATAACAACATACTTAACAAAGAAGATTACGTTTTTTCAAGATGCAATTCATGAAATGCATCTCGAGTTTTAATTTCACCTGAAGTAACATGATGTCATATTCAAATTCTCCCGGTGTGAACTTTGGATGCTGGTGGTATCTGGCCACTTCAATCCGTTGCTGAGTTTTTTCTGTTGCACTAATGTTGTGGCCTCCAAGCACCACCATCATTTTTTGAGGACTGACAAACAGGGAAGTGAAAGGTTGGAAAGTTATCAAAATACTGTGAAACATTTCCATTATACGATTATTATATATTCCATTATATATTATATGATGCCAAGTTGTAGAACTGAATTGAGTATTGTTGAGAGATTTCCAAATTTAAGTAGATTCCTACACAAAAAATAAGTTTCCTGACATGAAATATTTGTTGATATCATATGATGTCCATGTTTTCACACAGTGTATTCTTTACAAACAATTCAGAGACATTACACAATATTATCCACAAATGATCCATCAATGACAAATTGTTAAGAAAATTGAGTTTTTGCTTTTTGTGAGAAAAATCAACTCACTATTTGCAGTGTGCAGCAGTCAGAACAAAGTCCTCTCTAATAAGTATCCCACCGCATGAATGTGCTCCATTAAATTGGAGTGATGCCATGTAGGGTCTGGAATGGGGCTTTGCAACCCTTCCAGCCACGATGTTGCTCTCAAAAGCTCCTAATTTGTTCGATATGATAGAAGAGAAGTTAAACTCCACAGCTTGTATCCACATCAGATGCTGATGCATTCATCCTTCTTTTTGAGCAATAATTTTGAAATGTTTCATCTGATCTTACCAGTGATGGAGACGAGCAGGAACATATATATGATGCAGCTTATCTGGATCATGGTCATGCAGATGTGAAAGTCCACTGGTTTGATTCTGCTCAACCACCTCTGTGTTCAACCGCAGCACCTCTGACAGGAACTGAGACCACACTTTCATACTTTCCTTCATGCTGTGCTTTATGTTGCTTGCATGAGGAACAGTTGTCTGGAAACAACTCTGTCTTCCATCAAGAAACGTGAAGATGCCACTGTGATCTTTTCAGTGGCTTTCAAAAGTATTCACACTTAGTGAATTTTTTCACATTTTGCCACATTACAACCACAAATGCAATTGTATTTTAATGGGGTGTTGGACCAACACAAGTGAAAGGAAAATGATACCTGATGTTGAATCTTTTTTTAACCCTGAGTCAATCCTTTGTAGCACCACCTTTAGCTGCACAGCTGTGAGTCTTTTGGAGTGTCAGCCAGTTTTGGCCATCTATGTTTTTGTCCATCTCTCTTTCAAAAATAGCTCAAGCTCAGCCAGATTGGATGGAGAGCATCTGCAAACAGAAATTTTCAATTCAAATCAGATTTATTTTATTTAACTTTTCAGTTTTTTAACTGTGATTTTCTTTCACTTCACAGTTCTGTAGCATGTTGTGTTTGTTACATAAAATTAGAACAAAATAGATTTACATTGATGTTTAAGTTTGAAATGTAACAAAATGTTGAAACACTAGAGTGATATGAACACTTTGCAAGCCGCTGTATTTGGGTTTGTGTGCTTGTCATCGCTGAATGAAGAGTCAAACAGTTCAGGATGTGCATGTCCTCTGACTCCCATGACCCCATTGTCAGGAAAAAAAACTGGCACTAGGATGAATTGATTGATGATTGTGTATTTAATAGGTTTTTATAATTTTGCTCCACTCTTTTTAAAGGGACTGTTTATTTTTTGTTTTTTTTGAAAGCTCCAACTAATAATAAACTTTGCATGAGGGTTCATTCAATTCAATGTTATTTAGCTTCTTTTCTAAAGTACCAATTACAACATAGTCATCTCCAGACACTTTTACAGAGAAAACGCAACAGATCCACACAAGCAAGCATAAGCAACTATGGAAACGAAAGACTCCTTTTTACAAGGCTCAGAGGTGGCGGCTTTCTGCTATTCTGGTTGGGTGAGGGGACAGAAAGAGAAAGAAATTGGACAGACAATTTCTTGTATCTATACTTACATTTCATGTATAAATAGAGAGTATATAGACTACAAGAGACACAATCATCTGTGACACATGAAACATTATATAGAAACTGGAGAAGTGAAGCAGAACTGGGAGCCGGTTCCACATGGTAGGAGCCCGGGGTTAAGTAAACCGCTTGCACCCACTGGGTCCGGGTTATCTCAATCAATCAATGGATTAGCTGTTTTGATTGATGCCGAATTAGAAACTGTTTGCAGTCGTTGAGTCCAGGTTGTCTCATGAGATCAATGGCTCAGCCACAATTGATGTTCTGTTTTCATGATGTTCAGTTCATGCAGCCTGTGGTTAATAAGCTCACAGAAACTATATGTGGTGAGCTTACTTCCTGCAGACAATGTTTGACACATCGAGTGACATAAATAGATTTTGCAAAAGTACTACAATAACTAGAAGTAAACACACCTTTGAAAAAATACTCTGGTAAAAGTACAATTACTGACTCAACTATTTTGCTAAGATACATATCCTAGGAATACATTTCCACTTCAGTTTTCAATTTCAAACTGTTATTGTGAATGCAAAATCATAATTCCCCCTACATTCAAAGTTAAAACCCTTCTTTGACAAGAAATCATAGAGTTGCTTCAACTGCCGTCACATTTTCAAATTCAAAATACCCACATGAACAGGAAAACCAGGCAAACTCTTCAGACAGAAAGTCCCAGCCCACTACTTGCTCAGAATGAGGTGTAAGTGCAAACCCCTATTTCTGGTGCTGTCGCTAGCCTCGGGAGAGCCATAGCTCCTCCTGGAAATATTAGAAAAAATAATGTGGTGTATTTAGATTTATTTTTCAATGTGTGCATAATATTTTTTGGGGTTGATTTGCAAATACACCAAAAAACACATTTATTTGTTTATATTAAAAAACGTGTGGTTTCAGCCAATGGGTGCGCACATATAATCTTTGACCTTTGACAGCACTTTTTCTGGAGACTTCGAAATTTAATTAAAGTAAACCTTGGAACACATTTTGTTCATTGAATGTCCACGTGTGTTATTACATCATAGTGGTCAGTATTACATGCATGACCTTAAGCAAATGATCATGTCATCCTATTTGATTCTGAGTTGTAGAGGCTGGTTCATATTGTAATGTATGGTCAGTGATTTCCAGCGCTGTTTTGTGGGAAAAGTAAAGATGATGTTCTCATTCCAAGCTGGACAGAGAGTACAAATGTCAAATAGCTTATATTGAACTCAGTGCTCATAAATTGAAGGTAACCTGGAGAACAATAGCCTCTCATCTGTTCAAACATATTATCCAACAGTGTTTTTTTTACCCAAAGTTAAGACTCATCGTGTCAAAAACTAGCAGACACAGTTATGAACTTTGACCTTTATATCAGAAACTATTTAATGACATGTTTGATGCTTTCGCACTGTAATAATAGATGAAGTTAGGATTTAGGGTGTATTACTACTACCTCATATAACTGTGAATAAACCGGCGCAATACTTGGACCACTTCCTATTTATAGAGATCTTTTTATTCTTATTTTGCACATATGTCGCTGCTAACCTTACTATTTATTCAAATAACACTTTTTTATTGTATATTTTATCTTTTAAATTATTCTTATATGTTATTCATGGAGAACCACATCTAATTTTGTTGTTTCACAATGTTCTGCTCGTTGTATTCAATGACAATAAAGACCATTCTATTCTAAGGTGTTAAACTGTAATTGTGTACATCTGTCCACCAAACTGATGAGGATCTGTCCTGATTGTTGTGTTGATGAGGAGGAAGATGCTCCTCATTGATGGACCAGCAGCTCTGAGCTGAGCAGCAGAGAGCAGCCCAGGCTGAACATGCAAACTGTTCTCGAAAGGAAAGATATCAGGACAGTGAGGATAGTTCAGAGTGAGCCGGCAGGTATTTATTTGAACATTCTCCCTGTTTATTTTTTTTTTTCATTCAAAAAGTCACATGTTTGAGAACTGTTTGTTTGCTGTCTTGTGTGAAAGCTCTGTCCCACAGAGTGATGAGGAGAAACTTTGCACCTGTGTATCACAGAAGGTGAATATCAACCCTGGAAAAGATGTGAGGAAGAACATTGACCAGTAAGTTCACCACATTTGATCAGATGTGAATCTTTCCACTTCGGTGCTATAAGTCTACCGTGTGTAGTGAGATGTTTCGCTGACATTGTTTACAGCACAAGCACCATTTTTTTTTTTAGAAGACAGCAGGAATAAGATCAAAACCCTCCAAGCACTTAAGGAAAACCAGGGTAGGAGAAGCATGGATGAAGCAGAGCCTGAGACCTGTAGCGGAGCCAGAGTGGGGGCAAGGGGGCGGTCGCCACAGGGCCCACAAGGTCATAGGGCCCCGTTTCATGTGATGTGTTCACAATGAATCGGAAATAAATTATTATAATAAAATGTGCAGTGTGTGCAAGAAGGTATACGTATATGAGTGTGGGCTCCAATTTGCCTATTCTTACATTACGACTGTCCATGAATGCATCAGAGCTGTAAGCCAGCGCTGATTGACTGTGCGGCATGAACGAGTTTTTTCTTTGCACTTGATCGGAACTCTTTGGAGGGAAGTTAAACAGTATGCTAAACACTATGCTAGCCGCTAGTGGTACTACCCAAAACCTAACATCGGAGCCACTGGTGAGTCAGTGAAACCTTCAAAAATATTATATCAGAATGCCGTGGTCTTAAACACCTGGCTATTTGAATGTGCTTTGTTAGACCCTCCAGAAAAACGCGAGCAAAAATTCTTGATTATGCGTATGTTACGTGCCGAGGGCACGATCGGCTGTTGTCAGTGCCGGGTCAGGAGGTTGCGAAAGGAGAGGCAGCGGAGCTGGGTGATGGTGCTCAAAAAGATAGTGGTTTATTTACAAAGAAAATAATGGTGAGGTATCCAACAAAGCAGAAAGAACCAAAGAAAACAATGAGCAAAGTAACAAACAAGCTGGCTCAGGACGTGACGGTGCAGGAGGCCAGGAGCCACTGGTCCCCTCCTCTACAAGCAGCAGCTTCTTATGCTGCCGGTGATTAGCTGATCGGCTCCACCTGGCATGGCTGCTTCCAACAAGGGAGGTGAGGTGCAGAGCAGGAGAGCACTCAGAACCAAGACGGCTCCAGGGCCGTAACACCCCCCCACTTAAAATCATCACCAACACCTCCCAAAAAGAAAATAAAAAGGTCCATCAGCACCACCAGTTGACCGCCTTGTTTTCTTCTTGTGATGCATAAGTTCCTTAGTCAATAACGTAGGGAATGGGCAGCCATGGCTGCGGCTGTCCGATGGCCTTGATGACCAGGGCAGCATGAACGACCGGTCCAGGGCAGAAGGAAGGAACCACCGACGGATACGGACCACCAGGAACCACCACTGGGACGGGACACCTGGACACAGGGAGAAGAGGAGGCGCAGCGAGCAGGGGGGCCAGGATCAGAGGAGCAAACACCCCCTGAGCGGAAGCAGTTACCTCAACACCGATGGGACGTGCCCATCGATGTGCCGAAATATCACGCAGCGGGGCTGTACCAGGCGCAGCACCCGACGCACCAATCCTCTGCTTGGTCCGGTGGTTGTCCAGGTTCATGGCGGCTTTTCCATCAAATCGCTTCTTCTTAGCTTGGGAAGAAGACAGCGCCTTCCGAGCTAATACGGTGCCCTGCTGCCGCTGTTTCCTACGCTTTGAAACAAAGTCCGGTGCACCACCTCCAGACAGACTCGGAGACAAAAATCGGCCCTTTAACTCCTTCAGGGGACCACGAGTTAGAGGTGGGGGAACACCAGGAACACCCTCTGGTTTTTCAGCTCTGGGCTTCACTTTGACACCATTTTCCACAAGACCAGAAGGGGGCCCACAATCCCCGGGGAAAACGGGACCACAGACAGGGTCACCCAAGTCAACAACACTCTCTTGGGTCACTTTCTTAGCCTGTGCTCGAGACAGGACACTCACGGAGGAAACATCAGGATGTTGACTAGCCAGATCATCATGTGGACCAACGATTGGCTGGGAGCCCACCTCAGGGGAAGGATAGACCTTCCCATCAGCAATGTCATTTCCTAAAATGACATCCACTCCATCAATCGGAAACCGGTCCCTTACAGCCACTGGGAACACTCCACTCACCTGGTCAGATTCGAAGTGGATGTTATGCAAAGGGGCTGGCACGCAGTCCAGCCCAATACCTCTCACTACCGTGCTCACTTTACAGTCCGTCTTATGGCCAAGAGGCAGGACACCAGAGAGAATGAATGACTGCGAACCACCTGTGTCACGCAGGACTCTGACTGGATGCTTGGATTCTCCTGGGACTGAAACGAATGCTTCAAAGATGAATGGCTTGAAGCACTCATCAGGAGAAGTGGCAGGCAGAGGAGACACAGCAGTGGAACCAGCTGGGCAAGTTTTAACCAGAGCAACACCTTTGGGTTTTGGCTCGGTCGACCTGCATTGACGGAGCACATCACAATCTGAAATCAGGTGACCAGTCTTATGACAGTAGAAGCATTGCTTCGGCCTACTTGATTTCGGACTGGTGGATAACTCTGGCTGCACAGGCTCTTCGTCTTGATTGGTGGTTGGCACACGATCACGTTTGAAAATGGATTTGTGAGTAAGGACAAACTCATCTGCGGAAATGGCAGCCTGCTGGAGCGTACATACTTTCTGCTCATTTAGATAGATGAGTATACGCTCAGGAAGACAGTTCTTGAAATCTTCGAGCAGGACTAACTCACGCAGAGCATCAAAACTTGTAGTTTTGGTAGCTGAGCACCACCTGTCAAACAACAAGGACTTTTCTCGGGCAAAATCCACGAAGCTCTGGGCAAAGGATTTCTTGAGGCCTCTGAATCTCTGCCTGTAAGCTTCCGGGACAAGTTCGTACGCCCTGAGAATAGCGCCTTTTAAGAGGTCGTAATTAAGACTGTCCGAGACTGACAGGGATGCACAAGCTTCCAAAGCTTTACCAGCCAGTTTGCACTGTAGCAAAATTGCCCAAACATCCGGTGGCCAGTGCAGCGCGCACGCAATACGCTCGAAGGCCCCGAAGTAAGACTCCACTTCGGCTTCTCTAAATGCAGGGACCAACTGAATATTTTTGGAAACATCGAACGTATCGCGGGACGCAGTAATTGGCTGCTCTGCGCCTCTGACCCGTGCCGCTTGTAGCTCCAGCTGACGTATTTTGAGAGCAGATTCAGCTTCCACTTTCTTGATCTCCACCTCTCTAGCGGTGGCAGCATCCAACTCCAGCCTCTTAAGTTCCAGCTCACGCCTGAGCTGAAACTCCCGCTCTCTCTCCTTCTCCTCTCTCTTGAGTCGAGCAACTCGGACTCCCACCTCCACCTGGGAAATTCCGGTACGTGGGGAGGAAGAAGAACTGGAGCTCGCAGACGATCGGGCTCCGGGCTTCTCCTCAGCGTCACCCGCTAACTTAGGCTGGGAATCGTCGCGCGCCACGGCCCCCTCCGCAACCACGCCAAGAAGCTCCGAGGACGCCCCTGCATCTCCCGGTACCGTCACCGCCTCGTCATACTCAGGCAAAACAAGTACACCCTTGCCAACTAGACCGGACAGCACAGCATCCCTCACCTCATTCACCCGCAGGGCCGAGGGTATCACAATGCCATAATGTCGAGCAATGTCTAGTAAATCACATTTCCGGCAATCACAGAAAACCTCAAATGTGGGGCTAGCCACAAACGCCTGCAAGTCAAACACCATGACTCACCCCCTAACAGATCACGTCAAGGCCTGAACAAAACCACAGCTGACTGTCATCCACAGTCAGCTCATTAGCACCTGACTCCAATCAAGCCACACACAGCGCACACTCCCAATGGAGAAAGCTAAGGAGTGCAGACAACGACCTACCCGCACACACACGTCACACACAAAAACCTGCCATACACATGAGCCTGCTTGGGGGAGGGGAAGAAAAAAAAAAAAAACAACAAAGCAGTGCACAAAACAAAGCAACACCCAGAATCCTAGCCACCCAAAACTCACCTATTCTGTCTTCTGGGGTTTACCAGGCTCGAGTTTTCACCCCACCCGGGATACACCCCAAAAACAACAAACTAAAAAAACAAACAGGTGCCGATGGAATGGCTGTGTGACAGCCAAGCTGAACACCTCTAGTCTCGTCTGGGTACGCAATGTTTAACAAAAAGTGCAAACTGCAAAAGGAACACCCAACTCACCCAAAAATGCACAGTTCCAAACGCACCAGCTCGTGCGACCCACAGCAACAACCATGGATTCCCGGACGAGCCCCCAAATGTTACGTGCCGAGGGCACGATCGGCTGTTGTCAGTGCCGGGTCAGGAGGTTGCGAAAGGAGAGGCAGCGGAGCTGGGTGATGGTGCTCAAAAAGGTAGTGGTTTATTTACAAAGAAAATAATGGTGAGGTATCCAACAAAGGAAAAAGAACCAAAGAAAACAATGAGCAAAGTAACAAACAAGCTGGCTCAGGACGTGACGGTGCAGGAGGCCAGGAGCCACTGGTCCCCTCCTCTACAAGCAGCAGCTTCTTATGCTGCCGGTGATTAGCTGATCGGCTCCACCTGGCATGGCTGCTTCCAACAAGGGAGGTGAGGTGCAGAGCAGGAGAGCACTCAGAACCAAGACGGCTCCAGGGCCGTAACAGCGTACTTAAATCCCAGATTATGCGAGCTAAAATGCTTGATTATGCAAATGAATATGCGGGGTTTTTATGCCATTTTATGCGGTAAAATTGCGGACAGTTGTGAAGTATGCTGTGAAGTATGCGAAAGGATGCCAAATATGTCGGTTACCCACACACACGCTCTCTCTCTCTCTCTCTCTCTCTCTCTCTCTCTCTCTCTCTCTCTCTCTCTCTCTCTCTCTCTCTCTCTCTCTCGCGCACGCACGCACACACAGACACACCACTAAATCACATTCATTTTATATTAGTTCGTTATTTATCTTAAATTGTTACTCACCAATGCTCATCAATGGAACACACACACACACACATACACACACACACACACACACACACACACACACACACACATTTTATCACAGGTTTTAGCAATTGTGTGTGTGTGTGTGTGTGCAATTGCTAAAACCTGTGAGAAAGCCGTCAATGCTGGTTTCCTTGTTACCTGGTGACTGACTTCCTTTAGCACTTCCTGCTGCTGCTGCTAGTAGCAGCAGATGTTGATATCAGACTCATTAAAGGTCGGACACGGCTCTTTGCCTGGTTTTTAACATCTATCAGCAACAAGAGACGGGAAAGAAACCCAGTCGCCAGTTAATAGGGAATCAGTTCTTCCAAAACACCGGCTCCTCTCCGGTTTCTGGAAACTTCTTCTCCACTAGTTAGCTGCTGCGTTCAGGTGACTAGAGCGAGCTGCGGAAAACTGAAACTCTGTCATTCACATGAAGGCAGCGGTGACAGCTGGACTCAGGAGACATTCAGGAGACACTCAGGAGGTACGTGAAGGAAGCATGGACTATTTGCACAAAGGAATGGCTCTCAGACAGCTGTGAACCGGCTCTCATCATTCACTTAAAAGAACGCGTTCAAACGAACGACTCGTTCATTGAACGTCACAGCGCTTCAAGTGAGACCATTTCTCTTTTTTTTTCACGGTAAATGTGAGATTATTGCGGGAATTTGGAAAATATGTGGCCCCTGCATAATCAGCGGCAAAAGGGTGATTTATGCGTGAATTCATGCGATCGCATAATCGTGTTTTTCTGGAGGGTCTACTTTGTGTTGCTTGAACTACAAGAGACCGCCGAGTCTATTTTTTTCTAAAAATATACGTGAATTCCAAAAGATATATGTAGCTGTGTCTATATCTATCTGAATAGATTGTGTAATTTTAGATGAGCTGTGTTCATTTTATATTTAAGCTGTATCAAAAATGGTACAGATGTAGCCCGTGACTTTTTATCTGAACTTTCAGCACCATGGACAGCGGGCGCTCTGAGATTGACACCTGTCAGGCTGTGTGTGTGTGTGTGTGTGTGTGTGTGTGTGTGTGTGTGTGTGTGTGTGTGTGTGTGTGTGTGTGTGTGTGTGTGTGTGCGTGCATATGTGTATTTGTTCTTCAGAACAAGTTTGTGAACTGGTTTGTGACTTTATTCTGCTTTCTGAAGCATATAGGTTTGCTTGGCTCAATAAAAGTGAGCATTAGTGTGTTGTTTGATGGTAGGATGAGGTATTGTTTGAATGGTAAAATTACTATCATAAGGGCTGATCGAGAATACTCCGCCCCCTCTGTACTGAGACCCTCGCTCCGCCTCTGCCTGAGACGGACCCCTCCTCCTCCACAGAGGCGGGGCGTGCCAACAGGCAAACCAGGCAATTGCCAGGGGCCCCAGCTTTTAGGGGGCCCCACAAAGAGGCCCCTGAGAGACCGGGTACCCCAAGTGCTAATACATGTACTGCACAGAAAGGACGACAATCGGCATTTATGATGCAATTATGAAACAACGACGTAGCAAACCCCCTTTTGGGGCCCCGCACGGCCCTATCAGCCTTCAGCGCTGTCTGCGTCAATCAGCGCAAGCTGCAAGGTTTATTGTATAATATAATTATTGATAAGCCAGGGCTTTCAAGGACTTCTGTTGGTCCCTGGATCTAATAGAAGAGATTAGGCGTTCTCTAAGTTTTTCAGTATACTTATTATAGCTGGGCAGTTAACGGCGGTAACGTGCTGCGTTACCGCGAGACTCTTGTCGCGCGAGAAAAAAAAATGTCGCCGTTATCTATGCTTTTCAAAGTTGGGTCTGGGAGCTATGTCTACACATGCAAGCTATGCAATTCACTTTGATATATTTTAGTGTGGATGTCTGCCTGGCCCAGCCTGGCTGAATAACGCTGTGGGGGGCGTGAATAAGCCAACCTGTCCTGCACCGCGAGAGTCACACCACGCTCCTGCTGACCGTCAAAAAAAACACACTAGCGCTTTTAGCGGTGAAACACGGTCCATTCCTCATTATTTGCCATATTAAACTCGGCCGAATTATTAGACAAATCACGAGGAAAAGGCTGGTATGAAGCACAAACTGAAATCAAGAGCACAAATATGAAAAAAATGAAAATCAAATTTAAATTACGTGCTTTGCCCGCGCACCGTTTCTCCCACGCTGAAAACACACAAAACAAGTACATTTCCCTTCAACACACAATCTGGCTTAATAAAGATAAGGATGAGGCACAATTCGGCGTGACTGAATTTATCCTGCCTTCTCTGTCTGAGAGTCGGAGATATGATGAAGTTTGAGGTAGTGTGCGCTCCTAAGAAAATTCCATTTTTCATCTGTTTATGACTTGGTTGTGACTTGGTTGATGACACATGAACACAGAACCGTGTCAAATTACCTGTTGGTTACCCGTGATGCTGCTGATTATTCTTGTCTAATTGAATAAACAGAAACTCGTTCTTCATTACTTATTTCTTATTTATGTAACACACACACATTTTGAATGGCCTTGGCAGACTTCAAATGAGCCATTTTAATCACGATTAACTCCAGGATTACAATGACTTGGGATTAAGGAATTTAATCGTTGCCCAGCTCTAATACATATCAAATGTCCCAAAAAATGTGTGCAAAAAAACATTTTTTTTCGGCGTGCACGGATGGGGTGGGGGCCCAATGAATTTTTTTGCTTGGAGCCCCCAAGGACACTTGCCCCACCACTGCTCCTCCAATATGTTGACCCGGACCCTGTACGGTTTCTCAACTGCACCACAACCCACAGCTCTCAGGTTGTCGATGATTTCATTCATTCACCTTTAATGATAAGCAAAGACACCGATTCACTGCCAGGCTCGGCCCTCGTTTGAAAGGTCCCCACCGAGCCATTGGGAGGGTTGGACCTTTAACCCACGAGATGGTCTTGGAGGACACTGAGGAAGATCTACATGTCATTAATGTGGCCACATTAAGTCGTGCTATCCCACAGCTGAAGAGGTAGACAGGGAAAAAAAATGTATCCATTCATGCACAGAGTAGCTGCAATCACTCAGTCTGAGTTGCCTTTTGTTCCTGAATTGTATTTAAAAAATTTCTATTGAGCTTTTTGTTGTCGCCGGGAAGGTTTTTTTTATGTACTGATAAATGTGTGTGTCCAACTTGTGTTGGATTCTGTTCTCTTTTTTTCTTCCTTCCAGATGTATTATTTTGGAACCAAGTATTTTTTCTGTGCTTGGTTGATTTGTGTTCTGTCATTATGTTTGTGTTTAATGTGGGGATAAAACAAATGTTGGGTTATTGAAAAGAATGTAACTGGGAAAAACAAAAAAGCAATCCCTGGTCAAACCTAGAAACTAACCGACTGCCAAAAACAAATCTCACATGTCAGTAGAGACACTTCTGTAAAGGTTCTCTCACAGCTGCCTCATCAAACCTTCTCAGGCTTCGGAACGCCTGTGCTTTATTGGCCTATTCTGATTATTCATTTACTATGTCAGACATCATCAAAGTTCTCAGCCATTTGATTTACTTTCAGTTTATTCCACATGTAATCTCATTAAAAAAAAAAGACACAAAATAACTGACAAAGACGAGCTCTGGCTGCTGAGATGTGACCGAAAAGAAGCAGAACCGGGGCAGCAGTCTCAAGTCTGGAGGATAATGAGACGAGCCTCCAAGTACTAGAACAACAAGCTCTCTGCTGATATTCTCTTTCTGTGAGTCCTCCAGTCTCTCTGTGTTTCTGTTCAACCTGCTGATGGCGCTATGTGGCACATAGCTCAGTGGACACTTCTGTCTGTGACAACATCCTGTTTGAAGCCTTCAACAGTGAGATACTGTTAATCAATTGTCAGGTTTTATCTTGGTCTCTCAGCATGACTTCAGCCCGATAAATTACTGGAGACTCTTGAAATTTGCTGTTAAACTCCTTGAAATGGAGAGTTGTGCAAAAAGTACTGAGATACTGAAAAAATAGACTTGTGCATTAAAGAGTTTAGATGGTCACATTAAGTTCACCTGAAAAGATAATAGTGTACCTTAGATTCATCCTGAACTTTCACCTGAATATCTCTCATTTAATGTAGTGCATCTCACTGCGTCATGTGATAAACACACTTCCATTTGACATTTATCCATGTATTTGCTTGTAATAAAGTGCATTTTCACAACATATTACTCATGATATGCTACTGTTTTAGCATGTTCAACATGACAACAGATATATATATACTACAAACAATAATAGTTCATGACACTCTTGCCCTCATTAATCGTTCAGCAAGTAGTGTGTCACATGCCCTGACGTCATCTCATAACAACACAAACAAAAATGCACAAAATATATAAATAATAATGCATTGGTTTTATATAGCGCTTTTCAGGACACTCAAAGACGCTTTACATGGCATTATTCATTCACACCATACTGGGTGGTGGTAAGCCACTACTGTAGCCACAGCTGCCCTGGGGCAGACTGACGGAAGCGAGGCTGCCAATCTGCGCCATCGGCCTCTCCGACCACCACCAACCATTCACTCTCACAACTTTCATACTAGGCAACGTCGGTGAAGTGTCTTGCCCAAGGACACAACGCCAGTTTTACGCCTGCGGGAGCGGGGATCAAACCGCCAACTTTCTGGTTATAAGACAACCTGCTCTACCAACTGAGCGACTGTCGCCAAATCACAAAGGTCATACGGCATCTTCTGTAAACTTAGTTTTGGTTTAAATACAATGTAGTGATCTAAAAATATATAAATTAGTCCATTTTTGACTTTCAACATTTCACTATTCTGGATAAAATTCATGACAATGCTCAGCCCACCATAGTCATTTTAATTCACAGGGTAAAACAGTTGGCAATTTGTGCAAGATCCAAGGACTGTGTTGTACTCTGTGGAACATTTATGAACCAAAATCCCAGCTTTGTCAATATGTTTATTCATACCTGTTAAAGGTTAACTGGCTCTGTGCTGCATGTTTGACTTCTTATTGTTAACTGATCTGATGTTCATCACACTTCCCTTGTTATTTTGTTTAAACAACCATAACCCATAGTTTAATTCAAATATTATCATACTATTGTACAAGCCTGATTAGAAAATGTCCATCAAGAGACTCCTCAGATACATCAGTACACACTTTGAATTCATAACGAAGGGACAAATAAAACCCTGGTTCATTCAAAAGTAATGACCACAATCTACAGCCAACTGAACATTCCCATTTTGTTGCTACTTGATAAACAACCTTTTGGAAAAATATCTGAAAACTTAAGTTTTTCCCCTTTCCTTTTTTAATTGCAAGATTGTTGTGTTTTTTAGAGTTAGTTGAAGCATGAATTGATTTAAATGTGGTCAGCCAGTAGTGACACTGAAAAGAATAATAACCAAAAACTCTCCAGGCTGCACCTGATAACATCCTATCATGGGAAACTTTTTGTTCCACAGTTTTGTGGACTTTCATGGTTTTTTAAAAGTATTTGGAATGCACCACATGGGTGGAGCTGAATCAGTCCTCTGTGTTCCTTTAACTTCTGCCAGTTCCAAAAAAAAAAAAAACGCTGTACTCTTGGTCAATATGTATAAACCCTGTGAAAATGAGACAACACTTGAACAGACTTTTGGATACTGGAGGAAGCTGCAAGTGTTTTGCTTGTCAAGGACATTTGAATTCTTTGAATTCTTCAATAAAAAACGCCTGAGAAAAGTTCTGTATAGTTTAAATTACTTGTGTTTTTCCATTTTCTCATTAAAAATAGAAAAAAAATCAGTCATGTCTGCAGGAAAGCAGACTTCTTTTGAAGGGACTATTATCCAAAACTTCTATTTCTTCTTGGAACACACCGAAGAACACAAGGTCATGCTCCAGCATCTTCCTGGCATCCTCCGACCAGAATTTGAAAGGTAAAGTAAACAGACAGATCCTGTGTACACACACACAAACCAAATTTCAATATATTCAAGGGCTTTTTTTTTCCATTTTCGCTTTCAACAAAAAAGCACACTGAATCGATCATCATCTATGCAGAATCAAGCCTCTTATATTAGATACATGGTACATTTTTAATTGGAAAGCAACAGTTACAAAAAAAGTGACTTGATAGATGGTCTGGAAATTTAAAAATGTTTTGGCAAACAGAATTCTTGCATGATTTTATGTGTGTTTTGCAGATTTAACTCTAAATACCCCAGATATGTTTGCTAAATTAGCCAGCACAACTCAAAAAGTTATATAATCCGTACACAGCAATGCTAAACAACGGTTGATGCTCATGTGGCTAAATCTGCACATCTGCTTTTACATTTTTCCCTGCTGATGCAGAATTGGAGCAGGCAAAAGCAGCCTGGATGTTCTCGGTGTTGGAAGTGGGGCAGGTAAGTAATAAAGTTACAAACCAAGTGCAAAACTGTATCTTTCATGTGTCGGTGTTCACTGACAAAAATAACACTGAAGGAAAATGTTTCATCAGACACCATTAGACTTAAAAACACATTTCATCACACTCCTTTGAAAGAAGCACACCCTACACAGAGACTCTGGTTTCCAAAATTTGTTATTCATTCCAGGTGAAATGGATGCAGAGATGTTATCTTTGCTCCAGTCTGTTTTTCCTGCTGTGCCCATCACAGCTGATATTGTCGACGGGAGCATTCAGCTCACAGACAGCTTCAAAGGTAATGATGATTTCCCCTCTCAAAAATCAGACAGAAAGGAAATGATAGTCGTGACATTCCTGTTCATGCAACCGTCATCAATATGAAATATTTCTGGTCATTGAGGTTGTGACACAAAGTTTTATGCCCATAAGGACTTGTGGGGTATTTTTGGATCTTTATACTCTTCATGGATTGTTACAGCTTTGTATGTGATTTTATTCTGCTATACTTTAGCAACCCAAACTTAAACTAAATGTCTTCAACTGCTGTAAATCAAACTGACCAGATAATCAGTTTTATCATTCTTTCTTTGTCCACTTTCAAGCTTTGGTAGCAAATACGGCCAACCTCCAGAAGATCTCATTTGCTTGGCACATCATGAACAGTGAGGACTACGAGAAGCAAGTGAAAGCACAAGAAGACATGAAGAAGTTTGACTTCATACACATGATTCATGTATTATGATCCCTAACTAATTTGAAGAAAAATGTTGGTTAAATGTCTGTTCTCCTCTTTATGACCTTTGTAGCTGTACAAATTGTGTTACATGTATATAAAGAAGCCACTGAATGAGCAGTGACATTTATTGCCATTAACGCTGAACCCTGATGGAAGGTCAGCAGTAACTAAATGGACAGGTTTAGAAATCTGGTAGACAATAACCAGAACACGATGACTGAAACACCAGATATTTTTTGTTGTCACTGTTGTTGGGACCTCCGTTACTTTGTCTGAGAAAGTAAAACCAATCAAATATTAACACAATCACTGTTGGCCAAGATAGACTGAAGGTAAGTCAAAGTGAACTGTACGATCTGAACCTAAGAACAGAATGAAAAATCATCCACAGACTGATGGTGGAATCTAGCCTGGTTTTTAATTAATCTTTTTCTTTCTGACGTCATGAGGACGTCTAAGGCTTATTGTGCTGATGATTTACTGTCTGCACACGGTGGACCAACTTCATCTTGGAAGGTGTTTTTAATGTTGTGGCTGATCAGTACACAGATAGTTAGTTCATTGCTAAGTTATGGACCACTGTGACAGTGTCCTTAAAAAAGTAAACTCCATTGAATAGATGTGTCCTTGGAATTCTATTTAATGCCACACATTTCATTTGATTTGCTTAGTTTCAGAAAAGATGTTTTCAGCGATGTTGTCTCCAACAGGTGGTCTACTATTTCGAGGACCTCAATGAAGCGCTCAAGTTTCACCACAGCCTTCTGAAACGTAATGGCAGGCTTCTGATCATCCTAAATGCTGGTAAGCAAACTTTTATTTTTTATCTTAATTAATTTCAATCGTTCAATTTCCAAATACTGTCATATACTGTAAACCGAGTATTCTTGAGTTCAACCTCGTTTCAAAACTTTCTTCAGCAATAAAGTTTAGATAAAGTTTCTATAATTTTGATTTTGTTTCTCTTTGATAAACTTGACTTTAGGGGGGTTCATCCATCCATCCACTATTTGAATGTCCTCAATAGAAAAAAAAAACTTGCTTGTCTCTGTCTCAAATTTTACAAGAAGTCCCACATGTGTTTATGCTTGGTGTGTTATGAATGAATGTTGATGTCTTTTGAGTGACAAATATACATTTCTGATTTAGCAACAGAAGGGACTACAGTCTGATTACTATTCAGTATCGGCATATCGGTGTTGTGGCTACCAGGGGGCTACTGAGCTGTGTGGCGGAGGTCTGTGCTCTCTGAGTACTTTTTTAGTTTCTAGATGTTTTGCATAATAATATTCTTACTATGCAGCCACGTCTGACTGGGTTCCCCTGTGGAAGACTTACTTGAAGGAGCTCCGTGCTGGTACTGACACAGACAAACCAAAAGTGACCTCTGGAGAGGTCATTGCTTGTCTGAAGAGCCAGGGCCTGAAGTATGACGAGTATGTTATCCCAAACTCATTCGACATCACTGAGTGCTTCAATCCAGGCAGCACCACTGGAGAACGTCTGCTCAGTTTCATGACATCCAGACCACACTTCAGCCAGTCCTTCACACCGGACATCAGAGCGGGCATCCTGGATTTACTCAGAAACAAGTGCAGTACAATGAAAGACAGCAGGGTTTTCTTTGACAGCACCTTCAGCTGCATCGTTGTTCATGCTTAAGTTTGACAAATGAAAAATCACCATTGAGTCTCTGTTCTATGCATTTGCAACAAGTTTTGTCAAGGCTGATTTTTTTCTCTCTTTTGTTCACTCAATCTGCTAATACACATCTGCTTTTCAGACAAAGTCCTTTCACAGCCAATGTCTCACTCCTAATATTTTCACTATGTAGTACCCTGGATGCATGTCACCATGTATGGAAGTTGGTTATATAAATGGCAGTTATAGTGTTTTATATTGTGGTGTGCACATTGGGAAGTAATGTCTCACATCAGAATGGAGAATGGGGCGGGTGTTGTGGACGTAAGGTGTGGGGTTTGATGACGCAAGGGCATGAGTAGGAAAGTTCAAGAGTGCACTGGGACATGCATGGTGGAGGAAAATATTTGACATGTCTGCTGTTTATTGTAAGAAAAATAAAAACGGTAGAATCAACTCACCCATTTCTCTCGTTTTTCTTGACTTCAACATTTGTCACCCCAATATTTGAACATGTCTACAGAGGCTAGCAATGTTGCATTGGCAGGTGGCGTGGGAGCCAGCGTTTTAATGGTTCATGTCGGTCCTGTCAAACTGGCAAAGTTTGGGCAACACAATCCACAATCATGGTTCTCATTCACAGCATTTGTTTCCATGTCTCACTAAGGGGTACACCCCCAGCTTATGCCTCAGAAGCATTTATCTCACTATGCCCACTGAGGGTGGAGCCACCTACATTTAAGTAGCCTCCGTCATCTACGCAGCGTCACTCAAGCACCTCTTCTCGCTTCGTGTAGCATATCTCTATCCTCAGTGACAGCTAGCTTAACTGTTCACAGACAGAGCTATTTCTGCTCCATCGCCGAGCGCTAGCTGCTACATTTTCACGACCCTCCAGCCTTTACCATAGCCTGGAGAGTTCATTACCTGACCACACCACGGGACAGTTGACGCGATTTAGTACACCAGCGAACACCGTCCTGCTGAATTAGCACACCAGCTAATTTCGCGGTGCCTCAGGTTGGCTCCCAGCTAACTACGATGGACGCCCATGCTTCTCACACCAGAGGAGATGGAGACTCCGGGGCCCCGCACTGCGCCTGCGGCAATAAGATATCGAGCCGCGACTCACACCAGGTCTGCTCGTTTTGCCTCGGGCTTCAACACGCCTGGCAGGCTATCGGGGCCCCAGGCTCCTGCAAGCATTGCGCCTGCTTCACCACTAAGAGTCTCCGATGACGCCTAGCACTCCAAGCTAGCTCGTCCAGTCAGGACCCCTTCATTCCTGCATTTAACACGCCTGTCACCAGCGGGGAGAAGGAAGGTGATGACGCGGTTGTTGGCCCGCGCGCTAGCGGCAGTTGGACCTGGCCGCCCCGACTCCGCTCGCGGAAGACGTTTTGGAGTTGGACTATGAGGATGACTTCGAGACAATCTCGGAACTCCTCATATCCGAGGAGGAGAGTGAGGACGATGTCCTCATTCCCTCCTCTCAGCTTGCCGCTCAGCTCGCCATGCCAGGCGCTGAGGCTGTCCTCGGGGATGAGGAGGGAAGTGCGCCCGCTCCCTCAGCATAGACATGCAGGCCGTGTGCAAACGCTCTGCATCCCGGCTGAACATCCCCTGGCCTGAGGCAATAACGGAGACCACCAGGTCCTGTTATGAAGGGAAGAAATTCCCACAGGCTGTGAGGACAGCTAAGCAGCTACTCCCCGTCTTCCCCGAGCCACTCAATGAGTTATCCTCCTCATGGAAGGCTCACCTGTTTTGCAGCAAACGCTCCATACACGGAGCTTCAGCCTTGGATTGCGAGGGCGTGCAGAAGCTCGGTATTCTCCGTATGCCCCCCCATGGAGTCACTAGTCGCTGCGTATTTGCACACGTGGCTAACCGCTTCATCCAGGGATCCTACGCTGCCCTCCAAAGCAGACCGCGTCCAGTCTGCCATGAATGAGAGCGCTGGCTGTCAGGGTGCTTAATGTCTCGTCCATGCTGTCCGTTTACCAAGCGGAGCTGTGTGAGGACATGGCGACCAAACCTGACCCAGCGCTGTGGGACGAGATCACCATGATAACGGACATCTGCATCCGCGTGCAGCACTGTTCCGTCCAGGCCACAGGTAAATCTCTGGGGACGATGGTGTTATAAGAACAAACCAGATGGCTCAACCTGTCCAACCTATCGGACAGAGAGAAGGAGGACATGTTTGGACATGCCGATCACACCAGATGGCATTTTTGGCTCCGCTCTCGCCTCAATGCAGCAGCGCTGCGAGGCGAAGAAGAGGGAGGATGAAGCTCTCCAGCTCTGCCTCCTGCGCAAAGCCGAGCGTCCACCTGCCCCAGCCCTGCGGCAGAGAGCCGTGCAGGCTACGGCACATCCTTCCTTCCCTCAGTTTAAGATCCCCACACTGCCGAAAGACCGTCCTGCCCCTGCTGTTCCACCCAGACAGGAGTCGAGGTCCGGCTGGCCCAGAAAGGTCGCTATAGCGACAGCAGCTCTGCCGTCACAGAACGCACAGATTGCCGGTCCGCAGGCCAGGAAGAAGAAGATGACCTGATGGTCCCCTTCTTCAGACCGGTGCCGGCGCTGCACGTTCAACTGCCCCACCCGTCTTTCTTCCTCAGCGTGCTTGGTTCGATGTCCGGAGCCCACGAGTCCCCGCTACTGCGTGCGCCCGCCGAAGTCACACAAGCACACTTCATCATTGTTCTTGTTCAATAAAGTGCTTCATTCTCGCATCCAGACCGCAGGTCGAGGGCGCAGTCACAATTAACAAACAAGAACATAAACAGTTCGGTGTCGGTCCCGGTTCCAGAGCGGGTGACGTCCCGACCTCAGTCCCGGAGCGGCACCAAGTCTGTCAATGCACCAACACCCGGCGCATGTGCAGTGGTGCACGCCGGTCGCAGCTGCATCTTGTCACTAGGGGGCGCCATAACACCGTTATTGGAGTTCCCAGTGACAGGCAGTCTAACAGAGGTTGTCACATCACTCTGCCTGATGACAGAGCGATGGGCTGGCCTCCCCAGCTCAGCCTGGGCTCTGAGAACGATATTGTGGGGTTACAGGCTTCAGTTTGCAGCTGTCCCCACTCGTTTCTCTGGTATAGTGCATTTTCAGGCGCATGGAGAGTCAGCTCGTGTTCTCCAGGAGGAAATTCACTCGCTATTGGAAAAGACAGCAATATACGTAGTGCCTCCCGCACAATGTCAGAGCGACTTTTATTCCAGGTATTTCCTGGTCCCCAAATGAGGAGGGACCGGGATTCGCCCAATCCTGGATCTCCGGGCTCTGAACAAATACCTCAGAACATACCAGTTCAGGATGCTCACACACGCATCCCTGCTGTGTATGGTGCGTCGGGACAACTGGTTCACGTCAGTCCACCTCAAAGACTCATATTTCCATATCCCAATACGCCCCCGCCCCCAATAGCGGCAGGGGTGAGCGCTTTCAGAGCCTGCCTCTCGCGCTTCACCCTGCACAATCTGGTCCCCTTCAGATTATGCCTCCGACTACTGGGCCTGATAGCTTCGGCCATCCTTGCAGTCCAGCTCAGCTGTCTGTACATGAGGGATTTTCAGCTGTGGGTGTCCTCCCTCAAACTGAATCCTGTGCGTTGTGGCGCACGGAGGGTGACGGTCGGTACGCAATGCACAATGGCACTGCGCCGCTGGCGCCACCCAGCTTTCCTGGTGACAGGGGTGCCTTTGGGCCCTGTTCTGTCCCGGAAAGTGATAACCACAGACGCAAGCATGTCGGGCTGGAGTGGTATATGCGAGGATCGTTACGTGAGGGGCGTCTGGAGTGAGGGTCTCCAGTGGGCTTACGTAAACTACCTCGAGCTCTTGGCGGTGTTTCTCATGCCAACACGCTTTTTCCCGTTTCTCAGGGGACATCATGTCCTGGTGAGAACGGAGAATGCAACGACGGTGACATATATCAACCGTCACGGGGGTCTGCGCTTCCGGCGGTTACACGTGTTGGCACACAGACTGAACTGTGGAGCATGTGATGGAAATTTCTCATGTATGCATGCTGTTTCTCACTTGTAGTGCTCACAGAGATATTTTTTGTAAACAACCGTAGCTCACACACTCCGATGTGTGGGGAACCGCGACTGCTTTGTCTACCGTAGCTCCCACACTCCAATGTGTGGGGAACCGCGACTGCTTTGTCTAGAATTTACTTTTCCTGATAATCTTAGCGTAGCAGCTGCGGGCACTCGTGGGAGTCTTCCTGTATCCAGCCTGCGGCTGGGTGCAGTCAAGGCCCCTGGGAGTGAACGCAGCAGATAGTTATTAGAGGCTTGCACGCCCCTGCGAGGGCAGAACTCACTCTGTTACTCTGTTGACTGTGTGACTTCTCAGGCTGTACAGCTTAATAAAAAGACCAAAACGAACTCGCCGGCTGATGCATTTTATTAAAATAAAATTGCCATAACAGTTGGCGTTGTCGGCAGGATCCTACGAGTGGAATCCGGCGGGGGACGGGGACCCGGTGATCGGCCATCCTGCGGACAAATTGCTGCAGCCCCACCGCCATTGACGGACTCTACGGGGACTGGGTTCGCACCTGCCGACCGGACCACCGCTAGGATCCACGAACTGGTTTTCCCCCTTTGAGGGAAAACTCCTACAAGCACCCGGTGAGTTCTTTTCATATTGGACTGGTTGGAGGGCGAGTGACTGATGTAGTGCCGGTCACTATAATAACAGCATAAAACTTCAATCTTCCCAGAGTAGTGTTTGGAGTGGGAGAGAGAGATTGGAGAGGGTTTTTTAGCACTTTTGCACCCTCGGGTCTGGGCTGGGACCGTAGAGGCGAAAAGGCCGTTGGAGACGTCCAATTGAAAATGGGTAACAGATCTGTTAAAGAGAAGAGTCCTCCAGACACCCCAATATGTAACGACATGTCGAAAAAGTATGGGTCTGAGTGTGTGGTCTGTGTGAGAGAATGGAGTGAAAGGTTTGGTTTCCCCGAGGGGGGCAGTTTGAGTGTGAATCAGATAAAGAAGGTCGAAAGAGACATTCAGGCGGAATGGGATAAAATGATGACTTCGAAGGGGAAGTTGAAGCCTGAACATGTGCAGCGACTGGAGATGCACAAGAAGTGTATTACAATTTGGAAAACGGAAGCAGAAAACAGAGAGAAGAAAGCGACTATGCGCAAAATGGCGGGGGCATTGGATATGAGTGGAGATGTGGGAAACAGAAAAGATAATATGTTGAAATCAGTACCGCCAACATATGATGTTTCACTTTCCTCGCCTTATGCTCCCGCTGTACAGGCATTGGCTGCCATGAAGGTGGACCCCGACCTGGACTCGCACCCCCCTCGACGCCGTCATCCTCAAGACCAGCCACCACCCCTGCTAGATGGAGCTGTGGGAGGAGGACCTGCCCCGGATTCAACTACGACTCCGAGTCCCACCAGGTCTCCTATCGGCACCCGCAGCCGGCGCCAGCGGCGCTCTACATCTCCGTCTCCACACGCGGTTTCATCCACTGTGACCGCTCCGATGGTGGAAGTTGCTGGTGCTGACGGTCCAATTCTGGTGTACCGCCCATGGTCTCCAGAGGAAGTTCAGCTGCACGGAAAACAGCTCCCTGATCCGGTTGACAATGGACAGAAATTCGGGCTTGAATTTTCAGCGTTCTGCCAAGAATACAGACCTACCGGAGCGGAGATAAGAAAAATTCTTGCCCTGAAGCTGAAGCCCTGTGACCTGGCCAAGATACGGGACAGTATACCCGCGGATGAAGCCCGTCTGAAAGATCCGGACTGGGCCCATGTGGCCAATGCGGGTTTCCGTAATTCCATCACATCCATTCCACTATTGTGGACGGACTGTTACCCGAGATGGGGGCCCTCGTACGACAGCTGTATGTGGGCATGAGACACGAAGTCCGCCTCGCAACCCTGAGACGGCATTGCTGCCACGCTCAGGACATCATCAGAGATAAGGTCAACAAGCAGGCCGGGAGACGGGATGCTGATCTTCATAAGGCTGCCTTGACCATGTACTCGGGACCCCCACCAGCGGGGGGTCGGGGTAAAGGACGAGGAGGTCGCAGGAGCGGGGGACGTGGCCAGCGCAAGCAATATCGTCAATCGGTGGACAGGGATTGCTGTTTTCTGTGTGGGCAACGTGGACACTGGGCAAAGAAATGCCCTCAGGCCCGGGAGGAACGCGAGAGTGGCAAGGAAGCTCCACACGCGGACTGACGGTGCGAGTGGGGGGAGGCGATCCCAGGGACGGAGGATTACACCGCTGATATTTCAGCTGCAGCGGTACAGGGAAGTGAGACACCACACACACACACAGTAGATAGCGAGACGCCACACACACACACAGTAGATAGCGAGACGCCACACACACACACAGTAGATGCTGAGACGACACACACACACATGGTCAATGTGGATGAGATGCACACACACATCTTCCTATCACAAGAGCAATACAAGAAGTTTCCCATTTACACCCTGGTGGTTAATGGCCAAAATGTACATTTTATGGTGGACACGGGTGCCACCCATTCTGTTATTCAGGATGGTGTCCTCACTCCCGCCCCAGGACTGAGTGGGGATTCCATCCTGTCCATATCGGCATCTGGACATCAGCAGAGGGAGCGGTTTACGGTTCCATTAACCTGTTCACCCTCTACAGGATCGCAGTTCACTCATAAATTTCTCCTCTCTAAATTATGCCCGATCAATTTGCTGGGCAGGGATCTGATGTGTCAACTCAGGCTCACGGTTGTGTCAGGACCTGAGGGGTTGTCTATTTCGGGACCCCCCACTGGCCCTGAGGAGGACAACATGAGCACACTCACAATGGTCAAATATTGCCCTTTGACCCCAAACTATGTGTACCAATGGAAGATTGGTCAACAACCGACAAGTTTGCATTGGCTGGAATTATGTCGGGCTAGAGTGGCGCCCTCCTCAGTTTTCATGGAGGCGGCAGATTTGCACTGCACGTCTTATTTCTGTCGTGAAGGTCCAGATGACGAGTATGAGGAGCAGTTCTTTAAGCAAACACATGATAGACTCATCCTTCAGTGCTTGGTGTGGGACAAATCTTTCTGTGCTCTCTCGGTCCAACTCACACCGACTCAGAGTCCCTTATTTCGAGGGTGGGGAGGTTCCTCACCTCACATTTCCCTGGCTCGACCGTCGAACCGGGCTTGGAAACACTTAGGGGCATTTATGCTGAAGGCTTCCAGAGCTAAAGATTGGGAGCCCACTTCTGACCCACATGTTTTATACTCCTCATCAGCTCGCGTGTATTGTCAAGCACTCCCTAGTGCTGTTCACTGTCAGCGTACTGTGCGGCTGGAGTGCCAGTATGATTCACTTCTCTCTCTCTCTCCTTGTGCCTCTCCCTCCACAACAGCAGCCCTTGACTCGCTGCCAAAGCAGCTGTGGGCTGAAAACAAATATGACGTCGGACTGATAAGGGGGTGTGAGCCTGTCGTCATCACACCCAAATCTTCTTTCCGGCCCTGTCAGAAGCAGTATCCGCTGAAACAGGAGGCCGTGGCAGGCATAACTCCTGTGTTTCATTCGTTGCTAAAAGCAGGGGTGATTGTGCCCTGCCCCTCCTCACCAGTGCGGACTCCGCTGTTTCCTGTGAAAAAAATTAGGGGCCCTGGTGAACCAGTGGAGTGGCGATTTGTTCAGGATCTACAAGCTGTGAATAGGGCGGTGGTCCCCAGGTCTCCCACCGTTCCTAACCCGCACACCATTTTATCTCAGATACCGTCCACAGCTACGTTTTTTTCTGTGATTGACCTGTCAAATGCATTTTTCTCTGTTCCAGTTCACCCGGATTCACAGTACTGGTTTGCATTTGAATTCGAGGGGAAACCGTACACCTTCACACGGCTGTGTCAAGGTTATTGTGAGTCTCCTACCATCTATAATGCGGCACTGCGTGATTCTCTCTCCTCCCTTGTGCTGTCCCCAGGTTCGGTCCTTCTGCAGTATGTGGATGATCTCCTGGTCTGTGCGCCTACGGAGGAGCAGTGTCAAACTGACACACTTGCATTGTTGCGTCATCTTTGTGAGCAGGGTCACAAGGTCAGCAGGAAGAAACTGCAGTTTGTTCTCCCCACTGTCACCTTCTTGGGGCATGTGATCTCCTGCTCCGCTCGGAAGCTGTCAGACTCTCGCGTTGCTGCGATACGCAACATTCCAAAACCCGTCACTAAGAAACAAATGATGTCCTTCTTAGGCATGACTGGTTATTGTAGGAATTTTATTCCTAACTATTCATTTCTTGAGTCCCCTCTTACCAGGTGTATCTATGGGTCACACCTTGCAGCGCAAGAACCAGTCCCGTGGACCACGGAGGCCGAGGCTGCATTTGTGGCTTTGAAGGAGGCCCTCCTCTCTGCTCCGGCTCTGGCTCTGCCTGATCCAACCAAACCATTCACACAGATGGTGGATGAGAAGAATGGCTTCATGTCATCTGTTCTTTTACAGGCTCATGGGGACCTGCTTCGTCCGGTGGGGTACTACTCCTCGCGGCTAGATGCGGTGGCTGCGGGGCTCCCACACTGCCTGCGTGCTGTTGCGGCGGCGGAGAAGGCGGTTTTGGCATCCAGAGACATAGTGGGTTATTCTCAGCTCACTGTTATGGTACCACACTCTGTGTCGGTCATTCTACTTGAACAGCGTACCTCGCACCTCTCTGCGGCGCGTTGGCTCAGGTATACTACTGTTTTGCTGGACATGCCTAACATCACTGTTCAGCGGTGCACCAGGCTTAACGCGGCAACCCTCCTCCCAACCGAGGAAGATGGGGAGCCTCACCAATGTGATCAGGTCTTGTCACAGGTCTGCACCCCGCGGGTGGATCTTTCTGACTCTCCTTTGCCTAATTCTGATCTCATCTTGTATGTAGATGGCTCCTCCTCTCGCGATGTGACCGGAAGAAACCGGGTGGGTTTTGCTGTTTGCTCCGATCACGACACCCTGGTGTCCGGCTCCCTTCCGGCTCACTTCTCGGCTCAGACTGCGGAGCTGGTGGCCCTCACTGAGGCCTGTAAGCTCTCCAGGGGGAAAACTGTCACCATTTACACGGACTCTCGCTACGCCTTTGGCGTGGTGCACGACTTTGGTGTCCTGTGGAAGCACAGGAATTTTCTGACGTCTGGTGGTAAACCGATCCTGAATGCATCTCAAGTTTCTGATCTGTTGGATGCTATTTTGTTACCCTCTGCTATTGCTGTTGTGAAATGCTCTGCACACACAGGCTCTGCGGATTCAGTCTCCAGGGGGAACGCTGCTGCTGATGCAGCTGCCAGACGGGCGGCGAGTGCACCTCCGGCTCCTCAGCTGACTGTTGCTGACTCCGAGGCCCCCTCAGCTTCTCTTGCTGAGGTTCAATCGCTGGCTACGCCTGATGATCGCCGGCTTTGGTCCTCGAGCGGGTGCAGGTTCGCTGACGGGGTGTGGGTGTCTTCGGATGGACGTCCCTGTCTCCCTCGCCGCCTCTTCCCTCATTTTGCTAAGCTTGCTCATGGTGTTGATCATGTCTCCAAGGGGGGAATGGTACAACAGGTCACATCTTTGTGGTTTACCAGGGGATTCTCGGTTGTGGCGGAGCGGCACTGTAAGACATGTTTGGTGTGTGCAGCTCACAATGTCGGCCATGTCCGGCCTGTGGGGAGCGCTGCTCACCCGCCGTCTGAGTTCCCTTTTGACCACCTGATGATGGACTTTGTGGAACTGACTCCTGCAGAGGGTAAGAAATACTGCCTGGTGGTTGTTGACATGTTTTCCAAATGGGTGGAGGCTTTTCCCACCAAACATGCGGACAGCGGAGCGGTAGCCAAAGCACTCCTGACTGAAATCATTCCGAGGTGGGGCATTCCCACCAGAATCACGAGTGATAACGGAACCCATTTTGTAAATAAGGCGCTGACGGAGGTCAGCAATAGATTGGGGTTCCAGTTACGTACACACTGCTCTTATCATCCACAGTCTGGAGGAGCAGTGGAAAGAGAAAATGGCACTTTGAAGGCCAAGCTGGCTAAATGTTGTGAGGACACGGGCCTTTCGTGGCCTAAAGCTCTTCCTCTTGTGCTGATGGCCATGCGCATGCGTCCGAGAGCCAGAACAGGTCTCAGTCCATTTGAGACACTGTTCGCGCGCCCGCCTCAGACAGGCTTGGAGCCTCCGCGCTGGCAAGCCTTGTCTACTGATATGTGAGACAGCAGCATGGTGTCTTATTGTGCCGATCTCTCCAAGACTCTGTTTCAGATCAGGCAAACCGTGAAGGAGGCTCTTCCGCGCCCGGCTGAAGGCCCTCTACACCGACTGAACCCAGGGGACTGGATCCTGGTGAAGGACTTCCGCAGGAAGCACTGGAAAGCCAGACGGTGGCTCGGTCCGTTCCAAGTCCTGCTGGTGACTCACACTGCCGTGAAGGTAGCAGAGCGAGCTACCTGGATCCACGCGAGTCACTGTAAACTCCTTACGGTGCCACCGCCGGCTCCGACAGCTGATCTCCCAGCCACAGGGCAGAATAATCCCTGAGATCAGCTCCCGTGTGAGGTAGTCCACCCTCCACGAGGCAACGATGGAGATGTTCCTGGTCCTGATGATGCTGCTGCCAGCGCTAGCAGTGATGGCTCCTCCGCTCCACCGTGGGCACGTGGTGGAGGACCTCGCCGGGCCCCAGGACAACCTGTGGTGGAGAGCTGCCCGCGCGGTAGCTCGGGGACTGCATAATTCTAGTTGTATTGTGTGTGCTTTTATGCCTCATGCTACCCCTGCTAACACTCTGCTGATCCCACATCCCGTCTCCCTCTCCGATTCTCTATACACCTTTATCCGCTACCGCAAAAATCAAACCCTGCTTACACTGCGATACCCGAACGCAACTGTTCCCCGTTGACCCCTTTCCGAGAGCCCATGCATTTTTCTAATATTACTAATTTCACGTGTGCACACACAGGTACTATTTACGAGCTCAGGGGCCTACATTCTCCTTTTGGCCCACCTCCCTTGTGCGTGCGGCAACCTGCTCGGACCCGTTCCCATTTGGGTGACACTGTTGGCTGTGCGCTCACTCTCAATGTGTCCTGTTCTGTGGATCATCAGCCATGTCCTAATGCTACCTCTCCCCATGCGTCGACCTGGTGGAGTGGTTCACCGCTCTGGTCTGTGATCTACTTGAACTACTCTGTTTTTACTAACATGTCTTCGTTGTTTCTCCAGTGGGATGCTAAAACTGTTCTGAAAGGGGACATCGTATCCTTCCCCAGCAGGGCGGGCTATGGGTGTCCCACGGACATGGTGTGGGTTTGTGGCCATAGATCCTACATTTATCTGCCGAGAGACTGGTCTGGTACCTGCTATTTGGCCCATTTGATTCCTGCTGTGACTGTGCATTCCTCTGCTGCTGATATCCCAGGTGTCCGTCGTCTCCGGAAGCGGGCTGTTGCAGTTCCGGAGGACAAGAGACGCATAGGGTGGGGGCAGGCGTTCTGGGGGGGGTTTTTCCCTTGGCATGGCACCGTTCGTAACCAGCATGAGATTAACTCGCTTGCATGGGAGTTGGAGAACCTCACCGGTCTCGTCACTGACGGTTTTGATCTCCTCACAGATGAGCAGAAGGCCGAGCGTGTCATGGGCCTGCAGAACAGGGTGGCCCTGGACCTCCTTCTCGCTGAGAAGGGAGGGGTCTGTGCTCTCATAGGTGATCACTGCTGCACCTGGGTTCCTGATGTCTCTGATAACATGACTAATATACATGCTCGGCTGTCCTCTCTCCTGGCTGAACTACATGCTCAGGAGACGGGTGTCCCCTCGTCTGGATGGGACTTCTGGGGCTGGCTGGCTGGGGCCGGCTGGCGGGCTTGGCTTACTAAGGTTGCTGGCATGCTAGCTGTTTTCCTATTGATTCTGGGGGTTTTCTCCTGCTGCATTATTCCCCTGGTCCGTTGTCTGGTTGCTCGCATGTTCACAGCTACTTTGGCTCATTATACTTTGCTTCATTCCACTGAGCTGTCTGCATCCTCGTTCGCTCATCTTTCTGATGATTCTGATGTTGATGATGCTGATGATTTGGGGTTGATTGACTGATGTGGGGGGGTCTGTTGAAGTTGATTAAACCGTGGTTGATTTAATCAAAAGGGGGGAATGTGATGGAAATTTCTCATGTATGCATGCTGTTTCTCACTTGTAGTGCTCACAGAGATATTTTTTGTAAACAACCGTAGCTCACACACTCCGATGTGTGGGGAACCGCGACTGCTTTGTCTACCGTAGCTCCCACACTCCAATGTGTGGGGAACCGCGACTGCTTTGTCTAGAATTTACTTTTCCTGATAATCTTAGCGTAGCAGCTGCGGGCACTCGTGGGAGTCTTCCTGTATCCAGCCTGCGGCTGGGTGCAGTCAAGGCCCCTGGGAGTGAACGCAGCAGATAGTTATTAGAGGCTTGCACGCCCCTGCGAGGGCAGAACTCACTCTGTTACTCTGTTGACTGTGTGACTTCTCAGGCTGTACAGCTTAATAAAAAGACCAAAACGAACTCGCCGGCTGATGCATTTTATTAAAATAAAATTGCCTCCAGTCTCTGAGAGTCTCCCATGTCCCAGGGGCTCTGAACCGGGGGGCGGACCTGTTGTCCAGGGGCGCGCTGCTCTACAGGGACTGGATATTACATCCAGCCATTGTGGAGCAGGTGTGGGCCAGCTTTGGCAGAGCCGCTGTGGCTCTGTTCGTGTCGAGAGAGAACGCGCAATGGCCGCTGTTTTTTTCAGTACACAGTTCAGGTGTGTCGCTCGGCGTGGACGCGCTCGCGCACGTCTGGCCGTCGGTCCTCCTGTATGCCTTTCCCCTGTTGGCTTTGATTTCCCCCGACTCTGGACAGAGTCAGGGAGCATTGCCACACGCTGGTTCTGATAGCTCCGCATTGGCCGGCCATGCACTGGCTGGCGGAGTTTTATCAGCTCCTGTTGGGGCAGCCGTGGCAGCGTCCCCTCAGCAGGGACATGCTGTCACAGGCAGGGGGAGCAGTATTTCACCCACATCCGGAGCGCATGGCTCTTTGGGCCTGGCCCCTGAGTGGTGTAATTTAAATGCTGCTGGACTCCCTCAGAATGTCATTAACACTATTCAGAGCGCTAGAGCATCCTCCACTAGGTCTCTTTATGACTGTAAGTCGAGGGTGTTTGAGGAGTGGTGTCAGGAAAAAGGACACATCTCCTTTCAGTGTACTGTTGGTGTTATTTTGTCATTCTTGCAGGACTTGATTAAAAAACGTATAGCCTTCTCCACGATAAATGTGTATCTGGCTGCGATTGCCGTGTGCCATGTGGGGTTTGGTGGAAAAACGGTCAGTCAACATCCTTTGGTCTGCTGTTTCATTAAAGGGGCACGCATGCTGCTTCCTGTTTCTCGGCCGCTGGCGCCCCCATGGGACTTGGCGGTGGTTTTAAATGGGCTCTCCGGAGCTCCATTTGAACCACTGGAGGAGGTTAGCTTGAAGCATCTGTCTCTGAAGAGAGCGCTGCTTCTAGCTTTAGCCTCTGCTAAGCGTGTTAGTGACATTCATGCACTCTCAGTGCACTCTTCGTGCACTCAGTTTGCCCCTGGGAATGTCAGGGTGTCACTGAAGCCCTACCTGGCCTTCGTGCCCAAGGTGGTGGGCTCATGCTCTCCTATTGTTCTTACAGCATTTTCTCCACCGCCTTTTTCTTCTCCTGAAGAATGGCGGTTGCACATGCTGTGTCCAGTCCATGCCTTGCGGATTTATATGGACATTTATATGGGGTTTCTGAAGAGTGACCAGCTCTTTGTGTCCTGGGCTCGCCCCTGCAGGGGCAGACCCATCACGAAGCAGTGGCTCTCCCACTGGATTGTGGGAGTGATCGCTCTGGCCTACATGTGTGAAGGTCTTCAGGCCCCTGCGAGCCTGCGGGCCTGCGGGCTCATTCTACACGTGGCCTGGCTGCATCCTGGGCCCTGTGTAAAGGCGTGTCAATTCAGGAGATATGTGCAGCAGCAAGCTGGTCTTCACCTCTCACCTTCGTCTGCTTTTATAAGCTGGACATCCCTGCTCTGAGTCTGGCTCATGCAGTACTGACTGCAGGGCTCTTTTAGGGCAGGGGACCTTTCCTGAGAGCTGGTGGTCGATCGAGATAAGCATGTCTGGCAATACGGGAGTTTCCATATCCCATAGTGAGACATCGAAACAAATGCTATGAATGAGAACTTTAGGTTACTGAACGTAACCCCGGTTCTCAGAGTAGCATGAGTGAGATGTCTCACCAGACAGCCCTTCTTGCTGGGCAAAGCTAGAAGAGGTGCTTGTGGTGGCTCCACCCTCGGTGGGCATCGCAATCACCAGCCAATCAGGATTTGAATAATGAGATTAATGCTTCTGAAGCATACACTGGAGGCATATCCCATCGTGACACAGCTCATTCATGCTACTCTGAGAAGTGTAGCTATGCTTGTCATCACTAAATGAAGAGTCAAACACTTCAGGATGTGCATTTCCTCTGTGCCCCATGACCCTACCTTGACCCCATTGTCAGGATAAAACTGGCATAGAGGATGAATTGATTGATGATTTTGTACTTACTGTAATAGGTATTTTGAAATTTTGCTCCACTGTTTTGAAGGGACTGTTTTTTTTTTAAGTGCCTGTTAATAATAAATTTTGCATGAGGGTTCATGCAGTTTGTGCTTAACGAAATCACAGAAAACATATGTGGTGTGTTTACTTCCTGCAGACAGGCAATATTGAAGCTCGTGTCCGGAGTTTCTGTTCGTTTCCAATGTATGTATCATTTTTTAGCAGAGCTTAAATGTGTTAGTCTGGTTCGATACAATAATATAATATTAGCATAAAGCAACATAAAAATTTATTTATGAGCCCCGCTTTCGTCTCATAGACCCCCATGTTATCCGAAAAACAGCTTCAGACAATAGATTTCGAGCTTCTGCCTTGTCGTGCTGTCAATCAAAGTGTGGACGCAGCCAGAGAGCAGCGCGCTCGCCCAGGCAGAGGAGAGTTAGCTACGCTGCAGCCGCCGCGCTTACCTCGGATATATCCATTGTCTGCTGAACATCCACCGTAAACAGCTAAACATGTAGGATGCTGTAGGACTCGGAGGCTCTCATTTTCACCTGACAGATAATTCGCGTGCACAATCAAAGGGGCGTGGCTTGGTCGCTCATGAAAGCAGAGGGAGGGCGGAACCTCCAGATGTTGGATTAAAAAAACCTCTCTCTTTCAAAACTCCGGACACGAGCTTTGAAGACGACAACATCTGACATATGGAGTGTCAAAAAAAGAGGTTGCAAAAGTATTGCAATTGGTAGAAGTAAAGACACTTTTGAAAAAATACTCTGGTAAAAGTAGAATTACTGAATCAACTGTTTTGCTAAAGTACTGAATCTAGGAATAAATTTCCACATCAGTTTTCAATTTCAGACTGCTAAGTGGATTTATTTTGATCTGTTTTGAGTAAAAATTGCTTGATTAATGTGAATGCAAAATCAGAATTCCGAATACATTCAAAGTTAAAAGTTTTCTTTGACAAGAAATCATAGACTTGCTTCAACTGCCTTCACATTTTCACATTCGAAACACCCACATGAACAGGAAAACCAGGCAAACTCTCCATACAGAAAGTTAGAGCCCGCAACTTGCTCAGAATAAGGTGTAAGTGCAATGTATGTACATTTGTTCTGGCCATGGCGTCAGTGTCTCTCATCCAGATTCAGTCTGATCTTCCTCCAATTGTCTTCCCAGCATCTTCTTTAATCGTGGGGAATGGGGAGCTGTTTTGCTTTGGGGTGTCTTTGTTTATTTGTTTATTTGTTTATTCATTTGCATTTATTGTGTTGGTAAAACCCTGGAGAATGTATTTAGTTGTATGGATGGTTTGGATTTGTGTAAAAATCAGTTGAATATTATTTTTGTGAAACTAAAAGGAAGTGTTGGGTTTTGTTTTATTCTTACTTGTAGTTTTCACGGTGTTCATGGGTTTCATTGTAATTCTTCCTTGTGAAGAAATTAAAGAAACATCTGTTGAAACTCTCGTCTGGGAGATTCCAAGGGGGCCGCTACAATGAGGAGAAACTTTGCACCTGTTTATCACAGAAGATAAATATCAACCCTGGAAAAGACGTGAGGAAGAACACTGACCAGTAAGTTCACCACGGCCATTTAAAGGTGCTGTAGGCAGGATTTTTCTAGTCAATGCTAATTTTTCTGTGTTTTCTTTGGATTAAATGTTAGAGTATCCATTGATAATCCTTTACGAGTATAGCATAATTGTACTACCGCGAGGGCGCAGAGTTTCCATCTGTCTCTGTTCTGAGCTGAAAAGGAATCTCGACATTTCCAGGTATCTTTGACCAATCAGAAGAGCCCATGAGGCTCTAACCATGATTGGTCGAGGGGCGTTTTGTCGCACGTTCTTGTGGCAGGGGCTTAACTTGTGTAAGGGTGTGATGTCAGAGAAAACAGGACAGGATTGGCTGTGCTGGGTTTCAAATCGCCATCTTAGATGGGTCAAATCGCCATCTTGCTTAGGTAACCTTAAGCAAGATGGCGGAGATGCAGAACCCTGCCTACAGCACCTTTAATCAGGTGCGATCATTCCCTGTATTGTGAGATGTTTCACTGACATTGTTTACAACACAAACACCATTTTTATTTTTAGAAGACAGCAGAAATACAGACAAGATCGAGACCATTCCAAGGACTTAAGGACCACCAGAGAAAGAGGAGCTTGGATGAACCTCAGACTCCTTCTCAGCCAAGCAAAGGAGGCTGGACGCCACCTTGACCATCACACCCCAGCCAGCCAGAATGTTGCATGAGTGTTTACTGACCGAGCAGTCAGTAAACACTCATGCAACATTCACTGATGGCTTCATGACTTTCTTGATCCAAGAACTGAAGTAATTCACTTTGGTGAAGACGTGAGGATAACGTGGATTAGAACAGTCATCTTCCTTGGTGTAAGCTGTGATACCTTCAACCTTCTTGTTGCATATAAGTGGTCCACCAGAATCACCCTGCAGAGAAGGATAAGATAAAGACTTGTTAAGTCTGCAAAAACACTACATTTGTTTTTATTTTTAATGAATAGATGACAATTTGTGTCATGACTTTTGCAATTTGCTTTTGTTATGCTTGAGATTGTCTCCCACCTGACACACTCCCCCCTTCTTTCTGTCGAACTTGGTGCACATCATATGTTCACTGTTAAAATATATGCCCCAGATGTTTTTACACTCAAAGTTGAATTGTATTTTCTCTGTAGTTTCCCTCAGAACATCTGAAGGAGGCATGTTTTCTCTAGTTCTTCCCCATCCAGCTACAGCACAGTTGATGTTTGCAGGAGTTTTTCCATTTTTGTTGGGTATTCCAATAGTCTTCACATACTTATTGAGCTTGGCCATTTTTTTCAGCTGTGAAGAGAGCAGTTTAACAGGAAGTCACAACAGATATGAACACATTGATGTGTGGGAAAAAAAAAATAAAAATCACACCATCCTTTTTACCCGATTCCTTGCGAATGTGTGAAGTCAGATAATGCTGCTAAAATTCTTAATTAACATAAAACATGGTGGTAATATCATAAATAATGCAGATCACAAACTATTCAACAAAGAAGATGAAGTTTTTTAAGATGCAATTTATGAAAAGCATCTTGAGTTTTAATTTCACCTGAAGTAACATGATGTCATATTCATATTGTCCCGTGAACTTTGGATGCTGGTGGTATCTGGCCACTTCAATCCGTTGCTGAGTTTTTTCTGTTGCACTAATGTTGTGGCCTCCAAGCACCACCATCATTTCTTGAGGACTGACAAACAGAGAAGTGAAATGTTGGAAAGTTATCAAAATGCAGTGAAACATTTCAATTATATATGATGTCATGTTGTAGAACTGAATTGAGTATTGATGAGGGATTTCCAAATTTAAGTAGATTCCTACACACAAAATAAGTTCGCTGACATGAAATATTTGTTGATATCATATGATGTCCATGTTTTCACGCAATGTATTCTTTACAAACAATTCAGAGACATTACACAATATTATCCACAAATGATCCATCAATGACAAATTGTTGACAACTGAGTTTTTGCTTTTAGTGAGAAAAATCAACTCACTCTTTGCAGTGTGCAGCAGTCAGAACAAAGTCCTCTCTAATAAGTATCCCACCGCATATATGTGCTCCATTAAATTGGAGTGATGCCATGTAGGGTCTGGAATGGGGCTTTGCAACCCTCCCAGCCACGATGTTGCTCTCAACAGCTCCTAAATTGTTAGATATGATAGAAGAGCAGTTAAAATCTACAGATTGTATCCACATCATTTGCTGATGCATTCATCCTTCTTTTTGAGTAATAATTTTCAAATGTTTCATCTGATCTTACCAGTGATGGAGACGAGCAGGAACATATATACGATGCAGCTTATCTGGATCATGGTCATGCAGATGTGAAAGCCCACTGGTTTGATGCTGCTCAACCACCTCTGTGTTAAACTGCAGCCCCCTCATTACAAGTGTGTGCAGGTGTTAAAACACTCCTGCTCTGACAGAAATTGAGACCACATTTTCACACTTCATGCTAAAATGCTGCACTTTCTGCTGCATGCATGAAGTCCTGTTGTCTGGAAACAACTCGTCTTCCGTCGAGAAACATGAAAAAGGCCTCTTTTTTTTTTTGGTCAGTTTTTGTCCATCCTTCTTTGCAAAATAGCTGAAGCTCAGCTAGATTGGATGGAGAGCATCTGCAAACAGAAATTTACTATTTAATGGCAGAGCTTTTCAGATGGATTCAATTCAATTCAGCTTTATTTATATAGCGACAAATACAACACAGTCATTTGTAGGCACCTCTACAGAGAAAACCTTACAGTTCCACATGAGCAAGTGTAGGCAACTGTGGAAAGGAAAAAAAACTCCCTTTTTTAATGGAGGAAACTTTGCAGAACCAGCCCAGAGGTGGTGGCTTCCTGCTATTCTGACTGGGGTCGGGGGACAGAAAGAGAAAAGAAGAGGACTGACAGACTGACTTTCTGAATCAGCTCCACATTGCTCCACTTGCTTCAGGTGGTTCAGGACAGGATTCATGATCTCAAAATCACGAATGGTTAATAGTGATGACAATAGTTTAATGACATGTTGAATGAGAAAGGAGAGAAGAGAAGCTCAGTGCTGGTCCTCCAGTCTTAACTTATGGTAGCAACTTTAATGAAACGGTCCAGGGAGGCCTGAACTAGACCAAGCTGTGAGCTTGACTAAATGCAATGGTCTTAAGCCTAGACTTGAATGTAGAGACTGTGTCGGCCTCCCTAACTGAAACTGGGAGCTGGTTCCACATCACAGGAGCCTGATGGCTGAAAACTCTGCCTCCTGTTCTACTTTTTATGAACTTAGGAACTTCCAGTAAGCCAGCACTCAGAGAAACAAGTGTTCTCCTGGGGGCAGTATGGGACAAACAGCTCTTCGAGATTTGAAGGGGGGTGATTGTTAAGAGCTTTATAGGTTAAAGGAAGCATTTTGAATTCTTTCCTTGATTAAACTGGAAACGAGTGAAGAGAAGTTAATATTGGGGTGATTGTCAGAACTCTTGCTGCAGCACTTTGAATCAGCTGAAGACTTTTAGGCAGCACAGATTAAGGTCTGGACTTTGAATTGGTCATTCAAAGACATGAATGGAACTTCATCTAACCCTTTCATTGTAGCTCTGGCTGCATATTTTTGGTCATTGTCCCCCATCATGGCTTTTGGCAAACAGCAAATGAGACTTCTGTCAGATTTGTGTCAATAATGGTTTTCTTCTTGCCACTCAGACCAATTATTGTCCTGTGAACGGGTTGTCCCCCCCAAGTTGTTGACAACCCGTATGTCCTCCAGAGTTACCACTGGCCTCTCAGTTGCTTCTCTGATCAATGCTCTCGTGGGACAGCCGTTCAGCTTCAGTCAAGGGTGGGAATTACTGATCCTTGATGGCTACAGTTCTTGTTTTTTTGTTTCCCCTGCCCCAACACATCTGAACTTAAGGATTATGTCATGATGAATCCCTGTAGAAGCCCTGAGAATGAGCCAAGAGTGTGAGAGCTCATCAAAACTGTGCAGGAAGGTGGACAGACAAGTCTTGGTGGGGTTGCAGTTGTGCCATACTCTTTCTGTTCTGGGGTGGTTGGTTGCACAGTGCTCTGCATGATGTTCAAACCTTTGGATATTTGATTTAAAAAAAAAACTTAAACATGAATTAAACTTCTCTGGATTCTTGTGTGTGTGCCACACTTTTCAGTTTTTAAAAGTTATTTTCTTTCACTTCACAATTATTTGGCATGTTGTGTTTATTACATTAAATTAAAAAAATAATACATTTACATTAGTATGTTTGAAATGTAACAAAATGTTGAAATGTTCAAAAAGTGTAAACACTTTTGCAAGCCGCTGTATTTGGGTGTGTATGCTTGCCATTGCTGAATGAAGAGTCAAACAGTTCAGGATGTGCATTTCCTCTGTGCCCCCATGACCCTACCATGATCCCATTGTCAGGATAAAACTGGCAGATTATGAATTGATTGTTGATTGTGTATTTAATAAGTTTTTTGTAATTTTGCTCCACTCTTTTTAAGGGACTTTATTTCTCTCTCTCTCTCTTTTTTTTTGTTGCTTTTTTTGAAGTGCCTGTTCATAATAAACTTTGCATGAAGGTTCATGCAGTTTGTGGTTAACGAGCTCACAGAAACCATATGTGGTGTGTTTACTTCCTGCAGACAGGCAATATTAAAGAAGATAACTTCTGACATATGGAGTGACAAAAATAGAGGTTGCAAAAGTACTGCAATAGGTAGAAAGATACTTTTGAAAAAAATACTCCGGTAAAAGTAGAATTACTTACTCAACTATTTTGCTAAAGTACTGAAACTAGGAACACATTTCCACATCACTTTCAATTTCAGACTGCTAAGTGGATTTATTTTTATCTGTTTTCAGTAAAAATTGCTTGATTAATGTGAATGCAAAATCAGAATTCCGAATACATTCAAAGTTAAAAGTGTTCTTTGACGAGAAATCGTGGAGTTGCTTCAACTGTCTTCACATTTTCACATTCGAAACACCCACATGAACAGGAAAACCAGGCAAACTCTCCATCCAGAAAGTTCCAGCCTGCAACTTGCTCAGAATAAGGTGTAAGTGCAATGTATGTACATTTGTTCTGGCCATGGCGTCCAGCATCAGTATCTCTCATCCAGATTCAGTCTGATCTTCCTCCAATCTTCTTCCCAGCATCTTCTTTTGGTCGGGTTTGACTTCCACTGCAGCCACTGCATATTGCATGTATATAGTCAACCACTGAAAGCTCAATATGTACCAGAATGAATAATGTGATGATTTCATGTCAGCTTTGAGATCGATAATTTTCATGGTTTGTTTCAAAACATGATCAGCAGGAGTAAACAATTTTTTTATCTAGTGTATTTCAGCCAAAAGAGCGTCTGATATTAGTTATTTCACCAGTAAACAGCTGTCAGTAGTGACCAGGCCAGTCGTTACAAAATTTTGATTGTATGACTCTGATCATCATCATTATTATATTGCATTGTTATATCTATTATTATCAAAATTGTTATAAATAATATCAAGTCAAGTCAGCTTTATTTATAGAGCACATTTACAAACAGCTTAGCCGCACCAAAGTGCTTCACATAGTGCAAAACAGACATAATATGTTATTATAGTTCAATTTTATAATCACTTTTATTTTTATTGCTATTATTATCATTCAGTCATCACAATATTGCTGTTTCCCTATTCATTTTTATGTTACATTATATTATTCTGATTCATACTGAGTTTTAGGTTTTAGAATGATAAATACCATAAGCAGGAAAGACTCGAATGCAACAACTGTCTCATTAAAGCCTGCAAGGAGCCTGAATGTAAAACTACGAGAAACATGTTAAAATGTCACACACACTAAAAAAACAAACACATAAAAACATCAGAGACGCCATGTGAAGCATGACAGCTGTAGTGTTTTTTTTCACAAACAAAAGTCTATTTCAACTGAAAGATAAGGCGAAAAATGTAAGAGCGGAGAAAGTGTCAGGCACTTTTATGGACTTCTGTCTCTCTCTTTTTTTTATTTAACGGCCCCTCGTTCCCGCCCAGCTGCGCCCGCGAATTCCACGGATATATAAAGCCGGCCACGTCCTCTCCTCCTCACTTCTGCCTTGGGTCTGAATCCTGTACATCGGTCGAAGGACGAACAGTCAAAATGGTGAGTAAGAAGGCTTGAGAAAGCTTCGAAATGAGCGTGTCTTTTCAGGTTTCCTAATGCCTATGTTCTTTGGTAAAAGATAGATTAAATAACCGTTATCAGGTGTCTTTAACGCTTTTACTGTCGACAGTTGCACGTTACTATAGCGGTTGTAATTTTGAGCTGAGTTTATGTGGTAAAACTTTTCAGGGCAGTCCCTTTTAGAAGACAGATACTGGCATACCGGGACTTTCATATCAGGAAGACAAGTTAGTTTTTTTCTCTCCTGAAAAATTTCAGTCGGATTACAGTTGAATTGAGACAGCTTTGTGGATTTCAAACTTCCTTCATCTCCAACGATTTTAAATGAAACGTTTCAGTTGATAAGTTGACAAGATGATAATGTAGTTATCTATTTTCTTCAGGCCAAGCATTTCTTCTTCACTGTTTATGGTTCGTATCAAAGTAGTCATCGCTCTCATTCAAGTAACCGGAATTTTTTTCACTCTTCCCCAGCGTGAGTGTATTTCTGTGCACATTGGCCAAGCCGGAGCCCAGATTGGAAATGCATGCTGGGAGCTGTACTGCCTGGAGCATGGGATCCAGCCAGACGGACAGATGCCCTCAGACAAGACTATTGGGGGAGGCGATGACTCCTTCAATACCTTCTTCAATGAGACTGGAGCAGGAAAGCATGTTCCCAGGGCAATCTTTGTTGACCTGGAGCCCACTGTTATTGGTGAGTCATCTGTAGTATTGGATGATCGAGTTTGGATGCTTCCTGATCAGTCCTACATTTTATTTCAGGATCATTTCACATTTTCTTTTTACCACCTAAGCTTGAAAAAATTCTGGTATTTTTTAATGCATATGGTCTTGTTTCTTCTTATTCACAGCACCAGATGTATACTGACGTTATTCCACTCATTGCTTGTGTAGATTGTTGGCATTCCTAATTTGTTTTCTGAATACTGCATTTTACAGATGAAGTGCGCACAGGAACCTACCGTCAGCTGTTCCACCCTGAGCAGCTGATCACAGGAAAAGAGGATGCTGCTAACAACTACGCCCGTGGACACTACACCATCGGCAAGGAGTTCATCGATCTGGTTCTGGACAGGACCCGTAAATTGGTGAGTTTGGCATCCTTGATTTTCTGAACAACCACTTTAAGTTGCATATTCAAGGCTGTGAACAAAGTGTTACGTAATGGCTTGTTTCACAGGCTGACCAATGCACTGGCCTTCAGGGCTTCCTGATCTTCCACTCCTTCGGTGGAGGAACTGGCTCTGGTTTCACCTCCCTACTGATTGAGAGACTCTCTGTTGATTATGGGAAGAAATCTAAGCTGGAGTTTGCTGTCTACCCAGCACCCCAGGTTTCCACAGCAGTGGTTGAGCCCTACAGCTCCATCCTGACCACTCATACCACCTTGGAGCACTCTGATTGTGCCTTCATGGTGGACAATGAGGCCATCTATGATATCTGCCGCCGGAACCTGGACATCGAGAGACCAACCTACACCAATCTCAACAGGCTCATCGGCCAGATCGTGTCCTCCATCACAGCCTCCCTCCGCTTTGATGGAGCTCTGAATGTCGACCTGACAGAGTTCCAAACCAACTTGGTTCCATATCCCCGTATCCACTTCCCTCTGGCCACCTATGCTCCGGTCATCTCTGCTGAGAAAGCCTACCATGAGCAGCTGTCTGTTGCAGAGATCACCAACGCCTGCTTCGAGCCAGCCAATCAGATGGTGAAGTGCGATCCACGTCATGGTAAATACATGGCCTGCTGTCTGCTGTACCGCGGTGATGTGGTGCCCAAAGACGTCAACGCCGCCATCGCCTCCATCAAGACCAGACGCACCATCCAGTTTGTGGACTGGTGCCCCACAGGCTTCAAGGTGGGCATCAACTACCAGCCTCCCACTGTGGTTCCTGGAGGAGACCTGGCCAAGGTGCAGAGGGCTGTGTGCATGCTGAGCAACACCACAGCCATCGCCGAGGCCTGGGCCCGACTGGACCACAAGTTTGACCTCATGTACGCCAAGAGAGCCTTCGTGCACTGGTATGTCGGAGAGGGGATGGAGGAGGGAGAGTTCTCAGAGGCCAGAGAGGATATGGCTGCCCTGGAGAAAGATTATGAAGAGGTTGGCACTGACAGCATTGGAGAGGAGGATGAAGAGGGAGAGGAGTACTGAAGGGTCACACATATGACACCTTCCAAAAACAAAATGTAAACATGCATTCCAAAAAAGCTGTAAAAGCACGTTAAAAAAATGTTAAGGCATGCATTAGAAAAAAAGTAAAAACACAAACAAAAAAATGCTGAGGCATGCATTCCAAAAGAAAATGTTAAGATATGTTCCAAACAAAAATGTTAAGACATATATTCCAAAAATAAAGTAAAAACATGTTCCAAAAAAAATAAGACGTGTTCCAAAAATGTAAAAACACATTAAAAAAATGCTAAGGCTTGCATTCCAAAAGAAAATGTGAAGATATGTTCCAAATAAAAATGTTAAGACATGTATTCCAAAAAAAAAAAAATGTAAAAACATCTTCCAAAAAAAATGCTGAGACACATTCTCAACAAATCTGTGGTGTTATGTTTTCCAGATTTTAATTTGTATTGTTATAGCTCACAGATCTTCATCGATGGTGTTACCTTTTCCAGATTTTCATCTGAGGCATTACCTTTTCCAGGTTTCAGGATTTTTTTTTTTTAAATATGCCAGTGTTTAACTCATTATGTTCTGATCAATAAAAGTTCTGTTGGACCTTTCAAACCAAGTTGTGAATATTCTTTCATGTCACTGTTCAGTCTTCCCTCATTGTTATGTGAACTCACTAATCTTATGAAGATTTGTAGAAATTTCCCATTTACAATTGTGAAGGTTATAATTGAAATTCCAGGGCTTTTCAAAGTGATCGATCATTTTTTTAGTGGAATCATTCATGTGATTTGCATGTTGATATGTTGGCTCAGTTTTCACATAGAATATTTTACATGTGCTTGCTGAGAACAATGGGTTCACTTAATGTCAGTTGTCTTAATGTAGTTACTACTTTATGCCAGCAGAGTGCTGTAGTGCAGAGTTCATTCACCTGGGTATTACAATCCTGATCTGTGATGGATTCTGTCGCTGGGTAGAGACCCATTCAGCTGCATTGGACCAGAGAAACATCAAACATAGAGGCTGGGGGGCCTCAGTGGTATCCAACTAGAATGAGTCATATTATATAGCTTCATTTAGATGGGTTAAGAGGCTTAGTTATGCTGGCCGTCAGTGACTGTCCAAACAACTATGAACTGGTGGTCCTGTAGTGATTCCTCTAATGACTCACAATATAACCGAGACTTACAGTAAACAATTTAACATAGTAAATGTGCACACTGTTGTCAGAATCACAATTAGAAACGGGTTTATTGCCAAGTACGGTAGGTACACTATACGAGGAATTTGTTTTGGTGGAGGTGCAAACAGACAAAAGAAAACATTTAAAAATGCACAAGTGTAAAATATTGAGGGATTCAGCAACAAACAATAAACACAATAGCAATAACAATAAATATGCCAACGATTTGCAGAATTAACATAATTTACAAGATTACACAGTGATGTTTATGGGGGCTAAAGATTGTAGTGCGTAGTCAGTTACTGTGCACGTGTTGGAGGGTGGGAGGTGAGGAATTGGGGTGGATGGGTTGGGAGGGGGGTTGGGGGGAGATTGGTCATTGGATTGTCAGAGGGGGACTGAGGCCTTGTTCATGAGAGCGGTGGCAGAGGGGACCAAACTGTTCTTGTGTGGTGAGGTTCTGGTCCTGGTGGACCGGAACCTCTTTCCAGAGAGGAGAGTTTGGAAGAGTGGGAGGGGTCGGCCACCATCTTGGGCTCGCCTCAGGGTCCTGGAGGTATAAAGGTCATGGAGGGAAGGCAGACTGCAGCCAATGATCGGATGAATCTCTGCAGTTTGTGTTGTCATTGTCTTTGGAGAATTATATTGTAGACCTGTGAAGTATGAGAGAAGAAATGTTAAATGAGTTTTGAAAAATTGTCGAGGTTTGATCTAATGATGCTGTCAAGTCACTAAATTAAAACATTTTCACAAATCTGAGTATAGTTGTCAGCTTTGAGTTATATTTTGAATTATAATTCTACTGTAAACTACTGCAACTATAAAATACTTGTTTATTGATGACGTTTTGTTCTGGCCATGGCGTCCAGCATCAGTGTCTCTCATCCAGATTTAGTCTGATCTTCCTCCAATCTTCTTCCCAGCACCTTCTTTTGGTCGGGTTTAACTTCCACTGAAGTCAGCCACTGCATATTGCATGTATATAGTCAGCCACTGAAAGCTCAAAATGTGTCAGAATGAATAATGTGATGATTTCATGTCAGCTTTGAGATCAACAGTTTTCATGGGTTTTTACAAAACATGATCAGCAGGACTAAACACTTTGTGTATTTAATGTATTTCAGCCAAAAGAGGGTCTCAAGTAAGCACCACTAACATGCAGAGTCGTCAAGTAACGAAGCACAAATACTTCGTTACCTTACTTAAGTAGATATTTTGGTTATTTATACTTTACTGGAGTAATTATTTTTTGGACGACTTTTAACTTCTACTCCTTACATTTTCATGTAATTATCTGTACTTTCTACTCCTTACATTTTAAAAAATTGCCTCGTTACTTCATTTCAACTTGTTTTTATTCCGGCTTACCAGATACCGTAAATTCCGCCCTCCGAATAGAATTAATTTAATTGTGGTTGGATGAGTCCTTTACTTGACTGAAGTCAGTCTTTATGTTAGAAGTGCCTGTTACATCTTCTCCTTAAATTAGCCTGACTGAGGTCTGGGCTCTGACTCAGCCACTCCAGAACATTCTCCTTGTTGTCCCGTTGGTCGTATATCTTGGGTCACTGTTCAACAGCAGACGACAGGTTTCGTTCATTTTACCTGCTAATCAATAAAGGAGAATTGATAATATGTATCTGATGTTTTACTATTTGCACCTTGACAACAACTAGTCATCATATCTGCTGCTCCATGAAACACATGTTAATTGTCAGTGGTACACACACGGTTCTGTAATGTATTTACTGAAATGCATTCCTTTTCAATGGACATATGAGGTGGAAACAGATAGCCTATTCTAGTGCATTCCAAATTTTTCAACATTAGTCGTTACAACATTTTAGAAAATGTATTTTATGATTGCACTGTAGCCATTTTTTCCCCTCACATTACTTTTACTTTTATACTTTTAAGTAGTTTTGAATTCAGTACTTTTATACTTTTACTTGAGTAAAAAGCTGGAGTTGATACTTCAACTTCTACAAAAGTCTTTTTGAACGTTTTCATCTGTACTTCTACTTGAGTAGTGAATGCAAATACTTTTGACACCTCTGCTAACATGTTGAATAATGTAAAGTGAGCTATATTTTCTGTGAAGAACCTTGAGGCAGGGTAGAGGAATTCAATCTGCCCCATCAAGGTTTATTTCTCTATAACAACCAGCTCTCTAAATGTTATTCTTTATAAACACTTTGCCTGTGAAAAGTGAGTCCAAGGTATCTGGTTTAATGAGAACATCCACAAGAGGGACAAGAAATCCGGCATCTGTTCCAGGTAGATTGTCTTGGACTTTGTTTTTAAAACATTTAAACATCCTGTGTCATAACAAAACACGTGTGATGTTTTTAACAAATAAAACTTCTGGAAATTCAGTGAAAAATTCCACTTTGAAATGAAAGAAAGCCTCTTACCTCCGTAGACACACACGCACTGCTGCGACTCCAGTCCACCTCGGTAAGATGGCGGCGCTTCAGGCACGCCTCTCCACCCTCAACCAGGTGTCCACTTGTATGATGTCTTTGGTTGCAGCGCATACATTAACCTTTGACCTTACCACTTCCTGTTCATGAGAGTGCTTTTTCCAGAGACTCCGTCAGTTAATTAAAGTAAACCTTGGAACACATTTTGCTCCCTGAATGTCCTCATGTGTTATTACATTGTAATGGTAAGTGCACAATTATTGTCTATTGTCTGTATCTTACGTCTGTTGGTTGAAATCCAAATTGTCACTGGCATTGCTTTATTTTCCCAATAAAAATATATTTTTGGTAGGACGGTGGCACCATGTGGTGAAGACGATGAAATGAAACAATGGTGAAAGAGTTTTAAAGAAATGAGCTATAGCCTATTCAGAGATTTTATTTTAATTCAGCAGTTTTTAAATATTGTTCATATGTTATTCCTTTTACGTGTTATTTTCATTTCATTTAAATAACTTCGAGATTTGTTTCAATGCAATTTCTAAAAATTCACAGGCATGCTGGCCTTCAATTTTTGAAAAGCGTAGAGTATTTTAAGGGTAAAACTTTTGCAGAAATCATCTTTGAATAGCCTCATACTAAAAGTAATATGAAGTACTGTCCTGTAATCACTGAATCACTGACCAAATCACTGATCTATTAAATAGAAATGAAGTTTTCTGGATTTAGTCATGTCGATCAAAATATGAAGATGTTAAAATCAAAACCAAGCCACTGTAATATGTGAACTCACTGACAGCAACGCAGGCCTGAGGTGAACAAGCCGAACCTGTCCTACGCCGCCAGAGTCACGCAGCGCTCCAGCTGAGCGTTAAAAAAACAAACACACACTCGCGCTTTTAGAGGTGAAACACGGCCCATTAAGTTCACCACAATCATTTAATCAGTTGTGATAAGTCTACCTTGTGTAGACATTGTTTACAACACAAACACCATTTTTATTTTTAGAAGACAGCAGAAATACAGACAAGACCGAAACCCTTCCAAGGACTTAAGGACCACCAGAGAAAGAGGAGCTTGGATGAACCTCAGACTCCTTCTCAGCCAAGCAAAGAAGGCTGGACGCCACCTTGACCATCACACCCCAGCCAGCCAGAATGTTGCATGAGTGTCTACTGACCGAGCAGTCAGTAAACACTCATGCAACATTCACTGATGGCTTCATGACTTTCTTGATCCAAGAACTGAAGTAATTCACTTTGGTGAAGACGTGAGGATAACGTGGATTAGAACACTCATCTTTCTTGAAGTAAGCTGTGATACCTTCAACCTTCTTGTTGCAGATAAGTGGTCCACCAGAATCACCCTGCAAGAAAAGGATAAGATAAAGACTTGTTAAGTCTGCAAAAACACTACATTTGCAATTTGCTTTTGTCATGCTTGAGATTGTCTCCCACCTGACACACTCCTCCCTTCTTTCTGTCGAACTTGGTGCACATCATATGTTCACTGTTAAAATTTGTTTGAAAGATGTTTTTACACTCAAAGCTGAATTGTATTTTCTCTGTAGTTTCCCTCAGAACATCTGAAGGAGGCATTTTGTCTCCAGTTCTTCCCCATCCAGCTACAGCACAGTTGATGTTTGCAGGAGTTTTTCCATTTTTGTTGGGTATTCCAATAGTCTTCACATACTTATTGAGCTTGGCCTTTTCTTTCAACTGTGAAGAGAGCAGTTTAACAGGAAGTCACAACAAACATGAACACACTAATGTGTGTGGAATTTTTTAAAATCATACCATCCTTTTTAGCCAATTCTGTGCAAATGTGTGAAGTCAGATAATGCTGCTAAAGTTCTTAATTAACTTAAAACATGGTGGTAATATCACTTGTAAAGCAGACAACAAAATACTCAACAAAGAAGATTAAGTTTGATGAAATGCATCTTGAGTTTTAATTTCACCTGAAGTAACATGATGTCATATTCATATTGTCCCGGCGTGAACTTTGGATGCTGGTGGTATCTGGCCACTTCAATCCGTTGCTGAGTTTTTTCTGTTGCACTGATGTTGTGACCTCCAAGCACCACCATCATTTCTTGAGGTCTAACAAACAGGGAAGTGAAAGGTTGGAAAATTATGAAAATAGTGTGAAACATTTCAGTTATATATGATGCCAAGTTGTAGAACTGAATTGAGTATTGATGAGAGATTTCCAAATTTAAGTAGATTCCGACACACAAAATAAGTTTCCTGACATGAAATATTTGTTGATATCATATGATGTCCATGTTTTCACACAGTGTATTCTTTACAAACAATTCAGAGACATTACACAATATTATCCACAAATGATCCATCAATGACAAATTGTTAAGACAATTGAGTTTTTGCTTTTAGTGAGAAAAATCAACTCACTCTTTGCAGTGTGCAGCAGTCAGAACAAAGTCCTCTCTAATAAGTATCCCACCGCATGAATGTGCTCCATTAAATTGGAGTGATGCCATGTAGGGTCTGGAATGGGGCTTTGCAACCCTCCCAGCCACGATGTTGCTCTCAACAGCTCCTAATTTGTTCGATATGATAGAAGAGAAGTTAAACTCCACAGCTTGTATCCACATCAGATGCTGATGCATTCATCCTTCTTTTTGAGTAATAATTTTGAAATGTTTCATCTGATCTTACCAGTGATGGAGACGAGCAGGAACATATATATGATGCAGCTTATCTGGATCATGGTCATGCAGATGTGAAAGTTCACTGGTTTGATTCTGCTCAACTACCTCTGTGTTCAACCGCAGCACCTCTGACAGGAACTGAGACCACACTTTCATACTTTCCTTCATGCTGCGCTTTCTGTTGCTTGCATGAGGACCAGTTGTCTGGAAACAACTCTGTCTTCCATCAAGAAACATGAAGATGCCACTGTGATCTTTTCAGTGACTTTCATACTTATTGAAATTTTTCACATTTTGCCACATTAGAGCCATAAATGCAAATGTATTTTAATGGGGTGTTAAACCAACACAACATGCTATGTAATTGTGAAGTGAAAGGAAAATGATACCTGATGTTGAATCTTTTTTTAACCCGGAGTCAATCCTTTGTAGCACCACCTTTAGTTGCACAGCTGTGAATATTTTGGAGTGTCGGCCAGTTTTGGCCATCTAAGTTTTTTTCCATCTTTCTTTGAAAAATAGCTCAAGCTCAGCCAGATTGGATGGAGAGCATCTGCAAACAGAAATTTTCAATTCAATTCAGCTGTATTTATATCACGCCAAATACAACACAGTCATTTCTAGGCACTCAGACTGATCATTGTGCTGTCAACAGGTTGTCCCACCTCAGCTGTGGATCTCTGCAGCTCCCTCAGAGTGACCACTGGCCTCTCAGTTGCTCCTCTGATCAATGCTCTCCAAGGACACCCATTCAGCTTTGGGCAAGGGTGGGAATTCCTGGTCCTCACTACCCACAGTTCCTCTGCGACAACACATCTGAATTTAATGATTATGTCCTAATGAATCCCTGTAGAAGCCCTGAGAAGGAGCCAATTATTAAGAGTGTGAGAGCTCATCAAAACTGTGCAGGAAGGTGGACAGCCATGTCTTAGTGAGGTTGCCGTTGTGCCATACCTTTTCTGTTCTGGGGTCGTTGGTTGCACAGTGCTCTGTGTGACGTTCAAAGCTTTGGATATTTGAAAGAAAAAAAAACTTAAACATGACTTACATTTCTCCAGATTCTTGTACATGCCACACTTTTCAGTTTTAAAAGTTATTTTCTTTCACTTCACAATTATTTGGCACGTTGTGTTTATTCCATAAAAGTCCCAAAAAATACATTTACATTTATGTTTGAAATGTAACAAAATGTTGAAATGTTCAAAAAGTTTGAACACAAATTGCGAGCCGCTGTATTTGGGTGTGTATGCTTGTCATCGCTGAATGAAGAGTCAGACACTTCAGGATGTGCATTTCCTCTGTGTCCCCATGACCGCATTGTCACGATAAAACTGGCAAAGAGGATGAATTGATTGATGATTGTGTATTTAATAGGTTTTTGTAATTTTGCTCCACTCTTTTGAAGGGACTGTTTTTTTTTGCTATGCTTTTTTTTATTTGTTCAAACTAATAATAAACTTTGCATGAGGGTTCATTCAATTCAATTCAATTCAATTCAATTCAATTCAATTCAATTCAATTCAATTCAATTCAATTCAATCCAGCTATATTTATTAAGAACCAATTACAACATACCATAGTCATCTCTTGACACTTTCACAGAGAAAACCCAACAGAGCCACACGAGCAAGCATAAGCGACTGTACAAAGGAAAAAACTCCTTTTTAACAGGAAGAAACCTTTGCAGAACCAGGCAGAGGTGGCGACTTTCTGCTATTCTGGTTGGGTGAGGGAACAGAAAGAGAAGGAGATAGGACAGACAGTTTCTTATATCTATATACATTTCATGTATAAATAGAGAGTATATAGACTACAAGGGACACAATCATCCGTGACACATGAAACATTACATAGAAACTAGAGAAGTGAAGCAGAACTGGGAGCCGGTTCCACATGGTAGGAGCCCGGGGTTAAGTAAACCGCTTGCACCCACTGGGTCCGGGTTATCTCAATCAACCAGTGGATCACCTGTTTTGATTGATGCCCAATTAGAAACTGTTTGCAGCCGTTGAGTCCAGGTTGTCTCATGAGATCAATGGCTCAGCCACAATTGATGTTCTGTTTTGATGATGTTCAGTTCATGCAGCCTGTGGTTAACAAGCTCACAGAAACTATATGTGGTGAGCTTACTTCCTGCAGACAATGTCTGATGCATCAAGTGACATTAATTGATCTTGCAAAAGTACTACAATAACTAGAAGTAAACACACCTTTGAAAAAATACTCTGGTAAAAGTACAATTACTGACTCAACTGTTTTGCAAAGGCACTGATCCTAGGAATACATTTCTACATCAGTTTTCAATTTCAGACCTTTAAGAGGTTTTATTTTTATCTGTTGTAAGGAAAAATTACATGATGAATGTGAATGCAAAATCATAATTCCTCATTCATTCAAAGTTAAAAGATTTCTTTGACAAGAAATCATAGAGTTACTTCAACTGCCGTCACATTTTCACATTCAAAACACCCACATGAACAGGAAAACCAAGCAAACACTTCACACAGAAAGTCCCAGCCCACTACTTGCTCAGAATGAGGTGTAAGTGCAAACCCCTATTTCTGGTGCTGTAGCTAGCCTCGGGAGAGCCATAGCTCCCCCGGGAAATATTATAAAAAATAATGTGGTGTATTTAGATTTTTTTTTAATGTGTGAATAATTTTTTTTGGGTTGATTAACAAATACACCAATAAACACATTTATTTATTGATATTAAAAAACGTGTGGTTTCAGCCAATGGGTGCACACAATAACCTTTGACCTTTCCACTTCCTGTTAATAACAGCACTTTTTCTGGAGACTTCAAAAGTTAATTAAAGTAAACCTTGGAACACATTTTGCTCAATGAATGTCCGCGTGTGTTATGACATCGTACTGGTCTGTATTACATTCATGATCTTAGGCAAATGATAATGTCATCCTCTTTGACTCAGAGTTGTAGAGGCTGGTTCATATTGTAGTGAATGGTCACTGATTTCCAGCGCTGTATTGCGGGAAAGTAAAGATTATGTTCTCATTCCAAGCTGGACAGAGAGTACATCTGTGAAATAACTTATATTGAACTCAGTGCTTGTATAAATTGGAGGTAACCTGAAGAACAACAGCCTTTCATCCGTTCAAAAGTATAATCCAAAAATGTTTTTTGCCCACAGTTAAGACTCATCATGTCAAAAACCGCCAGACACAGTTATGAACTTTGACCTTTATATGAGAAACGATTTCATAACCGTTTCAAGTTAGATGGGCTGCACTTGGTCTCTGATGGTACATTTCATTGTGTCTCTTTGTGTTTGATAAAAGTAGCCTGTCACGCCAGATTGTCTCTCCATGCTCAAGGATACACGTGTCTTTATATGTGTGTAACACATAAAGTCAGTCTGGCATGCTAGGCTATGATAAAAGTGCATTGCTGTTTCTTTTCTTTGTACTACAATCTTCTACATGTGGAGTCATGTACATCAAAATCCGTCTTTTATTATTTGGCAGGTCAGGGATATCTCTTTTGTAAACATCTGAAGTTTGTTTTCTTTTTTAATTTGTGTTTGTTTTCTTTTCTGCAAGGTTCCTGATAAAATCTCTCTGAACGACATCCCGGCTGAACAGCGTTACCTAGCTTCGTTCACGCAGCTCCAACAGCTCATAAGTCTGCTCTCAGATGTTTGATGCTTTCTCACTGCAAAAATAGATGAAGTTGTTAAACTCTGATTGTCTTCCAATATACAGCTGTCCACCAAACTGATGAGGCTCTGTCGTGATTGATGCGTTGATGAGGAGGAAGATGTTCCTCATTGCTGGACCAGCTGAGCAGCCCCAGGCTGAACATGCAAACTGTTCTCGAAAGGAAAGATATCAGGACAGTGAGGATGGTTCAGAGTGAGCCGGCAGGTATTTATTTGAACTTTCTCCTTGTTTTATTTTATTTTATTTTCATTTATTTATTTATTTATTTATTTATTTGTTTATTTATTTATTTATTTTATTTTATTTAAAAAAGTCATATTTTGAGAAACTATTTGCTATCTCATGTTAAAGCTCTGTCCCACAGAGTGATGAGGAGAAACTTTGCGCCTGTCTATCACAGAGGATGAATACCAACCCTGGAAAAGATGTGAGGAAGAACACTAACCAGTAAGTTCACCACGGCCATTTCATCAGATGTGAATCTTTTCATTTCAGTGCTATAAGTCTACCGTGTGTTGTGAGATGTTTCACTGACATAGTTAACAACACAAGCACCACTTTTATTTTTAGAAGACAGCAGGAATACAAACAAGATCGAGACCATTCCAAGGACTTAAGGACCACCAGGGGAGGAGAAGCATAGATGAAGCAGAGCCTGAGACGGACCCCTCCTCCTCCAATATATTGACCCAGACCCTGTACGGTTCTTCAACTGCACCACAACCCACAGCTCTCAGGTAGTCGATGATTTCATTCATTCACCATTAATGATAAGCAAAGACACCGATTAACTGCCAGGCTCGGCCCTCGTTTGAAAGGTCCCCACCGAGCCATCAGGAGGGTTGGACCTTTAACCCACGAGATGGTCTTGGAGGACACTGGGGAAGACCTACATGTCATTAATGTGGCCACATTAAGTCGTGCTGTCCCACAGCTGAAGAGGTAGACAAGGAACAGCCTCAGCTGGTCCTGAAGATATTTGAGCAGGACAAATTGAGTTTCCTGGGTTCTCCGCCTCAGATTGCTTGTGGAGCAAAGGGGGGGATGTTAATCAAACAAAAAATAAAAGGAAAAAAAAAACCCTCCTACATTCAGGCTTGTGTGACAGCCAGCATGTTTACATCCTCAAAATTCTGCATCTCTTCCTCAGAACTCCTCTGCACCCCTTTTTCCTCTGGACCAGCTTTGTAGAATCTCAACTGACTGAATGACTGACTGACAAAAAAAAAAAAAAAACAAGAAAAAAAACAATCCATTCATGCACAGAGTAGCTGCAATCACTTAGTCGAGTCCCCTTTTGTTCCTGAATTTTGTCAAAAAAAAAAAAAAAAAATTCTGTTGAGCTTTTGTTGTTGCCGGGAAGGTTTTTTTATGTAGTGATAAATGAACTGTGTGTGTCCAACTTGTGTTGGATTCTGTTCTCTGTTTTCTTCCTCCCAAATGTATTATTTTGGAATCAAATACTTTTTCTGTGCTTGGTTGATTTGTGTTCTCTCATTATGTTTGTCTTTAATGTGGGGATAAAACAAATGTTTTGTTATTGAAAAGAATTTAACTGGGAAAAACAAAAACGTAATCCCTGGTCAAACCTAAAAACTAACCGACTGCCAAAAACAAATCTCACATGTCAGTAAAGACACTTCTGTAAAGGTTCTCTCACAGCTGCCCCATCAAACCTTCTCAGGCTTCAGAACGCCTGTGCTTTATTGGCCTATTCTGATTATTAATTTACTATGTCAGACATTTTAGATTGATCCTGAACTTTCACCTGAATATCTCTCATTTAATGTAGTGCATCTCACTGCTTCATGTGATAAACACACTTCCATTTGACATTTATCCATGTATTTGCTTGTAATAACGTGCATTTTCACAACATATTACTCATGATATGCTGCTGTTTTAGCAAGTTCAACATGACAACAGATATGTACTACAAACAATAATAGTTCATGACACTCTTGCCCTCATTGATCGTTCAGCAAGTAGTGTGTCACATGCCCTGACGTCATCTCATAACAACACAAGCAAAAATACACAAAATATATAAATCACAAAGATCATACGGCATCTTATATAAACATAGTTTTATTCATGATGCTCAGACCACCATAGTCATTTTCATTCACAGGGTAAAGCAGTTTGTCGGCAATTTGCGCAAGATCCATGGACCATGTGTGGAACATTTATTAACCGAAATCCCAGCTTTGTCAATATGTTTATTCATACCTGTTAAAGATTAACTGGCTCTGTGCTGCATGTTTGACTTTTTGTTATTGACTGATCTGATGTTCATCACACTCCCCTTGTTATATTGTTTATACAACCATAACCCATAGTTTAATTCAAATATTATCATACTATTGTACAAGCCTGATGAGAAAATGTCCATCAAGAGACTCCTCAGATACATCTGTACACACTGTGAAGGCATAACAAAGGGACAAATAAAACCCTGGTTCATTCAAAAGTAAGGACCACAATCTACAGCCAGCTGAACATTCCCATGTTGCTGCTACTTGATAAACAATCTTTTGGAAAAATAACTGAAAACTTTTTTCCCCTTTTTTTTTTTTTAATTGCAAGATTGTAGTGTTTTTTAGAGTTAGTTGAAGCACGGACTGATTTAAATGTGGTCAGCCAGTAGTGACACTGAAAAGAATCATAACCAAAAACTCTCCAGGCTGCACCTGATAACGTCCTATTGTAGCAGGAGGAGGTTTCTGTGTGGCCAGCAGCAATCAGCCAATCCCAGCAGGGGGAGCTGGCTATAAAGGCACACTGTATCTGCCACAGATATATATATCTGCGCTCCCTGTTTTTTTTTTTTTTTTTTGGGAATTGAGAGCATGTCCCGCCCCTTCGGCACCTCTCTTCCGGTTCTGCGTTTCTGCTCGCCTTGGAGTGAACCGCGTTTCGGCTCGGCTTTTTTTTTTTGTTCTGAGTGAACAGCTGCAGAGGCTGAGCTAACACTAATTTGCGGTGAGTGAGCTCTTCCCTCTTTTCTGCGCGACCATGTCGCTGGCAGCAGCAGTAATCAGTTGTTGTGTGTGTGTGTGTGTGTGTGTGTGTGTGTGTGTGTGTGTGTGTGTGTGTGTGTGTGTGTGTGTGTGCGCGTGTGTGTGTGTGTGTGTGGGGGGGGGGGGGGGGGGGGGGGGCTGTAGGTGAAAACCCGCGTGACGACGCCCCCACGTCAACCGCCTCTCGATTTCGCGTGGTCACGCCAGCCGCTCCAAAGTTTTAAGTGCGCTACTATCACAGACTTTATGGCAAGCGCAGAGAAACAAGTGGGAACTTCGGTGAAATGTATCCAAATGCAATAAAAAGTGGTGTGTCTGATAGAGCAGGCGTAGATCTACCATTCTGTGTTGATTGTGAGCCACTAGGTCACCTGACCTGACAGCTATTGAGCGATAATGCTCATATTTACATTATGAATTAAAAAAAAATCATTAAAAATATTAAATGTATCCAAATGCAATAAAAAAAAAGTGGTGTGTCTGATAGAACAGGCTTAGATCTACCATTCTGTGTTGATTTTGAGCCAGTAGGTCATGTGACCTGACAGCTATTGAGCGATGATGCTATTGTTTACTTTATAAAATATATTAAAAATTCATGAAAAATATGCTCTGCTCAAGACAAGACAAATACAAGAAGACGAAAATATGGACAAGCCGGCCCGCGAAGAGACACACCACTTTTTATTGCATTTGGATACATTTAATATTTTTTATGAATTTTTAATATATTTTATAATCTAAATATGAGCATTATCGCTCAATAGCTGTCAGGTCAGGTGACTTAGTGGCTCAAAATCAACACAGAATGGTAGATCGAAGCCTGCTCTATCAGAAACACCAGCTTTTATTGCATTTGGATACATTACATATTTTTTTATGAATTTTTAATGTGTCTTTTATGTAAATATGAGCATTATAGCTCAATAACTCTCCGGTCACGTGGCCGAGCGGCTCAAACTCAACACAGAATGGTAGACCTAAGCCAGCTCTATCAGACACACCACTTTTCCCCACTTGCTTGTGTGCGCTTGCCATGAAGTCTGTAATAGTAGCGCACTTAAAATTTTGGAGTGGCTGGCGTGACCAAGCGAAATCGAGACGGCTGACGTGACCGCTGTCTTTTGGGTGGAAAGACGGATGCTGTTGGCGTGGTATGTGGACAACACGGCTTTCATGGCCTCCCTTTAGCACAAACTTTATTAACCAGATCCCCATTCCGCATGCTAGGGCTCTGCCGCTGCTTTATCCGTGAATGACTGCCTTTGTGGTGACAGTGCGGCCACAACGATAATTGCTGCTCCGGATTGTGTGCTCCTTGGTGTCGGCTGAACCGCTGCATGGTCTCCTCCAGCTGTCCTGGTTCACAACCTGCACGCGGCCAGCAGTGAAGGCTGTCACTGCTGAGCTCCTCAGACTCGATTATCAGGCGGCGTTCCACCCCAAATTACTTTTACGATGAGAATGAATTAGGGTTATCCACCTATTAATTTCCCCCTCCCTTATTTAGGGGGTCTTATTTACATTGTGTGTTTGATTTGTTTGTGGTTGCACCATCACAGTTACTGTTTCTTTCTTTTCTTATTTGGGTTGCTGTTTGTGAATTTGATTTTTCATGTGCTGGCTTTTTCTTTTGGTTCTCTTTTGGCTGTCTTCTTAAGTTTTCCCTTGTTGTAAGGGGGCATACTCCCTCCCTTCTGTTTGATTAAAAGAATTAAGTATTGTTTATATTAATTTCAGGTGGGGGCAGTTTACAGTTCATTGCATTTATTTATTATACTTGTGTTGTGACTGCCCACCATCTATGTTCCATTGATTTATGATTATTGATTCTTTTGGATTATTGTTTGGTGTGGGTGTCATATTTGGGAGCCCTTCTTTTTAATAACTCCTTTCCCTTCTCCTCCCTTTCAGAGGCTGAGCGGTGGTGGTACAGGTGTCCCCGGGTGGCGGTGTCTCCTTCCCATGTGACGTGTGTGCACCCCATGGCTTGAGTGTGTCCATCTTTATTTTGGTGTGAGAGTGTTCACGTGTGTCTGGGGTGATCCCTTCGAGGCCCTCTTCTCCCCTCCTACACTGTGCCCCCAACGGTAAGCCAGCCTCTGTTTGGGCTCCCCCCTCTTTCCCTCCATTTTTAGGGTGTGAGTGAGATTTAAAGTATTGAATAAAAAGATAATTTTTTTGAACGGAACCACGTCTCCTGCTGCCTTTAATTCCGGACCTGGGTGCCGTAAGGGGCAACTCATGATACACACATTTCCCTGGGTGTAACTCCCAGGGTGGCGTTGTCTGGCTCCTGGGTGTATAAGCTTCCACATAGCCGTGGTTAAAACACTATACACCAGTATACTATCTCCCTCCCCGTTGCCACACTATCATGGCAAACTTTTTGTTCCACAGTTTTGTTGACTTTCATGGTTTTTTAAAAGTATTTGGAATGCACCACATGGGTGGAGCTAAATCAGTCCTCTGTCTTCCTTTAACTTCTGCCAGTTCCAAAAAAGAACGCTGTACTCTTGGTCAGTATGTATAAACCCTGTGAAAATGAGACAACACTTGAACAGACTTTTGGATACTGGAGGAAGCTGCAAGTGTTTTGCTTGTCAAGGACATTTGAATTCTTTGAAGATCCCTCTTCAATAAAAAAACGTCTGAGAAAAGTTCTGTATAGTTTAAATTACTTGTGTTTTTCCATTTTCTCATTAAAAATAGAAAAAAATCAGTCATGTCTGCAGGAAAGCAGACTTCTTTTGAAGGGACTATTATCCAAAACTTCAATTTCTTCTTGGAACACACCGAAGAACACAAGGTCATGCTCCAGCATCTTCCTGGCATCCTCCGACCAGAATTTGAAAGGTAAAGTAAACAGACAGATCCTGTGTACACACACACAAACCAAATTTCAATATATTCAAGGGCTTTTTTTCCATTTTCGCTTTCTTGTTTTCCAACAAAAAAGCACACTGAATCGATTATCATCTATGCAGAATCAAGCGTCTTATATTAGATACATGGTACATTTTTAATTGGAAAGCGACATCTGACAGCTACAAAAAAAGTGACTTGATAGATGGTCTGGAAATTTAAAAATGTTTTGGCAAACAGAATTCTTGCATGATTCCATGTGTGTTTTGCAGATTTAACTCTAAATACCCCAGATATGTTTGCTAAATTAGACAGCACCAGTCAAAAAGTTATATAATCTGTACACAGCAATGCTAAACAACGGTTGATGCTCATGTGGCTAAATCTGCACATCTGCTTTTACATTTTTTCCCTGCTGATGCAGAATTGGAGCAGGCAAAAGCAGCCTGGATGTTCTCGGTGTTGGAAGTGGGGCAGGTAAGTAATAAAGTTACAAACCAAGTGCAAAACTGTATCTTTCATGTGTCAGTGTTCACTGACAAAAACAACACTGAAGGAAATTGTTCCATCAGACACCATTAGACTTATAAATATATTTCATCACACTCCTTTGAAAGAAGCACACCCTACACAGAGACTGGTTTCCAAAATTTGTTATTCATTCCAGGTGACATGGATGCAGAGATGTTATCTTTGCTCCAGTCTGTTTTTCCTGCTGTGCCCATCACAGCTGATATTGTCGACGGGAGCATTCAGCTCACAGACAGCTTCAAAGGTAATGATGATTTCCCCTCTCAAAAATCAGACAGAAAGGAAATGATAGTCGTAACATTCCTGTTCATGCAACCGTCATCAATATGAAATATTTCTGGTCATTGCATTTTGAGGTCGTGACACAAAGTTTTATGCCCATAAGGACTTGTGGGGTATTTTTGGATCTGTATGCTCTTCATGGATTGTTACAGCTTTGTATGTGATTTTATTCTGCTTTACTTTAGCAACACAAACTTAAACTAAATGTCTTCAACTGCTGTAAATCAAACTGACCAGATAATCAGTTTTATCATTCTTTCTTTGTCCACTTTCAAGCTTTGGTAGCAAATACGGCCAACCTCCAGAAGATCTCATTTGCTTGGCACATCATGAACAGTGAGGACTACGAGAAGCAAGTGAAAGCACAAGAAGACATGAAGAAGTTTGACTTCATACACATGATTCATGTATTGTGATCTCTAACTAATTTGAAGAAAAATGTTGGTTAAATGTCTGTTCTCCTCTTTATGACCTTTGTAGCTGTACAAATTGTGTTACATGTATATAAAGAAGCCACTGAATGAGCAGTGACATTAATTGCCATTAACGCTGAAGCCTGATGGAAGGTCAGCAGTAACTAAATGGACAGGTTTAGAAATCTGGTAGACAATAACCAGAACACGATGACTGAAACACCAGATATTTTTTGTTGTCATTGTTGTTGGGACCTCCGTCACTTTGTCTGAGAAAGTACGGTGCGAGGTGGAAGGACCCACGCTCAGGCAGCCAGGCGGAGTTCAAAAGGTATTTTATTGCCACGAACACAGGATACCGGAACACAAGGCAAGCAGAGCTGAGGGGCAGGCAGGGACACGGAAGCACGCAGACAGACCCACAAGGAGCCGACAAAACACACCAGGAGAGCAGGGTTTATAAAGAGGGCAGGACAGGTGCAGCACATTAGGGAGTTAACAAGACAGGAGACCAGACAGGAGAACATGAGGGCAGGCAAACACAAAACAGGACCCGAGCGCCCCCACATGGCCGCAGGGGCACAGGGCGTGATAAAACATTTTATTTGATTTGCTTAGTTTCAGAAAAGATGTTTTCAGCTATGCTGTCTCCAACAGGTGCTCTACTATGTGGAAAACCTCAATGAGGCACTCAAGTTCCACCACAGCCTTCTGAAACGTAATGGCAGGCTTCTGATCATCGTAAATGCTGGTAAGCAAACTTTCATTTTTTTATCTTAATTAATTTCAATCGTTCAATTTCCAAATACTGTCATATACTGTAAACCGAGTATTGTTGAGTTCAACCTCTTTTCAAAACATTCTTCAGCAGTAAAGTTTAGATAATTTAGATTTTGTTCTCTTTGATAAACTTGGCTTTAGGGGGATCCATCCATCCATCCACTGTTTGAATGTCTTCAGTACAAAAAAAAAAACTTGCTTGTCTCTGTTTCAAATTTTACAAGAAGTCCCACATGTGTTTATGCTTGGTGTGTTATGAATGAATGTTGATGTCTTTTGAGTGACAAATATACATTTCTGATTTAGCAACAGAAGGGACTACAGTCTGATTATTATTCAGTATCGGCATATGCTAAAGGTGTTGTGGCTACTCGGGGGCTACTGAGCTGTTTGGCGGAGGTCCGTGCTCTCCGAGTGCTTTTTAGTTTCCAGATGTTTTGCATAATCATTTATTTTCTTACTATGCAGCCACTTCTGACTGGGTTCCCCTGTGGAAGGCTTACATGAAGGAGCTTCGTGCTGGTACTGACATAGACAAACCAAAAATGACCTCTGGAGAGGTCATTGCTTGTCTGAAGAGCCAGGGCCTGAAGTATGACGAGTATGTTATCCCAATCTCATTCGACATCACTGAGTGCTTCAATCCAGGCAGCACCACTGGAGAACGTCTGCTCAGTTTTATGACATCCAGGCCACACTTCAGCCAGTCCTTCACACCGGACATCAGAGCGGGCATCCTGGATCTTCTCAGAAACAAGTGCAGCACGATGAAAGACGGCAGGGTTTTCTTTAACAGCACCTCCAGCTGCATCATTGTTCATGCTTAAGTTTGACAAATGAAAAATCACCATTGAGTCTCTTTATTTTTTTTTTTTTTTTTTTTTCCCCTTGTCCTGTTCGGCAGCTGAGGCATGCAATATTGTATGATTGGAGCCTTGTACTGTCCGAACAGATTTTACTGTTAGCAGCAGGAGGAGATTGAATCTCCTCCTGCTGCTGCCTTTATTTGAAACTGGCATCTGGCATGGCTGCCAGACAGGACCGGGACGGAAACGCTCAGAGAGCAAGAGAGAGAGAAAAAGAGAAAGATAAAGAGAGGGGGAACAGGAAGGGGGGGGGGGGGGGGATAGCATATATTCATGTGTATATATATATATATACACATACATATATATACATTACCAATACGACATATCACATGTGACGGAGAAAAATCCATAACCACAGCACTTATAACTAACAGAGAAACTGACTAAAAATCGATAGCTAACACCAGGACTGACATAACCCGAACAGATTATTATTATTAGTTTTTTTTTTTTTTTTTTGTAAAGTTAAACACTACACAATCAGCTACTACTACTACTACAAGGGTATGACAAAGGGCATCTTATTCTCTTCCTCTCCCCCCCCCCCCCCCCCCCCCCCCCCCCCCCCTGCAACAGATCACTATTAGTCGAACCCACCACAGGAAAACAATTTAACTAATTCCACAAGTAGAATGTGAAGAGTGATTAAAGATCAAAGATCAGCGTGATCATGCAAATGTAATAGTGATAGTGCCAGTGTTCATGCATATATGACCTCTGACCCCTACGAAGGCCAGAAGCAGGCTAGAGGGGCCCTCAAAGCCCATATAACCGGCGGCCATCCCAGAGCCCAGATCCGATCCCCTCCCCCAGGCAGACGCCCATGCTCCGGTCCAGAAAAGGGCAGAGGAACACCCCGGCCGGGAGCCACGGCGGCCCCGGGCCCCAGGGAGCCACGGCCGACAGGAGCCGGCCCGCCCGGGACGGGCAGAGCCGAGAGCCCAGGGCCCAAGAGCCCAAGAGCCGACCCCGCCCACCTAGAGAGAGGGCCATGACCATACCTAGAAGAGCCGGCCCACACGGGCCAGTACCCCCCCCCCCCCCCCCCCCCCAGCGTTCCAGCCACGTACCCCGAGATACAGGGCACCACCCCACTCTCCCTCCCAAAGCCCAACCCCCGCCACCCCCCAACCCACCCCTCCGGCTCCACCCAGCACACCCCCCTCCTCCCTCTCCTGCCTGGCCCTCCACAGCACTCACATACTCTCACACACACACATACAGCCAGTCAGCCCTAACACACTCGCATTCTGACACACTCATACCCGCGCACCCACACACACACACACACAGGTTTGTATTTCTATCCTTGTTAGGACAGTCATTGACATAATGCATTTACTCGCCCCTAACCCTGACCGTTATCCTAACCCTAACCCAAACCACAACAATGCCTAACCCTAAAGAAATGTTTTTGCACTTTTACTTTTTTTCAGTAACAACAACATGGTCAAGAAAACAGTTTCCTCTCATTAGGACCGGAAAAAGGTCCTCACAAGGCACATCGTGCCAGGTTTTCCTATCCTTGTGGGGACATTTGGTCCCCACAAGGATAGAAAAACGCGTACAGACAGACAGACAGACAGACACAGAGACACAGACACACACACACACACACACACACACACAGCCAGTCAAACCTGATCCAAGCACACTCACATTCCCGTGTCATCCATCCGTCTTGTCCTGTGGGAGATCCCCCCGGAGGCATTCACCATTGAGTCTCTGTTTTATGCATTTGCAACAAGTTTGGTCAAGGCTGATTTTTTTCTCTCTTTTGTTCACTCAATCTGCTAATACACATCTGACAGACAAAGTCCTTTCACAGCCAATGTCTCACTCCTAATATTTTCACTATGTAGTACCCTGGATGCACGTCACCATGTATGGAAGTTGGTGCATTTCCTTTATTGCAGAAAGAAATTTCATAGGCACTGGATGAGTTATATATGGCAATTATTTTATTTTATATTGTGGTGTGCACATTGGGAAGTAACGTCTCACATCAGAACGGAGAATGGGGCGGGTGTTGTGGACGTAAGGTGTGGGGTTAGGTGACGGAAGAGCATGAGTAGGAAAGTGCAAGAGTGCGCTGGGAGATGCATGGTAAAGGAAAATATTGGACGTCTGCTGTTTATTGTAAGAAAAATAAAGAGGTGAAATGAACTCACCCATTTGTCTTGTTTTTCCTGACTTCAACATTTGTGACCCCAATATTTGAACATGTCTACAGAGACTAGGAATGTTGTGATGGCAGGTGGCGTGGGAGCCGGCGTTGCCACGGTTCATGTCACTCCTGTCAAACTGCCAAAATTTGGGGAACACGACCCACAATCATGATTTTAGCATGTCGAGGTGCAGTTCCACCTCAGAGGGATTATAGTGGATGGTACAAAGTAGCTCCACGTGGTTGCAACGCTTTATTCCTCCACCACCTGCTCAGTGATGAGATTGCTTCTGGATCCTCGGCCGCAGTGCAAATACAACTCTCTCAAAGCCCAACTTCTCCAGCTGTTTCAGCTCTTCAACACCGATGGAGAACATGTTGGCACCGCTATAATTCGGCGACACTGAGTTCCTCTCCACCCAGCTGTTTCTGCATTGCCTCCAGTGCCCACTGCGCTGGCCAGCTCGCCTCTAATGCGCACTAAAAACTGTCAGAGGTTGGCAGTGCATGTGGTCCTACAACACGGCCTCAAAATCGTCCAGGTGTTGCGCACTGACCTGCTCATTCTCTGTACTTAGAAAACACGAGACCCAGCGCTCGGTAGCAGCTGTGAGGGCTGGGAATACCTGTACCCTGCTGTTCATTAAAGACACCTTGTTGGGGAGGCATTTTATTGTGGCTGCCTGCACTCAGCTGAACATTCTACTGGCTTCTTATACCAACGTCATGAGCAGCGGACAAGGGTCACCACTGGATGCTGCTAATGGAATTCCGATCTGCACACCAGGTTCATGGCTGTGCTTCAATGCCCTTCAGTTTGGATTGGATTTTGTAATAGCTGTGATGTCGATGTCTATTCTAGGAGATGATGTTCTGTGTGCTCATGCACTAATAGTGGGCAATGCAAACTGCAAACCTGGTAACACAGTCTCTTTCTCCTCTTACTCTTGCACCATAGGAAAAGATGGCACGTTATCCCTCACTAATATTCTAACTATGAGGTATGTGTACTGGCGGCTCCTGGCTGAGTTCCCTGCGCTGACTGTTTCTGCCATCTCAGTCTCCATCACTAAACATGGAGTGGAACGTCATATCACCATGACCAGCCCATTAGTTTTTTCACACCCTGGTTAATTTGATACCACTAAACTGGCAATAGCTTTTGTAGATGGAGCAGCAGCCTCACTTTGCTCCACACTTCATTCGATTGCTCCCCCCGAAGATAAAAGCAACAACTCAGAGGAGGATAGCAGCTCCATGGTATAACAATCAATTGAAAACATTAAAGAAATTGACATAAAAACTGAAAAAGAAATGGAATCTAACTCAACTAGAAGTGTTTTTTTATCTCTTAAAAAAAAAAAAAAAAAAAACTCTGCACAAAACTGGAACTGCCTACTTAAAGGAATACTCCGAAGATTTTGGACCCACACCCTATCCCTATCGTTTTTATAGTGAGACAAGATCATACATACCTTTATCGTCTCTCTGCGTCCAGCTGCTGGCTCCCAGCTGTTAGCATCGTAGTTAGCTTAGCTCAGCTGCGGGAGGTGAAGAGGAAACAGAGCTGGACTGACGAAAGTGGACAAAATACTCCTTCCAGTGGTCCAGGGGACGGCGTATTAGCACGTGAAGTAAATCCGAATGGTTATAAAAAATTTTAAAGACGTGTTTTCTTTTTAACCCGTTTAAATAATGTTTTGATACACACAGATCTGCACAAGCATAGTGCTCCGTGGAAGGATATACCGGCGCACAGCGACTGAGTCTATGGCTTCTACTGCTGTGCTCCGGTATATCCTTCCACGGAGCTCTGCGCATACACAGGTCTGTGTGTATCAAAACATTATTTTAAAGGATTGAAAAGGAAAACACGTCTTTTAAAATGTTTTATAACCATTCGGATTTACTTCACATGCTAATACGCCGTCCTCTGGACCACTGTTTCCTCTTCACCTCTCGCAGCTGATCTAAGCTAACTTTGATGCTAACAGCTGGGAGCCAGCAGCTGGACGCAGAGAGACAATAAAGGTATGTATGATCTTGTCTCACTATAAAAATGATAGGGATAGGGTGTGGGTCCAAAATCTTCGGAGTATTCCTTTAACAGAAGAAAACAAGAACCAGCCCAGGTTTCTCTTTAGCACTACAGCCACACTGACAAAACATTAAAGCTTGGTTGAACCTCATATGCCTTTAACCTTGAGCAGTACTGACATGTAAACTTTTTTAATGACAAAATTATACCAGTTAGTGATCAAATTGAAGACACACTCCCCAAAGCAGTCACAGACCGATCAATCACATCCTCAGTAGAACCTGACTTACAGCTATTCAGTTTCCACCCTATAGAACTCTCTAGGTTATCCTAAACTGTGGCCCCATCTAAACCTACAACTTGTACATTAGATCCAGTCCCAACAAGACTGCTCAAAGACATTTTCCCCCTGATTAGTACAGCAGTATTAGATCAGATGAACCTATCTTTAGTAACAGGTTATGTACCACAGGCCTTTCAGATTGCTGTTATTAAACCTCTTCTTAAAAGGCCCACCCTTCATGCAGGTGTTTTGACAAGTTACAGGCCAATATCCAACCTTCCCTTCATTTCCATTCATCTAAAATCCTAGAGAAAGTTGTTTCAAATCAACTTTGTGACCATTTATGTACAAACGACCAATTTGAGTCCTTTCAATCAGGCTTTACAGCCTGATTGAAAGGTACAGAAACAGCTCTGGTAAAAGTTACTAATGATCTTCTCACAGCCTCAGATAAAGGACTGGTCTCTGTTCTTGTCTTGTTAGATCTTAGTGTTGCATTTGATAGTATTGATCTTAACATCCCACTAGAGAGACTGGAACAGATTATTGAGATTAAAAGGACAGCATTAAAATGGTTTTGATCATATATTGCTGTCTTTTTTTCCTTCCATTTTTTTTGTACCATTTAGTTCCCCAGTCAGTCACGGGATCAACACACAGGAACAAACAACCACTCACAGTCACACTGAGAAGCAGTGAGTCACCAATTAACCTGATATGCATGTTTTTGGACCGTGGGAGGAAGCCAGAGCGCCCAGAGGGAACCCACACGGGGTGAACATGAAAAATCCAAATAGAAAGGCCCCAAGTCCTGCTTGGTATTTCAACCCAGGACCTTCTTGCTGCTGTGAGGCAAGAGTGCTGATCACTACGAGACCGTGCAGCCCGCAGAAAAAAATATATAAATATATGGCTTTTGGGGCATATCGCTCAACTCTAAGAATGGACAAAACATTTCAGTCTGTAGATGTGACAAAGTTGGTAGAAACAAACCCCAAAAGACTTGCAAATGTGATTGCAACTAAAAGTCACTGTACAAAGTACTGTTTGGGGAGATGAATAATTCTGTATGCCATACTTTTCAGTTTTATTAACAAAAAAAAAGAAAACAAAGAAAGAAAATCATGCATCCATTTTCTTCCTCTGTAAAGAAAATAAATAAATAAGGAAGCATTAATATGTACAAGGTAATTTTAATATTTACAAGGCAAACAGTAAATGTATGCCTGAGAGTAATCAGGTATTCTCTCGTGTCAACAAGCCGGCCACTCATCAGAATGTAAAACTAGTGGGACTTTACCGTCCCGAACAAAACAATTGCTGGACAGAGCAGTCTATGGTGCAGCTAGGTCAGATTCATTGACGCCCTGTATCTCTTCCCTATATTTGAAAGGGAAACCAAAATGTTTAAGTAAAATGGATAACTACATAGTTCAAGCCATGGGATCTTTCTTTCTTTCTTGCCACTTTATAAAATCCTGCAATGGAAATTATCTTGTAAAATTATCCTGTAAGTTTGTGAGAGTTTCCAGTTTCCATCCATAGACAGCAGGTGTCAGGAGTAGATGGAAAATGCTCTCTTATAATACTGTAAATTGTTGTTTTCAGTTCCCAAATGATTTAAACATATTTCATCTGGGTTGTTTCTTGTGTTTCCAATTTTCTCTTGTTATATCTGCCATCTGCTAAATTTCCTGCTTTAATCATGATCTTTCAATTGTTATGTCTCAAAATAAGTAATCTTTTCAGTGAACTGACATGCACTGTCCCCACTATTGCCACTGATGCACCATTTTGGTCTTCACTATACCTGATACAAACTTGCTGATCCTTAATCCTACTCCAACAGTTGCTAGTTACTTCTTTAAAAGTTAGTAGAATGATTTTGGAGGTTGCTGCAATAAAAAGTTACTCCTCAAAGTAATAATTATGCTGCTTTTAATTTCTTGACTTAATAGCAATTACCTAATGTGCCAATAGTTGGAAGAGACTAGTATAAAACTGTAGCATGTGTGGGTGAAGTTATGTTTGTTTGTGCAAAGTGAAGTGAATCAAGCAGTCATGATTAAATGTGATTGTGTTCATCTGCTTATAAGCACATTTTTTGCTTAAAAATTGTTTTTACATTTGTGTGCGGATTGTTTTTGTTTTGTTTTTTGTTTTCCCCTTCATATATATATTTTTAGCACAGCGCAAGAACAGGGTGTGCTTTCTCAAAAGTAGAGAAAATTTTATTGTTTGGTCAAAATCACACACGGTGTTCTCAACATGTACTTTCAGGTTTTACGTAAATTTAAAATCTATATTGAGGTGACATTTGCAATTTTCTTTGGTGAAATACTGTTGCAGTTCTGGCCATGTTGGCCATTCAATCTATTTGTGAAAGTTTTCTGTGATGCTGTTCAGCAGGAAACCAGCAGATGGTGATGCAGGTTTAGGAGTTCAGGTCAATCTGCTTGCATGCTCTACAGCAAAATCTCCTGTAGATGGCACACTGACCTCACATTTAGATCTGGCATGACAGCAAAGTGTGAGAATCACAACTTTTTAAAAAAATAAAAGTTGACCCAAAAAGATGCTTAATGCGTACCAAATGATATCTCTGTATCCTCTTGATTGTTTGACCCCACTCAGTTTCTGTTTCAGCTGTTACGGCCATTTCTAACAGCACCGCACGCACGCACATGATCCTGTCAAACCACTGAGGTCTTGTCTCCAGCTATCTAGCAAATGTATTCTGGCTGCTCATTTACCTCATTAGCTTTAATAGATCAGTAATTGAAATTCATCAGAAATTCTTGTCAGTGCACTCCCCCCTGGTGTCAGTGGGCCTTCAGCACCTGCTCAGGCTCCATTACCGGGGGTCCTCGCTGGGCCCCTCTCACAGCACAGAGTGACAGAGCATTAGTCACAGAGATAATCAACCTCAGTTCACTGTTTGCCGCTAATGCTCTTCAAGAACTATTTACTTCACGTGCCAGTTGGCATCTTATCCTGGAGGAAGTTCCGCAGTGGATTTTTCACATATCCTTGTTTTCAACATGATTGATTGAGCTCAGAATTGCTCCACAGCTGGATACTTGTTGTATTGATAGCTGCATATTGTTTAAATTTACTTTCTGCCCCCTCCTTTCGACCGGCATCATAACGAACCACGTCTCTCAAGAGTGTGTGATGGGCACTTCGATTTCCAAAACATGATGTTAAAGCTCTGAATTTAAGACATGGGGTTTCTGTCTCAACTTCTCATTCTACATGCTAAACCATCACCATGGGTGATGTTGCAGCTGTTACAGCAAAAAACCTTCGCATGGTTGTGTCAAACATCCAGATGAAAGTTTTTCTCATAAGAGACACATATCTTCAGTCCATCTGGCTGGAGCTCTAACCTTTGGCTCCAAGCTGCACATTAATGTAAATACTGTCCAGCGCAGTGTAATGAGGAAATATGTCATGTGCTTAAAGGCTTATGGTGTTGTAATATCAGTATACTTTCATCATTTTTGTGACCTATCACTTCTGAGTGTATTTTCTTCTTTTGTGCATTTTGATTTTTGCTGCTGCACTTTATTGCAGAGAAGTTGCGTCACTCAAAGTAAGAACTTTATTGACCAAACAATTTTAGATTTAAAAACAATGATTTAAAAAAAAAAAAAAAAATCGATAATACAGATACAATTGTCGCAAACATTCTTCATAGCTCTGGACACATTCAACCTTCATAACATCCCCATTTTAATGGAACTTTACAAACGATAAACTCATGAATTTTGCTGAAGATAATTTCACTGCTAATATTTCTACACCTGGACGCTGCACTGTTTTTGTGGTATTAATACAAATAACATAAAAGCTGAAGTTATGTTTGTTATTTCATCATCATTTTTGAGGAATGGCTCTCTAAAAAAAATTCTATTGCTTTTTTAAAAGGCTGAATAGCGAAATACTAAAGCAGGATTGCAGGTATTAATCTCAGTAATTGACCGTGCATTCATGATGTCATCCCCCCCAGCACTCTTTTTCAAGGCAAAGGACTGATGGCATTTCGGCATTTTCCTAAGCTGCATATACACTGCTCTGCCAAATTGACTCTTCAGATGTCTATCTTCTTTAATACAGCTCCTCACCTCTACTTCCCGGTGTGTGGAGAGCCAGTATCAGGCCAGAGGCATCTTCTATCAGACATCATGTCAGTGTGTAGCCCTCTGCGAGACCAGAGCAGGACATAAACCGGCCCTAAAATACATCACACACACTTTAATGGGCAGAGGCTGCGGCCGGCCCTTGAAATATAGCTCTGATACCAGTCCTGTAAATGGCCGGCCTCTGCGGCATATTTCATTCTGGAGAATTAGTCCTGTTTAGCAGCTGCTGTTATATAGCAGCTGTCCTCTATGGGTTTGATAGGCAGAATATGGCTCTTTGATTGATGGCCGTATGAACTTAAAAAACTGTGTGTGCAGTGTGTGTGTATATATATATATATATATATATATATATATATATATATATATATATATATATATATATATATATATATATATATATATATATATATACACACACACCAACTGTTAATTAGCAGTTGTTGCAAAACAAGATGTTTTCTTCTTACAAAAATGCTCCCTGCACAAAACACTGATCACTTGCAGGTTTAAATCAATCCAAGGCGATTAACCACGACTCAGAGAGGGTGGACCGGGGTGACTCTGCTCTAATCAAGTTTACCTTTGTCTGTGTCATTAAAGCGATGATTGAAGGCCTTCCTCTGCAGTCGTTCGGACTGTATCTGTGGGTGTGAATAAACGGTGGCATCGTATTTACTGTGCATTATAGCGGCATTACCGGCCATGAGCGATAAACCAGGTCAAAAATGCCACTGTGAGACCACTCCTTATCAGATAACACAATGTGCTTCAGTGAACTCATGAATTATATATTCTAATTTAGACCTTCTGTTATGTGATGCAGCTTCAGAACATTTCTGGCTCAGACTGGCTGGAAGGGAGAAGTTCAAGCTATAAACACACTACTTCTGAAGAAATGTTATATGTGCCTGACAACTGATGATAACAATTTTGAGAAACAATTTTACTCTAAGGAAAGCTAATTTGAGCTATTTTTTTTGTTGATTTTATTTATTTATTATAAGTTTCACTGTGAGTGGTTCACTTTATCAATGGGGAGGGTTCCTGATAGGCTCCTTAATTTACACCTGGTCATGTGTGTTGTCCCTGAATGCCCCTCACACTGGCTGTTTGGGGCTGTTCTTGACATTTTCTGCAGTGGGATGAGGAAGACAAAACAAACACGTTTAATTTGAAAATTTTTTGCTGTTTGCAGTCAGACGATGCGAGCTGGATACAACACAATATTTGATGTGTTATTTGATATTATTTGATTTCATATCAGAATCGGAATTATGTTATGAAATGTTTGTTCTTCTGTTGTATTTTACCCTATGCGTGTTATATATGTTCATCTGTGAGGGGCCGTCACACTGTGGAAACATAGGTTTCAACTTCAAGTGGTCCAGTGGTGATCTGCCTGAAATTGGTGTTCAAACTGTGCTATTAGACCGCACTTCAATGGGAAATAAATAAAAGTTTAAAATGTCATTGATGCTGCAGGGAAAAGGAAAATTCAGTCAGACATTATTGTCATATTGCTTGAAAATAGCCAAATTCGAGATACTGAATATTGCCATACTGCCTATCAGTGTCTTCAGTGTATCGACGGAAGCCCGGAAAAGCCCTTATCTTTTGAACCCTATAGATGATATCAGCTGAGTTTTATTACAGTTTTTACTGAGCCTGATGTCTGTCTTTCCTGCTGCTATATTAGTGAGGAGATACTGGACTTGTACTAAAAACTGAGCATGAAGCAGAGCAATCCTGCCAGAAGTTAATACCAGTTGCAGGAATATTTGTGCTTAATCCCTGTCATAAGAAAAAAAAAAAAAAAAAAAAGACCTTACATTTCCCTGCAGATCAGCCATGGTTGTATTATTCCTCGCCGCATTAATCAACTTGTATCTTGTCTTTTGCTTTTATTAAATGCCGTTTCTGGCTCTCATCCATTCAGTGGATCTTAAATATCCTCCCTCTCATGGGTGCGAGCTTGATTGTGCATAGGAAATGAAGTTGGAAACTTTGGAGCTCTATTTAAAGTGCGAGTCCCGGGAGCGACCTCTTTCCTCCTTAATAACTTATGATCAGGATCCTCGGGTCCTTACGCTTTACTTCACCCTGCCGGTGTTTCCGACTAAGCCCATTCTAATGAAATGTTCCGCTAAATTGTCAAACGGGTCTATTTTCCATCCATAAAACGGTGTTTACAGCCCTGGTGAGAACCCAAACACAATAAAGATGGCTGCTGAACTTGATAAATCACAGCACAGGTGAATGGGGGTATTTGCCGTCTCATTTAGGAGCCTCTCTGAAGCTGGGGACAGTTTTAGGAGTTTTCCTGCAACAGTAGTGAAAATCCAATTGATTCAGCATGCGATATTTTCAATGCAGCTGTTCATGAAGTTCAGAACCACGTTAGGCATATTACATTCAGGAAAAAAAAAAAAAAATGTTTGAATGAACAAATTTGCAGAACACTTCAGATTCTAAGCGTATGCATACACCAGCTGTTGGCATAATAATCCATGATAGCAAAATCATTACAATCCCCATTGATTAGCACGCCTTATTTTACACTGTGATACCTTTTGTTGCAGCGTTTCTCAGATATTTCCTTGTTGCATTTTCCATCTGTCAGTTCTCGCAGGATTCGATTGTACTTGCAAATCAATACAGGTATTGATGGGCGTCAGATAAAAACCATTATGGCAACCAGCCCTAATTCCTCAGCTGAATTGATTTCATTTTAAATGATCCATGTACGTCCAGTGGAGCACGCCACCGCTGTGAGTGTGTTTTACCTTGACTTCATGCGAGAGAGACGTTATTCATCACCAGGAGAATGTCCCCTTCTTCACACCCCAATAAAAAGCAGAGTAATGAAGCTTCTGTGGGTGCTGTCAACCCAACACTGCTTTATAAAGGATGACACAATTATATTTTACCAGCTCACCAAAAATGCTGACAAGCCCTGGTTCAATAAAATGCAATTCAGTACCTGGAGAAGCATGCTGGTTTCTTTGCTATGGAGTCATAGCTCATGAACTGCAGGGTGTCGTCGCCTTGAAACGCTCGTCAAAGAGCACTTTTTTACAATTAGGCCAGAAAAAAAGGGCTGCGGTGATATTAGAACGACACTGTGATATATGTGAGATGGTTCATCGTCGTATTACTCTGCTCTATTCTGTCCAACATACTCTTCCCTTGCAGAGAAATGACTTTACAGGCCTGTACACAAGCAAATATGACTTCTATATATATATTTTTTTTTCTCTCTCAGAAATGCATAAACAGGCATGCATTTGCCTCTGAGCAAACAGAAGCTAATGCTGCATTACAGTCAATCAGTCAACTTGGAAAATGTTTGTCTAAAGTATGATGGATGACGTGTCGACAACATTAAAAGACGGCCGCTTCCTAAACCTGAAATCTTGAATATTCAGAGACAGCCAGCATGATGCTGCAGACAGCCCGACCGCCGACGCCCTGCTGCTTGACGCTTACTGGCGGCAGGATACGGCTGCTTCTTAACGGACTGCATGTTTTTTTTCTTTTCCTTAGAGAGAGACACATCTGGCCTTGGATAATCTCCCCTTAGTCTTCTACTGTGTAATACATGCAAAGCTCTGCTCCATGTAATTCCCAAACTGCTCTTTTTTTTCCTCCACTCGACAAGGGTATAAAGGCCAGCAGCATGAAGCACATTGCACGCTTGTCTAACCTGCGCTCACTTTTGCCAGTGTCAGTAGCTTGTTGACACAAAGGTTACAGCAGATCCGAACATGCGGGACACAACAAGAAGAAAAGTAACAAACCCAAACTAAACTCTAATGAACGTGGGAGAAGGTGAAAAGCGATGTCGGCTCAGATCGTGTGCCAGACTGTTGTTCATTAACATGCTCAGTAAGTTACACACAATGTGTGCAAATGTCATAATTACGCCTCGTATCCGGCCAGAGCTGAGATTGAGCGTCATGCAATGTTAATGATAATGAAATGTGCGGGGCGTAGCTGCATGCTGTCAGCCGTTGGAACATAATACGCACTTGCAGTGTCGCACTTGTTTATTTATTAACGGAAGGATTGTCTGCATCACTTGCTATCACTGAGGCTTGACAGCTGCAGAGTCCAGGTGATGCATGAGCCAATATGTGGACTGGAGAAGGTTCAACGTCGCACATCAATATGAAAATCAGTTTCTGGCAGAAACAGCCCGGGGCAGTACATACAGCTCCAAAAAGTGACTAATCTTAGGGTCATAAACCCTGCTCAAGACGCCCAGGGTCTTTTAGAAAAAGAGAGGGAGAGAGACGGAATTCAGAAATGCCATCATTTTCCATTCCACAAGCCAAGGACCTAGCTCCTTGCATTAGCAGATTTCTTTTAATAGTGTGTGAAATAGCAGGGTTGCCAGAACTAAGCAAGAGCAAATAAAAGAGAAGGAGGGGGGATAGTGAAAGGTGACCTTAGTCTCTGGAGCGCCAGATTAAAAACTTCAAATGCTCAGCCAGTGGCTCTCCTAAAGACGCAAAAAGACCATAGGCGCAATGTTACAGTAGATGGAGTTGGCTGCCAAATATCATCTTCTTACAGAGAGGGATTATGAATTTCACAAGGCAATGTGAATTTTCCCATTGGTGGGAATATTAGTTCACATATTGTTCTCCAAATCTGCATATATTTCTGTTTATTTCTTTTTTCTTTTCCTGACTTTCAGAACTCACTAACACTGGATTCTGAGGCAGTTCTACATTTGAAAAGGTTTGCTTTATTTGGACTTCTTTTCTTTTACATATTTTATTTTAGGAGCACTTTAACTACAATAATAATGTGTGCAATACATTATAATAAGCTATTTTTTTATGGATTACCAGGGAATACTTAAAACCATATGTATTATTTAGATCTTTACGTTTCTGTAGATATTTAGTGTAAAATTTTATATGTTGCTTTGATAGTGGTAAGTGTTAAGTTGTTTTTTTTTGTTTTTTGTTTTTTTAATGTAGTTTGGACTTTAACAAGTGAAATAATCTGCAGTGCTTAGCATCTTTCTTGGGGAGATTTTCCTTTCAGTGGCGGTTGTAGCATCCTGTTCACGCAGCAGTCTTTCAAATCTGTGCACATTACATAAAATAGGTGATGAGGAAGGATTTCTCCATTCTCTCCAGTGTCCTGATAATAACTCAGCTCACTTAATTACCGAGTTTCCCAGAAAAAAAAAAAAAAAGAAAGAGCAAAATGATTTCACTGGTGAAGAGAGAGAAACAAAGGCTCTCCAAATCCTTGAATGGATTTCTATCTCAATGCTCATGGTGGAGACATTTTGAACTGTAGCATCGGCGGGTGCTTTAATTACTGTTCAATGACTTTACTGCGAGTCCTTGACCTAGTTTAGATTCCTTATCAAATACAGCCATGCTCTGAGAAAGATTACTTTTTCAACTTTGTGAAGAGGGGAGGGCAGACAGAAAACAAGCTAATGCCGTTGCACAAATACATGGAAAGGGACACAGCCCTGAGCAATCTGGAAAGCAATAGCCCATTCCAAGATGTGGCAATCAGGCTGGCATCCACACAGCTCTTAAATTCCTTTGCTCCAGCCAGATGGCTATGGAATTACACATTTTTTAATCTAAAGCATGAATGTCTCTAGGCTTGGGGAAATCTTCTTGGGATAGCCATTTTGGATTTATTTGCTGAGGAGACAGCCTCTTGCCCTGGGGGCAACATTTGATGGTTAATATGAAGTTTGACACTGAGTGTCCTGAGTCTACTTGGTTTGTACTGTCAGAGATAAGCTGAGTTATACTTTCACAACATCCTGTGAGGGCGCAACATTGTCTTCTGACTTGGTTGGATATTCTCTTCTTGCTTAGACTGATCATCACCTTCAATATTTAGATCTGAGCCATGCCTTGGATACGATCATGATGCTTTACTAAATAAAGAGTCATCACCATCACCAGGCATCACCAAGCATTAAACTATCCCATTCAGCTTTGATTTGACTGAAACAGTCAAACTGAACACTTAACAATAACCACAATAAAAGGAAGAGTATGGGAGTATGACGACAGTGGCCTCATCTGTCCATAATAAGAGATTTGAAAGGAGAATAAGCTGAGGTGAACAAACCGCCATTTCTGATTATTGATCAGTACTTATTCATTATTTATCTATTATGTTGGTGCCTTGAGGTATCCTTGAATGTATGCTGAGAAGCTACGAATAAATTGCCCTTTGTGAGATAAATAAAGCTGTTTAATTGAACTGAACTGGACTGTCTGTGGCATTCAGGGGTTTGTTTATATATTGATATAGCTGTCCAGTTTTTATACTTGTTGTTCAAGGGACCATTAAGCCCATATTAAAACAGAATACATTATTTTGTAGAATGTAATCCTCAAGAGCCTGCTTTGTGTTAATATTGTGTGCAATCTAGCAAAAAATACCCAAACACAAGAGATGATATTCAGCAGGATTTTTTGTCAGGCTACTCTTTTGTTGCAGATATTATTAGACTGTAAATAGTATTATTGCTATGAAACTTATTTTGCGTTTATGTTATTTTGAGATTCGCCTCATTTCAGGCTCCGTGATTCCCCCCTCGTGCCTGATTGTTGTTCCTGCCCTGATGTGTTTCACCTGTGTTGGTCGCTCTCCAGTGTCTGTCTGTGTTCTGCATGTTTGGACTCTCCAGCATCATCATATGATAATATCTTGTGGGCTTGAGGACCTTGTTATTTAGATTTTTTTTTGTTTGTTTGTTTTTTGTGTTGCAATAAAAATAAGCTCCTGTTCCACCTACGGCATTGTCTGATGTCCTGAGTTCTTGGAGCCAAATTCATCAATTATATTAAAGCTGGATTATCTAAAACTGAGGAGTTATTAACAACATTACTATTTTAATTATCTATTTGCCTAATAAGACTTGAAATGCGAGATATTATTTCGTTGTATTTTGTGTGTGTGTGCAGATGAGACATTTCATTCCAGATATCCAAATATCAATTTTCAACGATGGATTATTTTAGCCATATTAACACATTTTGAGAAACCTCTGAGAGGTCTGTATGAATTTGTGTCCTTGGTTATAGAGAGGTGTTGTTTTGTCATGTAGCTGAATTTTCAGTCTATGCAGAGGAGCTTTGCTTTCAATTTATTAAGTTCCCATCAGTATAATTTCAATACATCGGGGTTCAGACCAAATGTCATGTATGGCTGCTTTTAACTGAAAACAAAGTCAAACATGAGGTGTAAGTTAATTCAATTGAAACACTGGACAGAACTCAGCTTCTGACTCTGTATTTTCATTAGGAAATAATTATGAGACACAGACATATTTTAATCCAACATTTTTGCAAATTGCACTTTCAGATTTGTTGACAGCATCATCTTTTTAGGCAACATGACTGTTTCTTTGCTAAATGTAATGTCACAGCTTTCGGTTTGTGTCCTCTTGGTCCCTCAGTAGATACAGTACGCCGGATCGATACTACACTGTTGTATTGTGCAGCAAAACCAAGATGACATTTTCCAGTGGGCACATGTGCTGAAATATGTCCATATAACCTCTGACCTACAGGCTCCGACAAACACTTTGATGAATCTCCCAACCGACACCTCTGATTTTACCCAGCAATGCAAGAAGGATCCTGCAATAAGCTGCAATATTTCCACGTTGAAGACAACAGAAAGTGATGCACTTAAAGGTTAATTAGAAAAATTATCTGTTGAGCTGAAAACAAATGGTACCATAGAGTCCCCCTGCTGGCAGACGAGTTAATCTATGGCAGGTCTCCTCGCTGGTCCACCTGCGATTCGTCTCCGTCACTCTGCTGACAGTCCCTGTGGGCCGCTGAGAGGATACGCTCCATCGCATCACTGTGACTAGCCTGCTAATGAATACAGAGGAGCCCAGGACGTCCAGACGCCCACAAAACGGCTGGGAAGGCTCCTCTGGCTGCTCCGATCTTTCTCTGGCCGGATGTCGGCTCAAATGAAGCGGAACAAGGCTGCTAGACTGGGAGTGGAGAGAGAAATGCCACTCAACCAAGACAGTGATTGCTCTGATGTTTGAGATTCATTCAATGGAGCCCAATAGATCCCCGAGGGGAAAGAGAGTAGATATCAGTTTATGGGAATCTAAAAGACAAGTTTTAATACATTTGAAGATTATGCTGTAAAAAAAAAGGTAATATAGAGAATGGGTAGGGAAGCAACTTTCAGGAGATGGTTTGATGCTCATGGCTAAGTTTAATAGCAATTTAAATGAACACGTTTTATGAAACATTTAAAGATCGTATTTGGATTTAGAAGCTGAACTGATATTCACATGGATAGAAAGGTATTTTCTGCTTGACTTCTCATGCTGCAGGTTGTAATGTTGTCTAGGGGAGTTACTTAAGCTATTGCTGTGAAGGGAACTTTACATGCATGCAAATCATTAGTCATTGGTAAATGCACTATGAAGTCAAATGTGGGCATGAGTTCAGTCATGATCTACCAGTAATGTTTAAAGCTGAACATTAATGAGTTAACATTTCCATATTGCAATGATCCTGTTTGATGACTTCCAATTGATTGTAAAGCATGCAGGTGCGGGTCATGGTGCTGTGTCACAGCTTAATTTACTGTCCCTGCTGACATTCACAAGCCATTAGAGACTCTGTTGTGTTCATCCTTTTATTGGGAAACACCAGCAATCAAAATTGACCTGACCTACTGTGATATCAACACAGGAAGAGGAGGGCAACTAACAACTGCAGCATCCTTTAGAGTTCAGTACCTTAAAAAGTCACTTCACAAACACTGCACTTCTTCTTTTGCCTAATGAGTCTTCACGCCTTTCTGAAGGAGTAACAGTACAAAGGATGCAGCCTATGGTCTGCATTTCCTTTGTATGTGTCTTCCATTAAAGCAATACTTCCATATCATCTACTAAAGAGTTTCCTCTGATCTGACTCATGAGACTGCTGTCTACATTTCGTAATCTGCGAGATCAATTCCAAAAGTTGGGATGCAAGAAAATTTAAATCTATGGAAATTATTCCTCAAATATTATGACAAAAAAACAAATATTATTATTTCATGTCAACTATTATTTTTGTAGTTGGTGGAGCAATAATTCTGGCTCCACAGTCAAACAGAGAGTACATTTTACGAAGCACTTCATTATATGTAACCACATGTGTGATGCTCCTCAGAGCTAATGATGTGACAACACTGCAATTTTTGAAACGACAAAGGTGAGTCAAACATTTCATGTAAACATTGCATTGTAGATTATTTCATTGAAGAGTTTGTAAATCCATGGAAAAAAAAAAAGGTTTTGTAAACCGGTGGTTTTCAACTATTTATCCTTGGAGCCACAGCAGATTGCCTCTAAGATAGGCTGTAAATCCTCTCTTTGAGTTTTGATTTGCCAAAACAGTAAAAATGCCAAACACTTGTGGACGCATCCATAGTCACCAACATGACAAACAACGAGCCTGTGAAACAGAAGTCTTACACAGTCTGCGCTACATTCTAGAAAGTGTGTTGTCATGGTTTTCTTTGCATTGTGCCAATTCGTCTGTGATTTCTGGTCAAGGTTGGTAAACACTGGCCTGAGTAAAACAATGGTTCTTTATTTTTACATTGGACTAAGTTGATACTACGTTTCAGAACTGGTGTGAATGGATCCCTCACTTTGGCTCTTTATAGTCTTTCCATGTGGCGTTCACACATTTCCATACATGTTGGTTTTCTTCAAAGTTTGGTTTCTTTCCACAGACCAAAAACACATACGTACTGTGAGGTCTCAGGTCGACCGGCCAGCTGCTCATCGGTCCCTGGGATCATCTCCAGACTCTCACAGGAACAAATTAGAGAAAGCAGTACAGGAGATGGATGAATCCTGGATTGAGTATCGCTTTAATCAGGAAGGACAAGGACTCACAGACTGCCTGCTGAATATGCTTGAATGGATTCTCTCTCTTCATCATTCATGCTCCAGCTCCAGTGTAAGCAGCAGAGTTCACCACTGCTGCAGTAAACCCCACCAGCTGCTACAAGATATTTTTCGTACTTACTGTATCAGTTTTCTATATCATCTTCAGAGCTGATGGTTGTTGACATTTCAGTTGTGGCTCTGAGCGGAGCTGGGCTGTCAACACCTAAAGTGTGGGTGGTGTTTCGGCTCTTCATTGAAAATGCTGAGCTCTCCTATGCTATATCCAGAATGTTGTTAAACGCGAGAAACACTGCATGAGCAGCTGTCTTGCAGACAGAAATACCTTGTTGATGAAGTCAGAGGAGAATTTTCCGCCTGGTTAAAAATGAGCAATATGTAAAATTTCAGTTTAACCAATTGTAAAGTGACCTAAACTAATGAATCGGATGTGCAGATGCATGATGTGTGATGATATGTCTCGGGCAATTGTGTTTGGTACTGCAGAGATAAGGAATGATTAAACTCCTCTTCTCGGGATGGAGGCCTTGTAATACCTCTTTTGGACACCAGATGCTGCATGAATCATTTCTCAGCCTGAAAAGAGTGGCAGAAGATGACCTTACTGCCATTTCGAAAGCATCACAAGAAGAAAGTCGATAACTCACATTCACCACAAGACAATAATTACAAAGTGATTGACTACTATATGCAGCGACATACAGAGCTGTAGTTTATTTGTTGTCGGTGGTGTTGCGGTAAGAGGGGTGACGAGGTAAGTCATGTTTTCCTGGCGGGGGATGGGCGATGGTGGTCGGGAAGTCACGTGATTAAAAGAACCATATGCTCTATGGCAGAAATGGACTCCTGACGAAGCAGCTCTCTAGTAGTATGCTGTTCTTATTGGTTTCCTGGAAATTACAACTTTTAAGTGCACATGGTGATAGAAAAGCAAGACACTTGCCTTTCAAAAGAGATTCTTTCCTGCTGTGGTGAGCATCAGAAACAAAATACATCAAAACTGAGGCAGATGTACAAGGAAGGGATGATCGTCACTGCAACGGTGAGAAAACTTTGAGCTGAAGGGGGATCAGGCTGGTCAAAGCGTGATCTCAGGGAAGGACCCTGAGAACTTGTCCAACCTTGATATCAGCTGAGGAACAGAGCATATGACACACAGTAGAAAAACTTTTTCTGATTAATCACTGTGTTTACTAAATTATCACCTTAAAACTGTAAAAACAGTGATAACAAAGGGGAGAGGAGAGACGACTTTACAGGTGTGCTGCTGCTATCTGTCACAGCACACACACACACACACTTTACAGCCAGAAAGTAGCTGTTGCTGCTCATGTGTCCAAGTTTTGCCTCTCCATTCTTTATCCGTGTGTCTGTAGTGAGTCTCCACACATGTGGCCACTCAACCCATGAACAGCTGGGGGTAAAAAGACCAGAGGGGAAATTCACAGCAGTGCCAGTAGTTCTCCAGAGAAAGCCAAACGCATGTGAGCTGAAGCATAGTAACTCCCCAGTTTAACGTGTTTTCTTAAAAATTCAGTGTTTACGCTTAATAGTTGATTTATTTGTTTTTACAGCAATTGTTTTTCTATGTGGTCCTATCTTAAAGATAGTATTCAACATTAAAAAAAAAAAAAAACGTTTGTTGTTGCAACAAGACCAGTGATCAATACTCTTCAAATTACTTTTAATTATATATTGCACCCTCCAGTGGTCAAAATGAAGATGACAACAGCAAATGAGGATATTGGTTGAAATCAGTTGTGTGTTGTTTAGTATGATTTTACTCATTTTTACACAATTTCTCAAATTAGATCAATTGCCCCAAACAATTGTATTGCTAGTGTACAAACATGTCTGACAATTGTTCATGAATTTTAGCTTCTGCAAATAGACAAAAATGAAAACAAGAGCATCGTTAGCCATAAATTTCCAATATAAAATGGTGAAATTAATCTTATTTTACAAAATTAAATGTCATGTATACTTTCTGTATGTGCAGTCCAGGTTTCAGTATCTTCATTTCACCCCCAATCCTTGACTTTCCTTCCCTCCTCTTCCCAGTGATAGAGCTTTCGGGCTCCAAGTCACGGCTGTAGCTCATACAAATCACAGTTTACACCCTTATAACAGTGCATACCGTAAGTGCATGTGTTCATCAGCAGGGCTGGACTCGCAAAGTGTCCCCAGAAGACCATAATCATTGTGCTGTGAGTGATAACAACCACTTCATTTAGTTCTACATTGCCTATGATAGGGCTCATTCACTGTGATGCTCAAACGACGTTATATTATGAGGAACACGGGCATGTCTTGGGAGTGACAGCGTGGGGGTGTGAAATCATGTCCCCTTTCATCAAAAGAGTTATGATCAGTCAAGTTGGGCTCATAACAAATAGCAGGCTTTGCGCTTTTATCAGCAATGCTGTGACCCTCAACGCTGTGACCTCATCATTAATATGGGAAGGCCAGATGATAGATCAAAACATGGTTCAGTGGAGCATCCCTGGGCCAGAGCTGGCCTTGAATCGTTCATCACGCCATCCCTGTAGGGACTTTACGAGGGTCCGGGGAGAAAGGACGATCTCGAGGCTGTCACATTTGTTTTACCGCTTTTGATAATGGATCCCTTTTAAAAGATGATTCGTGCAGGAATTTCTCATCAGCAACATTCCTGAGATTTTAGCTGATGACATCCTCCAGAGCTGATGAAAGTGGACTGTCACAGTGTGGTATCCACTATCAGTTTTGTGGGTTTGTTGATTCAGCTTGGCTTAGACTCGAGTTTGCTATATTGTGAAATACTCATTCAAGTCATTTCAAAAACCTTAGAAAGCTTTAAAGTGACCTGGTTAAGTTAATAGTGCAGAAGCTATTCGTTAGTTCTACTCATTAAGACATGTCAGCATTGGTCAGCTTGTCATTATGTCTCTATTTAAATAAGCTAGAAAGCTTGCATTTGGAACATAAAGTGGATGAATTAGTCCAGTAACTTTTACCCAAGGAAGAGCAGCTCATGTTAAGTGAGGTGATATCATTCATCTCTCATTCTTAAGTAAGTAACAGCACAACTGTAGTAGTTTTAAGTCAAATTTAATTAGATTTGTTTTCATTAATAGAGCCTGTGAATTCAATCAGATGTGGATGTGAAAGGTTTGTAGAATGATGACTTGATAACTTGATTTGACCTGCATCAGGTGATCGTCCTGTGTTGTAGTTCTTTTTGAGCAATTTCAGCATTTGTCTTGTGAATGGTTGAAGCAACACTATCTAGTGTAAATACACGGGTAGGAAAAAAGAATCAGCCAGATGATGAAAGTGGTCAATATTGTTTCTTTTGTGCCCTAAAGTAACAAATAGTGAGAAAGCTGGTGGACAGAGTTTGCAATTTAATTTGATACTTCATGCCGAATTTTCATGCAGAGATTTTCTCCGGAGATTTTGACTTCCTTCCAAAATTCCTGACATGTAATTGAGTTTAATTGGTAACTGAATTTCCTGTGGATGTGGCCATGAGTGTGTGTCTGTGTGTGTGTCTGTCTCTATGTGTTTGCCCTGTGATGACTCCACAGCCCTGTAACACTGAACTGAATGAACCAGGCTGAAAGGAATACAGCAACAACCAGAGCAGGAGACAAAAGAAAAATCTTGAATGTGGATGTTAGGTTTATTTCTCATTTCTGTTCCCACAGTGTTTCCGTCTATCGTGGACAAATGTTTCTTCACTTGCTCCACATCTTTGACATGAAGTGTAAATATATCGAAAAAAAATAACGCGATATATGTTTTAAAACAAAAACGAACAAAAGCAAAAAGCAGAACATTGTGTTTACTCTGTAATATGAAATGAAATGCTGACACCAAAGTTATCCAGCTGCTTCTCTTTGAGTCATATCAGCAAGTTTTAGCTCACGGTTTGGGCAGTTGGACTTCTCTAGCACTTCTCTTCAAGAAGGTAATATAAACCAAAAAGAAAAAGGGGTTAAACTGAATGAATCACTTAAAGGTATAATGGACGATTTTCTCGAAAAAGTCGAAGCCAAACGTGCTCCTACGAGCGCGCTTGGCGACGTGACGCAAGCATTTCTTCAGCGTGATTGACATGTCGGAGGACCAATAGTTGATGCTCGCATCACGCCATTCATTGGCTAAAACATCGTCCATTATACCTTTAAGTAATTCATCCTGAACTATCAGCTAAACATCTGGAATATGAGTGAATTTATTATGAATTTAATTCAAATTTATATTTGATTCAACTGAATTCCATTCAATTCAGTTCAATTCAATTCAATTCAATTCAAATTCAAATTTGATACAAGTAATGGAGACTGAGTCTCACGTTTACATTTTTAGAGTTTCACACAGACTCTCTATGAACTGAGACCCCCAAAAACCTAAGTAGTGAGTTTAAGTGTACATCTGCATTAACCAGAGAAAAACCTCAAATGGATATGTTATAATTTCATCAGTTCTCATTCTACAGGTTTCTGTTTCAGTATAATTTAATTAAAACAATATCTGTCTGCCTGTATTGTAATTTTTCTCTATTTAAAAAAAAAGTTTGCTTTATCTGCTGCTGCTCAGTCAAGGATCTGATATGTTCCGTTGTGCAAGATTTAATTGAATATTTATGTGAATACACTTGATCGATTTTTGTCTGTTCTTATGAGGATTTTTGCTCCAAAACTTATGCATGTAGGTTTGTGCTGGGGGTTATAATGATCATGAAAAACATGGATCCAGTAACCATGATCACACCCCCCCTCTCCAGCTGAGATTTTACAGCAGTTAATGGCAGGTGAATTCTTGTTCACATCAGTATAAGCATTCAAGCATTTATATATGTTACAATGGCAATTTGACATATTAATAATAATTACAAGTTCACAAGTAATTGAGGTCAATTATTAGTTGTTTTTATGGAAATGATTCACAGCCTCATTGAATTTAATTAACCAGTGGTATTTACCTATAAGATCAATTTACCAATAGACATTGTTGACAATAATTTGTAATTATAAAGCAATCTGAATCAATGACTCTCAGCTACCCAGGACAGTGAAAGCCTAAAAAGAAAAACCGCTTTGTAGAAATATAGTATCTCTCAAGGAAGACACAAGTTCAGCAGACAGGCTTCTGAGATGATACTCAATATGTTTTATCATGCATAATAAAACTTTCTTCAACATACAATGGTACAAAATAACTCAGAAATCCCTGGACTAGCATGATGATATAAGTGATGCATCTTCTGCATTGATCATCAAAATTTGATGACCTCTTGTTAATTAAATTTGATGCTTTTAAAAATATCTTGAATAGTTCGATTGATTGTGTAAACAATGAAATTGCAGCCTGACAAAAATGTTTCACAATCATTTTCTTTGCATGGTTGAGCTGTCAGTCTGAAGAATGAGGTCATACTGAACAAAGGGCTGTAATCATTGTCTCAATTTAAATGCATATTTATTAGCCCATTGAAAATCAATGAAAAGTAATGCCTGGAGGCTAAAGAGGATGTTTAGCATCCGATTGTACAAATCAATCATGGAGCAAAAGTAAAGACAGTTATGTGGACAGGCTTGTGAAGAAATCCTTCCTCTTCAAGACCCACAGTTGTGTCGGTACGCCAGTTGACTCTATTCAAGGAAGAATTCAACCTCTAAAGCAGATTTTGGCTTCGAACTTCCTAATTTTAGCTTCTTTGCTCAGCAGTCAGGGAGCGAAAACATGACTCAGTTTAAAACCGGAGGTGTTGCAACATTTGTCAGTGACTGCAGCTGAAAGCACACATTTATTTCCACTTTTCCATGCAGAGCTCCTTAGTCTGCACTGATCCTCGCCTTTACTCTCTACTGTTGCAGCTGCCGGCTTTCTCTCCCTATGCAAACACACTCTCTCTCTCTCTCCCTCTCTCTCGTACTCCGTAGGACAGCATAAATGCCAGTTTAAATGACAAGCCAAAGCAGGCCACTGTGACTCTGTATCCTCATGATATTTATACAACCACTAACTTGTAAAAAAAAAAAAAAAAAAATGAAAGAAAGAAAACAATTTCACCACCTTGCATCAATCATATATGACACTCTGCCTCTAGTTGCAAACGATTGTATACAAAGGCCAACTGGTTAATATAACAAGGGCTTTTTTAATCATTGTTCCCTCCTAATCATAAGTAAATTTACTTCTGTAGCACTTCAGAATTCAAGCTTTCACACACACACATGCACGCATGCAAAGGGCTCACACACACTGGGAAAACTTGAGGTTAAGAGAAGAGAAACTTAATTATAAGAGTTGAATTGGTTTTATTTACTCCTGCCAGACTCTTTAGAGCAAAGCTGAATGCAGATGACAAAGGAGTTTACCTGAAAATGTACTTTTCCCCCCAAAACTACTGTTGAAATTTATTGCAGCAGTCATTTGGTGCTTCTTCTCATTGGCCAGCATGACTTCATGTTTTGTTAAAGTCCAGCCAGCCGTATCCCTCGGGTTACTTTTCACCCGCAATCAGAGGGACAGTTTCTTTCAGCTCAGAGAGACATAGCTCAACTCCTACAGGTAGTGGCTGACATGACTATTAGTCTTTCTTCTGGTACTTGCAGGTGTCAGACTCGCCGGTGCTCACTTGTCAGCGCTGCTCTGTGTGCTGTCTGAGGTGATTCATCTTCTTGCCAGCATCATTAACTTCCTTGCGAAAGGACTGGCAGAAGGAGACTCAAAGCTGGGCTCCAAAGAGTTTATGTGCCTTGTCAGGAGCTACTTTCCCTCCTCTGTAATCAGATCGAAACTTCTAGTACTTTTTTTGTTGTTGTTGTTGTTGTTGTTGTTTTTAATTGTTGTTTTCAGTCTTCTCTGCCTCAGACTGAACACCACTGTCCTGAAAGTCCTTCACTGAAAAGCCAGAAATGTAATATTTAAACGATAGCTCTGAAAATTTCATGAATGAATTAATCTCATCTACGCACCATTCAATAATAGAACAAATGTTGCAATTATGATTACAGAGTCAAACGCAAAGAGAAAATGTGTTCACATTATTATTGCAGGCACATTTATCATCAGTGAAAACAAACAAATGGACAACGGCATTAAAAAAAAAAACACCCTTGGCACTGTTCTATTTTGTTATTTCCCTATTAAACTAATGAGTTTTTCTTGTTTGCCATTAATTGCTTCATTTCAGTTCTGCTGCAGATGTTTATGGTCTGCGATAGTTTATACTCACAGATTGTTTGCTTTATTTAGCCTCCTAAATGAAACCACTTAATTAGTGATTGAAACATAAAGGCCTGTCAAATTGACCCTTTTTCCAGTACATTACCTTCCCGCATCAAACCTAAATGAATTCTTACAAGGCCGACGTGCGATATTAAAATCTAGGTCACACTCGGAAAAGCTGATGTGTCTGGGCTTGATGAAGCTCTCAAAAAGAGTACAATATTTAAAGATGCCATCATACGCTCCCCTTGAATGATCACAATAGCCCCCCCGGCAAGACTGATATTTTTAAGAGCTATCACCTGCTTTATTAGATGTAGCATGGCACTCACAACTTTAAAAGAATTGCTAAATGAAATAAATTTCACACACATATTAAGACAGCAGTTTTTTTTATGCACCTCCCAAAGCATTCGTTAAACTTTTTCTTAAGTTCTCAGCAAATGAGACGTGTTGGATCGCTGAGATTTCTTCTTCAAGCTGGAAAACAAGAGGACGCCCACCCCCGTGACCTTTTCTCCAAACCGTAGCTCTTTTCCAGCTCCTTGATAACAAGTTATTATCCAATATGGCAGGCTTTTAAGGGCAGGAGAAAAGTGGCGGAGGGTCTATACCTGGGTGCTATTAAACCGGAGTTTGGACTCTTTAAGGCGCGCGATAGACTGTCCTTCAACCTCTCTGTGTTTTATTATAAACCCCCACAGACTCACGTTCAGCTTGCATCTTGTCTTTTCACTTCATTATAAACAGAGGAAATATTTCACTGTGCTACTTTTTGAACTTGCTGGCTGAGAGGTGATCTAGATCCAAATTCCCAAAGAAATAAAACAGAATCACTGACAGGCATTTTTTTTTTTTTTTTTTTTTAATTATCAATACTGGCTACACCTTTTATTGTGTCATTTTAATGTAGTCACACGGTGGAGCATGTGCATCTCTTTGAAATTGCTGCCTGTCGCAGACATAAATACATTAGAATTTAATGGAGCTGTCACCACTAACAGCTCTTCGTACATCCAGTGCAACACCATACAGGTAGCTCACGGTGCACCGGGGATGATGGTGATGCTGTTGCTCCCTGAGCGCTGCGGAGGTATAACACTCCCCAGACGATCCGCGCCTCATGTTCAATAATGCAGCTCGTGGAGAGAGTGCACGCCCATTTGTTTAGGATCATTGTTTGCTGTATATATGTTGCAGACAATTGAGCCGGCAAGCCTCCTCCCTGAATTTACAGTCTCTGTTAATGGGGTTACAGGAAGGGAGCAACGGGGAGAAGGAGAGAGTGCGAGAGGGGGGGGGCAGAGCACAAACAGGAAAAACACCAAATACAGGGGGAGTTTCATCTCTTGTGTCTCCACTTGATTAGTTTAACAGCTCCTTTGATCTTTTGCTGTGATTGAAGTGTTTAAGTGGAACATGGGGGGCAATGGCAGAGCCGGAGAGCGGGCGCCGAGTAATGTGCCACCAAATGCCTATGAGGCACAACATCTTAATGTCAGGGGGAAATTAAAACACTTTTCCATTACCAAGGCCCTTGAATCTTAATTCATTTGTCCACACACAATACAAAGTAGGTGACAAGGTCAGTAAATACTCATTGAATAAGACGTGAATGTTGACCTTTGAGAGCAGGTAGAAATGGAAAATAATTTCAATAAATAGAGGAACAAAAGGGAGAGTTTTGGGATTGAATAAAGGTTTTTGTACTGAAGGGCGGGTTCAAGACGGATACAAACTCAACAACTTCACTCATTCACACACACACACACATATATATATATATATATATATATATATATATATATATATATATATATATATATATATATATATATATATATATATATATATATATATATATATAAAAGACAGCAATAGCTGATCGTTATTTTAATCTCAAATTTTAGGAGTCATTCTTCGCTGAGCAAATGGGGATTTTCTAAAATAAAACAATCAAATGGAGCAAATACACAATAAGATTAGTACGAATCTGGGTTGAGATGACATATTTCCCCAAAGGCTTCTAAAGGCTGAAATGCTTCTCTCAGTTTTACCAGGACAGTGAAATATTAGTTGTTGCTTTTCTTTGCCTGGTTGAATGGGTGAAAAATAAAGGAATAATTTCTCATGAGGGTTTTTTTTGGAAGGCATGGGTTGTGAATCATGAAGTAAAATACATTTAATCCTCATATGAATATTGATATTAATTGTTCAAATTTCAACTGCAAAATGTTACCTTGTACTGAAGTTTGCATGTCCTTCAGGTTTCTTCATAGGTTTTCATTATCTGGATATAATGGTTCCTTCCTTTCGTTAAAAAAAAAAATTATAAAAAGATTAAGAAAAGAAAAAACGTTTTAAGGTCTCTGAAGTGTCTATAGGTGACCTGTCCAGGGTGTGTCCTGCCTTCTGGGATCATCATTTCTGGTAATTACAACAAACTGAAATGTATTAAACTATTATGTCATCTTAATACACTGTCCATCGCTTGCCCAACTTAATCCGTTTTAATTATTTAGTAGTTAACTATTCTCTGCTTTTCTAAAGAAGTGGAGTCCAGACCTTTGGGTTTCACTTTTGGGTCCAATATGTCTTTGTTGTTGTGCTTCATGTGTTTGGGAAAAAAAAAAGAAACAAGAACCTGTCAGTTTCATTAGCTGAACTGACAGGTGTCAGGTTTAATAAAATTTCAGCCAAGAATGAACTGAAAATAGCAGCGTCATTACCAGTGATATACTGGACACTCTTGGACAATTCTGAGAAGAAGAAAAAAAGCCTATACCTTATTTTAACATGTTTTGTTCGCAATTTACTTTAAACTTTTTTAAGGGGGGTGTGGGGGCATTCACTCTAAAAGCAAAAAAAAAAGCTGTTGGATTCTGACTAAACGGCATGTTCGATGATTGTGATGCTGTGTGTGCCAGACAGCAGGCTCGGCTGGAGTTAGTGGAGCGTAAACTTCCTCAAATCCAATAAAGAGCACAACAGAACAGTATTCTTAAAGTCTGATGTTGCACTCAGAACCTATAAGTACAACACTTTGATAGTGTTGAGTTTCCACATAAAAATTTTTTTCTGAGGTTACTTTTAAGCCTGTCAACTATCTGAGCAAATATTGCCACCTCAAGGGCACGTCATTAAATTAATCCAGCCAAATCCAGTTATGCCATTACGTATTTGTCTGCCACACACCAATCAGCCATCAGCCCTATCAAACCCCGACACTGTGTGGAGCTTCAAGACTCGTAAGCTTGAGGTATCTTTGTGACACACTTCACAACACAAACAATTTGGTACCTGTAATGTTATGTCAATACGGCTGGACACAAGACAGATGTTGTTATTATATTGTCATTTCAACTTTTTGCAACAGTTGGAGAACCTCGGAGATCCTGATGCCCTGCACCAGAATGTCAACTAATGACCGGACACTCGGAAAAGAGCAGCAGATTTGTTACCGCTGACAGAAAGCGATGATGGATTCAGGAGCTGAGTGAACATCCACAGAGCAGTCGGTCTTAAAGGCCGAGCGGCACGGCGGCGGCGGCAGCAGCTATTACTGCACTCAGTGCAGAGCAGGAACAACAGGAATAAAAACTCACTTTGAAATCATAACGGACTGAAAATGTAATGCTTTGAGCTGAGTGTGTTTAATAAAAGCTTCCACATTAAATTATGAGGGAATACATTATTAAGTTACTGTTACTTTGTTATTTAATAATGTTAATATTTTAGTGGGCCCTGCTTTCCTGGTTTTGTCTCGTTCACTCAAATCAAAGTTTCACCAGCGGGAGAACGACTGTGATGTGTCCTAAAAGAAAGGAAGTCAGTATTTATTTTTAAGCTGATTTTTTTTTTTTTTCTGGCATATCAAAAGTTGTTGCAATATTGTCTGGAATGTAGCCCTTTGACTTTTGACCTATGTAGTGGACGTGATGTCCACAGCCATTGTTCTTAATTTCTTTGAACTCGCCTGTTTATTTCTATTGAGTAACAAAATGGACATCACAGGCTTTCCAGCATGTCTTATCGAAGACTGGACTAAATAAAAAAAGAAGAGTGAAAATAAAGAGAAATTAACTATAACATTTTCCACTGGGGTTCCTGGAATATGTTGAGCAATTAATCACAATATACAAATCAAAACACAGATTGATATTATCATTCACAAAAGATTTACAACAAAATAAGTCACACAGTTGTAGCAAGAAAATAAAACAAAAATTGTAGGAGTTGAAAAAAAATACTTGTCATTTGCAAAAGAGTGAAGACCAGTTGTTGATGTTTTCATTGCAGCTGCTGTTCATGTTAGATTTCATGCTGTTATACTGACATGACAGTATTTCACTGAGTGAATGGTGAGACTCTCATTCTCTCCGTTTGAGCGGCTGACAGTACAGTCTGTTTATCAGATGACAAACTCTGATCAAAGGCAAACTCATTAAGTGAGATTATTATATCTGCAGTAACAGTGTTGTTCTATTCAGTGGTCACATCATGTGAAACCTACATAAAAGCTGATATTACATGTCAAGTGCTTCCACCGAGTCACCTTGACACTGGATACTCTACATTGTTAAATCCTTCATATCACCTTCACGTTATGTTTTAAAAAGCTAAAAGGCATCATCTTGTGACTGTCGTGATGCTCTACAAAAGTCCCAGCTCTGGTTTAGCTTGTTGTCTGCATTAGCACAGGCTTAAATCAGGAGAGATTATCCACTGATTCTTGTTAGAACTCCAATCACTCCAATTACATGTGCTCCAAAGTGACTTTTCCCAGTCATCCAGCCGGGGATTTCTTTAGCCATCAATTAGAAATGTCGCTTCTAATCTGAGCCAGCTTCCCAGACACTGGTCATTTCCCATTAGAGTCATTTTCCCCAGGATCCCATGGAGCGATAGACATCTCCGCAGCTCAATAGAGGAGACGTGGAGGAGACCATAATTAAAGAGGTGGCATTTACTCTCCGTCAGGCCCTCTCAGAGATCTGAATCTGCAATTACCTTCCAGAAAATAGCATTGTCAGGACAGGACCCACGTTAATAATGGCCCCCATCTCTGGGGCAGGGTACAGAATGCAATCATTTCCACTGAAGCCGCGCTTTGATTGTTTATCGCTTTACCCAGGGTTATCAGCCACTCTACTGTAGCCAATGTACACAGAAAGAAATAATCCTGTGGGCCACGAGCAGGGCTATTCAGGCATTTTGCTGAGTGGTGGCTGCATTTGTAAAGGGTAACTTTAACACCATGCTCATAAAGGTTGTAATATCATGGATGGGATTCACCAATCAGCCGTCACTAAGCCGCACTATCTTTCTGCTTGTATCACTGCCTCTTTCTGTTTTTTTCCTATCTCTCCCACATTCACTTTCTATCTCATTCACACATACTGCAAGTGCACTCCCCTAAGCCTCTACCAACCCTTGCCTGACTTTCCAGATACTTTATCAAGTGCATAAGGACCATTTGCACAGAAGGCAATTAAAAGCTTTAGTGGTTCCTGCAGGCAGAGGGGTAGTTTGGGGGCCCCAGTCGACACATGAGCCAGCACCTTATTGGAGAGGGCTGGCTTTGTGCAGCAAAATGGCTTCGGTAATTTATACCAAATAGACTGCAGGTAGGGTATGAGAGCCAAGAGGAACGCATCTGCATTAATCAATATGAAATTATCCTGGACGTAATTTGTGGAGGGCAGCCATGCACCTGCCTGGAAATGTGATTGGGGGAAGCCTACAGATAAATAAGTGGCTAAACGCTGCAGCAAATCTGGTAACTAGAACAAGAAAGGAGATCCAAAATCAGGTCCAACTGTCTGTCAAATCCCAAAGAAACAAGAAAATAAAACATTAAAAGCTGTTGATGTAAAACTCTTTTCATAACAGTGATTTTCCAGGCATGCTGGGCTCCTCTGAAAATAAGCCGTAAAGTGTGAAAACAACACCCAAACCATATGGTGATATAAAACTCTAAGCCCAATAAATGTGACTTTTAGACATACATCTCCAAACAAATGCAAATGTATGGGGAGCGATTGTCAAGGGTTGTAAGGAAATAAATCTATTAGCATGGTGCCAGAGATAAGCGTGTCCTTAAAATGACCATATGCAAAGGCAGCGATAGTGAGGATGCCCGGCGGATTGTCGGAATTTGCATATCTTCTAATCAATCCACTTCCAATCTTTGTTTATGTCTAAAGGTCAAGATCACGGTGTCACGGTCTGGAATCAGTCTTGTGTTTACCGAGATTCCCTTTTCATGATCGGCCTGACGTCTGGCTTCACGTTCACTCGGTGAGACTGCAGTTTTCTTTATCCCAAACACACTTTTTTCCTTACTTAAGATACACTCCCCCCCCGCCGCCGGTTCCCAGTGTCATTAGTGTCAGTGAATGGAGGAATAGCCGAGGACATTCTGGAGATGGTGTGGCCCTTGTTTGGCAGCAGGTGACCTTCCCGGTCTATATGCTCCATGACTCTCCCCAGCCGCCTTTTTTCTGGTTTCAGACAGCCCGGCTCTCTTTATCACATCCAGGGATCAGCAATTGCTCACCGACAGTCTCTCAGTAATGCATCCATGCTGGGTATCTCTTCAGAGCACGACGATGTGCTTTGCAAATGCAATATACAAGGAGTGAATACAAGAGAGGGAGAAAGACTGGAGGGTGGAGGGAGTTTGGTGCATTTCAAGTACCATTCAGACAAGAGGCATCTTTAGCTGCACTGTGAGGAGGATTTCTTTTCTTTTCTTTTCTTTTTTTTGCTTAAATAAACAGCATTTTATTCTCACTTCTTTTTTTTTTTTTAACAAGCAGAGTAACAACAATGAAGCCAGAATATTTTTACATGTTTTTTAACAGTTGCTGTTCCACCGCGATGTCTCGGTCATTCAGATGTTTTGTATATATATGTTATCCCCTGTCAGCATTCATCAACAAATTAGGAACATGAGAAGAACATGTCCGACACAAGGAGAAAGCTCCTGTCTCACAGATAAATGAATGGACTCTTAGAAAAGATTTTAAAAATCTTCTCAACATTTGCAACTGAGCTTCCCTATTAGAGCTAATAAAACAGCAAATAACCTTGAAACCACAAAACAAGACCGACATTTGCATACAATGCGACAACAGGTTGAGCTAAGTTTCGCCATTTTTCAGCGATTCACAGGAGGCTTAGCAATTATGCAGAGCGAAATGCTGGAAAACATTTAGAGCCCTTCCTGTGATGCATGGTTCATAAGCATGGTACCACAGGCTTAATTGGTTGAATTCCTCTCTTGGCAGACAAGGAACTGTACCCCCGGGCACAGATAAAAGACTTCTAAACTCTCTTTTGTGCAGCGAGGAGATGAAAGGGCAGAGAAGACAGGCGCTTGTCAGGAAGAAGCCGGCTCCGGCAGCCTGTTAGCGCGCAGGTGTAGCAGACCAGAAGAACGACAGGTTATCATCAGCTCCCCGCTTGAGAAATGAGACGCCTCGTCATCAAATCATGATGTCTTATTTCTCCCTCGACTCTCGCGCCCAATCATCCCGGCTCCCGAAGTGACAGACGCCGTCTTGTTTACAAATATGAGATGCTGACTGTACAGCGTTGCCTGCGCAAATTTAACAGCGCCGTTTTGTCAAAACTACTGTAACAATAACGCTTCACTAAAAAAGACACGCAGTCACATCAGATTTGAATTTCTTTATAATCTGGATGACGAACGGGCCCACAGCTGCACTGCTGATCTAATATCTAAAAGGAGAGGTTTACTCACTGTGTCGTTGACGTATTTCAGACAAGCTAATTGGGGCTTTTACTCTAACAGTACATCAGGTTCTCTCTTTATAGGACACTCATTAGAGGATATAGTGTAAATATTTTGCATGTTCTCCCCGTGTGTGCATAGGTTTCCTCCTCGTGCTTCAGTTTCCTCCGGTGCTCACATGCCTGTGAGGTTGATTACTGCCCCAGGGTGAGGATATGGGTCTGTGTGGTTGTTTGTCTGTGTGTGTTTGCCCTCTAATGGACTGGCGACCTGTGCAGGGTGTATCCTGCCCTTGTCTATAATTAGCTGGGATTGACTCCAGCACCCTGTGACCCTGAACAGGATAAAGCGGCGTTGAAGATTTATGGATGGATTACTGTGTACTGTCTCACCATGATACGCTGAATTACTGTCATAGATTCAACTTAGTTAAAGAGTGTTGATTTTACTTTACAATTTTTGGTTTGGAAGAAACAGTAAAAAGAAATGAATTTAAAGGATGATATATAGGCCTGTTACACCCATTGCATCTGTTATACTTATTTTTGCTTTTCAAGCCAATTGCACGTTTACTTTTTGCTGAGTTGACTTGACTTGAATTGAATTGAATTGAATTGAATTGAATTGAATTGAATTGAAATGAATTGAATATATCAGAGGAAACAACCCTTGCAGTTGATTTCATAGCTCATCAAACATTCCGTGTATTTTGTGGATTTTTTTCAAATGTGCTTTTCTCAACATCTCAACAAGCCTTATTTCATCTCTAACTGATGTTTAAATTAGACTTAAATTATCTATATGAATGTAAATTCAAACCGTTCTCACTTGATTTTTTTTTTACTTTTTTTCCCCTAGCTTTAGGATCCAGTAATATAAATCTGATTCTGAATTTCATGGTGTAACACATACGGAGTATAATCCCCCTCTCAGTGTTTCTGGAGCCTTAGTGTGGCAAAACCGGGCTTTTAATTTGCTGCACTTGAATCAATGCCCCATGTGAGTGTGTCTAATCAGATGGAATTGTGCTCCACTGTCTGAGGGGCACTGACAAGACAGCAAGCACACGTACCCGACCACTGCAATACAAATCCAGCTTGTCAAGTTATCACATTAGACTTCCTCCCTTTAATCAAGGGAAATATGAAAGGACGCGGCTGAAATGTGTTAATATCAAAACTAATAACTCTAATACATATCCAGCAATGTCATAGTTCACTTCATAATCAAACGAGAATAAAAATGGTGCATTTTGGGTTAAATTACTGTCTCATTTCCATAACAAGCAGCTCTATTAATAACATGGAGCCAGTGTGCAATTTTTCTGCCTGCTCCATGGGAAATGAGCTATGAAGAATAGCAATAATTGTCCATGGACATCTTGGCAACAGAGCATCTGTTTCATGCTACATAATCAGCCCTGACAGAGTCCTGGAAAGGTTTGAAGATTGTTGAAAAAGACAACTTGGAAAACACTTAATTAAGAAGAACAAAAATGGAAACAAGTGTAATCCAATCTCGTTTGTGATTCATTACACTCACCCTGCTGATCTTCCCTCACACTTAATTTTCTGAGAACGCTGGTGTTAAACTCTGGTGTTACAACACTTGAGATACTGGGTATAAGGTTTAAATTGACAGATATTTACATGATTATGCTTTCTATAAATCTACATTTAAAAAATTAATGCAGGAGGTGTCATTCCACAGAGGAACACATCACATAATGAGACATCTTAAAAGTTTTAACGATCTTGTGCTGGTGGAAGAACATTTTTTTGAGCACCAATTGTTGTGTGTTGGTGTATAGCTTTTCACATCTGGTTAAAACTTATATACCTATTCACATGGCTTATGTTTGATAGAAACTATTCATAATGTTAAGCCCATTTTAATCCGAAGTCCACCATCACTTTTTTCCAGTTTTCATCAAATCCAAGCTACTTCCAGCGGTCAGATACTGTTAGTTAACGTGTTTATGATTGTAGGTGGCCGGGCCCCCAATCACAGATCACAATACCCTGACTGGGGGCCTCAAGCTGGGCTCCCATTGGGCCCTGAGGGGCTTTGGCTCTGTGGATTCTCACGGTATCTCATCTCCGGGTGGGATATGGCCCTGGAATATCAAGGTCTGGCCGTTAAAGGCAGGAGAAATTAAAAAGAAGCAGAAGAAGGAGAAGCAGAAAGCATGATTTCTCTAATATGAATGCTTTTATATAGCTCAACACAAGCAGCTCGTCAGGTTGTCTTCATCATCCTTCATCAGTAGATGATGTTTTAGTGTCCTGATAGTTGTTTCGATTTTGGGGCTTCGACTTTGAGTTTAGTTTCCTTGTTTCACTCATGAAACCCTTCTTATTAAGGAATTCAGTTGGATTAAATTAGTTCATGTTGTCTTGATAGCATCAGGAATTACATCTGTGAATATTCGAGTTGTGTTGTAAATTCTAATCATTTTCTCCACAAAGAGCAGAGTTCAATTCATCAATAAATGAATTTCTAAATGAATTTCAAAATCTATAAATCTGCCACTTAGAGTGTTGAAATGCACAAACTGGTTTACAGAAAAATAATACAAGATCCAACATGTGACAACAACCTGAATAGATCTAAATAAACTTTAAAAATGAAAGTTTTGGTTTTTAAGGTGGTTAAGATTGACATGTCCCGTTTTAGTTTCAGTCAATGAAAAACGAGAGTCTCAAGTCTGAATTCCTACAACCTGTCGTAGTCTAACATACATTCAAATGAGGTGAAGGACACCTTGTGCCTGTAGACTTAAAAATAATGTTCTTTGTGTGGGAAAAGACAAGTTTATCAATTTGCATATTATTCATGAAATAATCTATGTATTCATTCTCTGTCAGCCACCATGATTAGTCTTTCAAGGTTGTCCGAGGTCACATGTTATACATGTAAAGGACAAGGTGCAGGATTGTCTCGTGGAAATCAGATTCCTCCTGTATTCAAATGACGACTGGAGTGTTTAAAGAAACCTGCGTCGTCAGAGTTTCTATTGTTGTTTGCTTGTGCGTTTGTTCCTTTTCCTCAATAATAAAACATCAATAGAAAATGATATTTACACATATCTCCTAAATCAGCAGTGAATGTTACATTTTGCTGTTATTCCCTCAGACTCACACATCAAAGGCTTCGAGAAAATCACCATTTCAGGCTGAAACCCTCCCATTATCCACAAAGGAATAATTCACAGGCAAATCAGAGAGAGCCATTTACTCCTGACAGCAGACTTACAAGAGTAGAAATTGGCACAATACATTAAATATCATGGCTTGTCTTCATACATTTGCATAATCCAAAACTCCATCAGCTTTGTGACAACACCTTATGTCACAATTAAATGTAAATAAAAGTGAAATTTTATAATTACAGAAAATTGTTACAGGAAAAAAGTAAATGCAACAATATCTTTACCACTCGTTCCAGTATTAAAAAAAAATTAGTTCAGGTTTATTCATTACATTCTAAACAGTGTCATATGGATTATTCATGTTTAAAATCTCTTAAATGTAGGGTCTGCCGTTACCTTTGCGACTGAAAAACTGCTGTAGTTCAAGTAACAGGAAATTTATGCATGCAAGAGCACACACACTCACACACACAAACACACACATTGTTGTTGCAATGACTCATAATCATTAATATGAAAGTTCATAATTTGACTATATTTGAGGACTTTTCTTAGTTTTTTTGTTTTTCTGTGCAGGAGAGGAAAGAAACCCAAGGGGCTTGAATGAAATCCTCCTCATCAATGAATTTTAGGAAAATAAAAAGCACCAAGGAACAGCAAGCAGGGAAAATTAACAAAGGAGTCAATAAAAACAGTCGCCTCAACCACAAATCATATCAACTTAGAATCAGTGGGATGCTGTTCAGACAGGCAATAATTAAATAGTTTAGCCTTTAAAAGGACCAAAGAGGAAAGCACTTTAAGTCATTTATAAATAGTTGCAAAGTTGGAGCTCATGAACTCTGATGAACAATGGACGCTTGGAGAAAGTTGTAAATGACAGTCTTTTGGGTTCCTAATTGGGTACAGGTGAATGAACAAGGGGGTAAACAAGAAAAAAACTAACAGAAAAGCTTTTCTGGATCTAAAATAAAACATTATATTTCAATTTTATTTCTTTTTTGTGGATGGACCAAAAGATTGTGCCAGTGACTGTATGTATGTCCAGATATGTAAATGATTATGATCAAAATGCCTGAAATAAATGATCATTGTCATATAAATGTGGAAACCTCCTGCAGTTTGTGTTGTGATGACTGTTACAGTGAGATGCTCTGATTGTCACTGTACAGATATTTTTATTGAGATGTAGGGAGTAAAAGTAAAACATCAGAAATACTCAAGCAAATGGATGTCAGTGCTACATAAAAGTATTGTCACGTTGTTACTTGCCCTTTCCACGTGTCTCTAAAGCCAGTTGGCACCGAATTGTTGACAAATATATAAGAAAATACACAAACGTAATGTGCAGAGATCCTTGAGGCAACGTAAAGTGATCAACATTGTAAGAGAAGATTTAATAAGTGTTAATTTAAAACACCGTTTGTGAAAGGTTGTGCTTTGGAATGACAAATTATGAGAAGAGCTGTTATCGACAAGATGTTTGACACAAATTAAGAGCTGCTGATAAAGTTTGAAGAAGTTGAAAAAGGTGCATGTGCAAAAAGCCTTTCATTCATTACAAGGTGTTGTTTGTTTTTATGGGGATCTCTATCACTGTCCTTCATAGGTCAGGATGCAATACATCAACTACATGTTTATGTTACATGACTATTTTATATGAAGAGTAAAAAAAATCCCAACATTTCAATAATAGAGAAAGCAGCTTTTACAAGAACTTGCAGCAGAAACTTTGCTGAGGTCTATAATTAGATTAAATAACCGCTTCTTTACATTTCCACTTAATGAATAATGTATGTTATTACTTAGGTTTTTTTTTTTTTTTACCATTTCAGGGATTTTTGTCATTCCGCTTTCTCTGTTGTTCAGGATTATGACTATTTCCAAGACAATGGGGGACGAGTGATTGATATCACAGTCTGAATTTTGCCTTGACATGTGTACGACCTCGTCTGATAAGGTCAGCGGGCCTCGTCTTGTAACAGCGCCCCCACACCCACCCCACCCCCCCACCCCCACCCCCCGCCTCTCTTCTGCTCATAAGTTGAGTCTCTATCAGTCTCCATCAGTGAAAGCATTGAATGCTTGTCAGGAATAATATCAGTGGAAGTTTGAGATCCCTTTAATTAGCACAGTATTGTAGATGGGAAGCAGGAGACTGTCTCTCTCGCACACACACACACACACGCACACACATTGTTGAAGGAGATACTGATATTGAGGGCTATTCATACCTGATGAATACATCAAATCAAGAGATGGAGAAGAAACGGGTGCTGGGTGCTAATAACATACAGAGGACTCCACGCTGCCGCGACTACAGCAGCATCCTTTATTTAAACAGCTAAACCAAACAGAACATGGCTTTAACTGTAAAAATGTTGCAAAATATTAGTAGATATTATTGAAATCGGAATATGTGGATTTATGGTTTGTTGAATACTGTTAAAAAGAATATGAATAATTGTTATGTGAATGCTTAAGGTGGCTATTTTCCAAGTAGGACCCTGCAGTCCATCAAATTATTCCATCAGTGTCATTATTGGGAAGGTGGTACTCCTGAAGTGAGGAAGGCACACTTCCGCTGCTTTGAATCACAACGTCGACAAACCACGCCTATCTGTCCCTAAAAACAGTTCCTAACCTCAAACTGCCCTAAAGATCCACTAGAGGGGCGCTATCTGTCTTGATCAACTCAGATGAATGCGTGTCAGAAAGTGCATCCAGCCAGTCTGTCCCAAATCTCACGTCAATCACCTGAAGCAGCAGCCTGAAATCAGGAAATTCATCATGGCATTAATAATGATTAGAAAGCTGTACAGTGACGCAGTGATCCGTCTGCCTGTGTTGGAAGGTTCTTTAAGTTTTCTAGCATGTGTGAGATGTAAGCTGTGTTTTTTTGGATCATCCTGAGAGCTCATGCGAAGTAAGGTCTCAGGAATGAAGGCTGCAGTGGATAACGGAGAGTAGACACAATAACAGAAAATAAAAACCAGCTTTTAATGTGGTATTATGAGGGGTTTCACACAATGTGCTCCACAATCAGACACAAAGAGGCTGAATAATTACCCCCGGAGCTTTGCTGTTCCTGCCTGTGGACACACTCAGCATCGCCTCGTTTCTCTGCCCTTAAATTAAACTGATGTAAAATTTCGATAAGGATTCCTCTATCTTTCTCAGCGGCGATCGTATCAGCCATCCTTTCTACTTCAAGATGGGTCAGTGTATCATCGCTGTGATGTGGAGAACATTTGATGTGCGCAGCAAAACGTGACATTTTGTTGCTTACAGTGTTTACAGCGCATCCGACCAGAATCCAGACTGACTCAGGTGTTTGTCTGTTTGTCCTTTTGCCCAAAAAAGAAAAAAAAAGAGGAAGAAGATTCAAAGACCGTACCATCGGTGACACTAAAGTGGTGCAGAGGAGGCCGTTTATTGCTCATTCTGCAGGATTGTGTCCGTCCATCTGAGAGGGAATTAGTTATCACGGGCCTACAGGGAGCCTTTATAGAGTATTGTTTTAGAGAATGGCTGACCAGAAGCCGCTTTGTGTTTGCTAAATGAGAAATACCAGAAGCAGACAGAAGGAGAAAGAAAGAAGAAAAAAACGAGCATGAGCTGATGCTTGGAGATTAATCTATTGTGTACTCACTAAATTATATCGTTTTAATTTGAATTTTTTTTTTTGTCTCTCCAGTCTATGAAGGAGGTGCACCATCACTATAAAGTTATTATACCTCTATGTTATGTACATGCCTGTATCATCTGGACTCTCACTATGAGCCGATGGGGCTAACTACATAACCACACTGCAGCCCCACATGGAAATAAGAATATTTTTCTTTTATTGCTGCTAGTTATCAATATTTATATTCAGAATATTGTCAATAAACTATGAAAAACTTTGCATGATCAAAGAACTGGACACACTAAAAAGAGTCTGACTTTTTAAATAAAAATTAAATGTTTTGTGGAAGTTATAATCAGATTGGTTTGGTTCAAATAATACAATGAAGCCAGTCATTCTCTGGAAGTGAGAAATGCATCCAGTTTAGAGTCTTTCTAAGCTAGAAATGGTGAAATGTGTTTAAGTATTGATCCGCGTTATGCTTTTTACCATATCTTAAAAGCACAGAAGTCTGCTTCCCACTGATTTTAAAGGACTGAATTACTGTGGGACAGAACTCTTATGGTATTTCAATAGGTGCCTTATACAGAGTTAATTTGTAATTTTGTTACAACAGTCTGCATGCCCACTCCCTGTGCATTTCCAGTTCTCTATCAGAGATCATCATCGTGTTGACTTTCTGTGTTTGGAAATTATATAGGGGTTTTTTTTTCTTAATAATTGGTTATTATTTTTCTTTAACCTAAAAACTGTTGTGATGTAATGATGAAGAGGAAAAACCACTTCACTTTTTCCATAACATAGATTCAGAGAAACTTAATACTTTAATTTTCAGTAGGCTGGATTATTGTAACAGTGTGCTTACAGGTCTCAGTAAAACGTCTGTTACTGCAGCTCATCCAGGGTCCTCTACTCACCAACATAAAGAGAGTAAAGCATCTATACCTGCTTCAGTCTCTGCGTGGGCTGCCACTGTGTCAAAGGATTGACTTCAACGTTTTACTTATGGTTGATGACGCTTTAAACAGTCTTGTGCCTATATACATCTCAGATTTACTTGTAGAATATGAAAAATCCAGACCCCTGAGGTGCTCAGGAAGCGGTTTAATGTTCCCCAAATCAGAAGCAAACAAGATGGAGCTGGTTTTAGGTTCTCACCTGTGGAGCAACCTTCCTGCTGACTCACTCATTTCTTTTAAAACAGACCTTTAAACATTATTATTTGCTTGGGATTTCCAATAGATAATATTTTACTTATTTCATGGTCTTTATCTTCAGAAAGTTTTAAGTTACTTGTTCTCCTTTATATGGTTTGCTTTTTTTATTGTTTATTCATTTTGAATCTTTACCCCTTAATAATAAGAATCTAAATGGCTTTGTTCAATGCATTTCCTACATTTCCCTGTAAAGCACAGTGAACTGCCTTGTGTCTGAATAGTGCTACAGAAATATATTTGCTTTTGCCTTAGCTGCAAGATCACTGAAGTGTCTGTGAAACATTGCCGGTTGGAGTTTATGGACATTATGATGCTGCATAGGCCAGAAGAGCAGATGACATTTAGGAAGTTTGCACAACCTACACTGTGAGTGAAAACATGAAGCCCAGACAGTGTCTCACTAATGAAGGAGCATCAACTTTGTGTTTGAAAAAGTCTTTGGTGCCCTGGCTATTTCAGAATAGATTCTTTAGTTTATATTTCGTTATTTCAGTAAAGCGTTGATTAATAATTTGTGCTCGATGCAAGATCATAAATTAAACTCTTCCTTGTATTCTTTTTTTAATCATCATTGTTATTGGCTACGAGATGGAGCGGAACAGTTCCGCGCATGCGCAGTAGCTATATTTCCTAGCTTGTCAAGCTAGCAGCCAGCTAGACAACTGTAAGCTAGCTCAGATATAAATTAGACAAAGAAACCTTGTGAAGAGACTGAATGAAAAAGAGTTCAAAGTGACGGACGGTAAAAGGAGCAAGTGTAACACAAAGCTATATGCGTTACTCGGTGTATATGGGAGTATAAAACTGAAAGGTACGCCACCACCACGTCTTTTTAAACTTTTTGTGAGCAGTCAGTGCAGAGATTAGCTGCGGCTATCTGCTAGTTAGCCGATGTTGTCTTCCCAGTAGCAGAATGCATTAGCTCGGTTAGCATCTCGTCACTGAGGAGAGGGAAGGCCCTTTGTTTTTCCACCGGCAAATGATTTTGTCTAAACAACACGCTACCGATTAAACTTGGGGCATCACCGGCTAGTTGGTGCTACGTCTGGGGGGAACTGATGTAAGCCTGTTGTGTGGTATGCGGACAGATTGATTGCTAATGTGTTGTCTATTACGCTAGCTGATCGCTGTATTTACGGTCTTAAGGCTAACGTGAAGTTATTATTAATCTCGCGAATACGATTATCAGACGACTAAGCGCCCTACACAAATCTATTGTTTCCTATAGTTTTACATATTTCAGGTGAAGTCGGTCTTGTTGGAAGACGCCTGAACGTGAAGCGGTGTTGATGATGATCTGGAAATTAGTGTTGACACTTTAGCTGATGTTTCGCTAACATGTTCAGGCTTTTGCTCTAATTCTGACTTATTCTTGACTGCTTCATGTACATCCCATGTAGCATTAAAGCTAAGGTAAGCATAAACGAATGAACTTTGAGCTAATACAAACTAGCTAGTGAAATGTCTGTCCGCATAGCATCATCACTGTTGTATTGAAGGCGAGCTAGCACAACTCCAGCTAATGTGTTAGCTTCACAAAGTTGCAGGTGAATTCTGGACTCCTATGATTAAACTAGCGCTTTTTGAATGAGAAATCGTCCATACACTGCACCCCAAGTCTTCCTTTGTTACATTTAGCTCAATAGAAAGCGTAAAACTGAACAGCCAGTGTGGGCTAACGGTGTTGTATTCCCATTGTGATGTGATGCATTCAGTTTTTAATAACGTAGCGTTGAAGTCATTTCTCAGCTCCAATTCTCTCCTTGTTTCACTTTCTCAGCGATTTGATTTCTTTGGTTAAAATCCCAGTTGAACCTTTCTTGCCAAGCTTCAGTGACTTTTCCTTGAGTTGATCAGGTCATATTTTCAGGCCTAATGTCTGTTTCTGTCTTCTTCTGTAGTGTGTCATGAAGATGGGACCATGAAGGATCCTGTGAAACCATAGAGAGCTCCACCTTTACACATTTCAACATTAACGAGGTGATCTGAAGATTTTCAATGTATTTGACCTGGCAGAGTTTTCAGATTTCATATTCAGACTGCTCAACAAGGTTGTTGAAGTTGCAAGTCACTGCAGGCACGTGTGCATATTTAGCTCCAGGTTTATTTACATTTTTGTGCACTCCACCAATCATTCATAGACTGTAATTCATGCTGAAAGTGTGGAAACAGAGCCATCATGGGGTATATGGGCATGTTGTCTGGATTAAAGTACAGTGTCTTTATTTTTAAATGTTTCTGGCTCTAACCTCAGTACCTGAAGTGACAGATTAAACAGAATAACTGATGTTTTGTCAAAGTTACTCAAAGAGGCAGGAAATCAAATTGCAGAACAATGACACACAGAAAACACGAACCCCGGGGAGGATCTCTGGCAGAAGAACTGGATTTTTAACATTTTCATCGTGTCCATCTGCTAATCCTCATGCTTTTGTGATTGCTTCTTAAGCTGTTGTTTCTTTTGCGTGTGGCACATTCGAAGTTTTGGAAATTTTGTGGATTTTTATTATGACATTGTTCTGCATTGCGTGCCATTTTTTTAAGAAATGGGTGACATTATGGGGCCTACTTACAGAAAATTTAATCTTTGCTGACTGAGAAAGTGAACCTGAAGTATCCTGACTGTCTGAAAGAGGATTTGTTCTTTTAGTGTCACCCGAGGGAGGGATGTGAAAAGCACAATGTGATTCAGCACTGGTGAGCATGTACCTGTGTCAACATGCCAGGCTTCGTGTTAGCTGTCTCAGCCTGTGGTTCTAACGTTCGTGCTGTTTGAGTGAAATGGTTCTGTGTTGTCACAGGAACAGTTTTTGTTCCAAATGAAACATGATGGGACATTCTCCAACTTTACCTGCACAGGGTTTGACGTCGACAGTTTTCCTTTTTAAGTTACTCTTTGTTCATTAATACATTTAAAGCCATGCAAAGTTAGAGGCGTCCGCATCGTTCCTGATTGGTTTGAGTCCTTACAATAAGTGATCGTCAAGATAGAATTGAATTGATTAAAAAATGGCAATGCATTCATCAAATTTGGACATTACAACATTCAAACATCTCATCAGCAGCTTTATAGGATTATTTGAATCAGCAGTGCTCTTCAGTCGTTCTCATCATGGTCATAAGTAAGAGTAATAAGGTCGAAGTCATCAGTGCTCTCCAGAAGGTGGATAATTGAAGAAATTCTGGTGAACATGTCTCGGTCCATCATAGGATGTCTTTCAGAGTATGTATGTAGTGATGTCAGGCTCTAACTTTATTTTCAAAAGTTTTGGTGTTTTTAAAGATGACTTCAGCTGTGTGGACCGTTTCGTTTCATTTCCACTCTAGAAGTGGCTCTTTTTCGACTTTTTGCTGCTGTTTGTCTCTCATGTTGTGGCTACATTGCTTCAGTTTATCTCTGTGTATCTCAGATAAACAGCGATCCGTGCATGAAGACATGGGATTGTTGGGGAACGGTTTGAGCTGCATGATGTTCGTTGTTATCTATGTTTTTTGGATTTGTTCTTCCAGATAACAGTGCTCTTTCTCTTGTTGAGCCTAATTTTAACCAAAAAGTTTTTCTTTTTTTTTTTTTTTTATCACAAACACATCTACAGTTTGTTGATTTTGTTTTGTTTGGATTGACTCATCTTTCCTTGATTTACTGCCTGTGACTTTTGGCCTTTTGCCACAAGGTTTCATTTAAAGTGACATGAAGACATTGTGGTCGAGCAGGGATCCACCTGTCTGTGCACATGTGCTGACAAGCAGTGCCTGAACGCACGGTGCATGCCGTCCTGGTTTATTGCAGGCCAGTCAGCCTTTTTGCGACGTCTACATTGTGAATGTTAATAATGTGACCGTGATAAATCTGCAGTGTATCGCGCAGCCCGAGGTGTGTTGATCTCGGCGGTTTTGCTGCCGTCATCTGATAAAGTTTGATCACGTTAACGCTGTTTACATGAGGCCTGCACAACACCTCACAAATTCACCAACAGATGCAATATACATACAACTGCATTAAATCATGATTACAGTTTTCTACTATGTACAAACATGCAGATTCAATAAGGAAGTGTAATAAATGGATTAATGTAGAAAACGTGAGTAAGTCATTAAAAATGTTTAATAGCTGACGGAGAGAGCACTTCTTTCAAATCTCAAAGACTTTTTAGATGTTTGTATTGATCAAAGTTGCAATAGTAAGTGTTGTTTTTTTAATCACATGTTGTGTGATTGTCTTGTAGCCCTTGGAAAGTTCATCCAAGTTTACCTTTCAGAGTCTCGTTCTGAGGTTTTCATGGCTCAGTCTGACCGCTGGGCTCAGATAGGCTGCACATGCAGCTTCAGTCAGAGAGGTTTTTGATAACTTCAGCAGCCCAAACAGAACTGCTGATTGATGGTCTTGTTTTGGGTTTTATTCATATATTTTGGCTGCTCTTCATTGATGCCTTCAGATGATATCGCATTTGCAATAAATCAGATGGAGACCAGCTTTGCACGAGCTTCTCTGCTGTGCATGTAAATGCCGTCATCAGACAGAAGCTCATTTTATTTAAGTCTAACTTTGTTGGGGATATGAGAATTTTTATTCGATTCCAATTTTTACTTTGTTCTCCTGAAACAGTTGGCATACAGGGTGAAATGTATCCTCTATATTATTTAAAACATTTAGTTTTCCTGTTTTCTGGGCCCGATCAGAGCTTTAAGGACGTGAGCGAGTGGTACCAGGAAGCCGGGGATGTCACGGGTTCCCACCCCTCCTCCTCCAGGGGAGATGTCAAGTGGACCTGTGGCAGAGAGCTGGTGTTACACACAGGTATGGACGCCAGTGACCTCGCCGTGTCACGTCCGCGTGTGCGGTCACGTTGATGAGCGCTTCTCGTCAACTCGTATTCCTACTTTGACCGTTGAAGTAAGCCTGCAGACGATAAGCGGGGAAGTTTTAGCTGTTTCACTTCATGAGAATTTTGGCTTGAAAAGTCCTAAGAGCAGTTAAATGTGGATCCACACTGTAAATTGTGATCAAGAAGCACTGGTGTTGCTGTGTTATGACGCTCCTGTGTGGTGGTGTTCTGATTCAGGTCAAAGTTGTGAAGTTTTCCTACATGTGGACCATAAACAACTTCAGCTTTTGCAGAGAAGAAATGGGGGAGGTGTTGAAGAGCTCAACGTTCTCCTCTGGCCCCAACGACAAAATGAAGTGGTTCGTACTGTAAAGAATTCTTTTACAAATCACCTTGACTTTTTTTGTTTTCTTTTTTGTCAGTTTCTTTATATTTTCTTTCCTCTGAAGCTATGAATGGCACTGGAAAGGCTTTGTTTTTGTGCGAGTGTGAAAACTCTGCACGTAAATGATAATTATCCTCGCAGCCCCCTCGGAGCAGCAGAAATCTCCCCCCGAAGGCTGTTTTTTGACAAACGTGATGAAAGCTGCAGTGTCTCGTGGAGCTTGTGTGATTACTGATACACGGCGTTTTGTGTGTTTGTGTGCGTTTGCTCGCCAGGTGTCTGCGAGTCAATCCGAAAGGACTCGACGATGAAAGCAAAGATTACCTGTCACTGTATTTACTTCTTGTTAGCTGTCCAAAAAGTGAAGTCAGAGCAAAGTTCAAGTTTTCTTTGCTGAATGCTAAAAGAGAAGAGACGAAAGCGATGGGTGAGTACCAAAACCAATACGCGACATTCTCTCCAGTTTCTTTTTCTTCCTGTTCTACTTCATATCGCCAACCTGGCCTTTCTGTTTCTTTCCATGTGTTCACAGAAAGCCAAAGAGCATATAGATTTGTCCAGGGCAAAGACTGGGGCTTCAAAAAATTTATAAGAAGAGATTTTCTCCTTGATGAAGCCAACGGACTTTTACCAGACGACAAGCTCACCCTGTTCTGTGAGGTAAGAGAGCGGCCGGCACATCGATCCCAACTGTTGATTTTACATTTACCTGAAAATTACCGGTAACGCTGAGCCGCCCTGGTTCTTGGATTTTAACTTTGATTGTAACACAGAATGTTTTCACACAGGAAGCTGCTGTTGCGTAGCTTAAATTGTCCTTGGGTCCAAAATACTCTTCTCAAAAGCATTTGATTGTGTTGTCAATAGTAACCATTCATTTAAATTAACCCGTGCAAAATGTCGATGTTGCACAGTATGTAGGAGAACAATCCTCTGTTGGCAAACTGGAGCTTGTTGGCTATTGAAATGCAGATTAGAACAATTTGGACATTCTCTGCAGCAGCTTATGATTTTAAATGACATGTTGAATACGATTATAGTGACATTCTTAATTGTTTTGGACAACCTATATGAAAATATTTCAAGTAATTTTTTTTAATTTTTTTTTTTAAATTCATTTGCTTCTTTATTAGAATTCTGAGGTTATTTTTACTGTGTGTTTACGTTGTGGTTCAAGTCAGAGTGGACTTTCGAAAACTAAATAGAGAGCCAAAAACTCGTCAGCATTGCCTCTGTGGTTTTTTTGTTGTTGCTGTAGTTGCTGTTCAGTAAAGTTGAAGTGTTTTGCTTTTCACAGTCAGATTCAACTTTTGTTGACAGAATAAACTGGCTTAAAACAGGCAAAAAACAAACAACAACCATCAGTTAAATATATTTCATGGTCTAATCTGTATTGCTAGTTATTTAAGGACAAACATCATTGCAGAAACATTGTAATATTTAAAACCATTTCACTCATCTAATACATCTAATGAACCTCTGTACATTGCTGTCAAACATGTGGACTGTGGACCAAAGTAAGCCTGCATGGGGGTTGGTTGTGGCCTGAAAGCCGTTTCATCGATCGAGGAAAAGTATTCTGTGATAACTTTATGAAAACATCAACCTGAAGGGAAATACTGTGGCAGGCCAGGGTTTCTATTGATTTGCAGAGTCAAAGTCGTGATGTGTTTCAGAAGTAGGGCTGCACGATTAACCCACACCTCATCGAAATTGAGGTTTTAACTCCTGCGGTAACCGAACTGCACAGGGCTGAGGTTTTTCGAGGCATTTGAGTGACAGACCTATCCGCCAATCAAAACGTTCGAGTCTCGCGTTCCAGGCCACCGGCCAATCAGAAATGACAACAGGAAGCAAGTATGTATGCACTGCGCTGCTGCAGCTAACTAGCGTCAGGTTGCTAACAACAAACCCTGCACGTGTGCACTGCGGTGTCGTGAGGAGCAAAAAGTTTTCAGTGCGACTCGTTCACGGTGTGAAACTGGCTGAGATGACAACAGAAGAGGGAGCGGAGCAGCTGGTATTAAAAAAGAATCGTAGTTCAGTTGTTTGGACTTACTTTGGGTTTAAAAAAAAAAACGATGTGAAGCCAAATGCAGATTTTTGTCGCCGTGCAGCAGCCAGATCCAGAGGGAACACGTCTAATTTGTACCAACACCTGAAGACTCACCTCTTGAGACTCACCTCTTACAGAAACGTCGACAAGTCGTAGGTTATTCTCTCTCTCACCCGATCACCCGACAGCTCCAACCTTCATCCAGCATGTGGATGCTCTCATCTCTCTCCATGAAAACATGAAGCGCAGCCCAATAATGTGAGGGAAGATGACCCAGAGTAGGATTACTAAACTGAGTGTGATCTAAGAATATTACAGCAATAAGGATTCATTTTTTTTTTACCATTTATCTTTAGAGGCTGGTGAGTTGTTTTTTTTTTTTTGTTTTTTTTTTAATTGCAAGTTGAAGTTGGTTTCACAGTGGTGCCTATTTGCGGTTCTAGTTTTTAATTTCAATTCATTTCACGTTGAAAACTGTTGTCTAAGTAATTTTCTGTGAACCATGCAAGCAAGACCAGTATTGAATTACAATTTTGACAGCATTGTGTTTTGATTATTTTGTTATTTCATTAAAACAACGCACTCTTTTTTTCTTTTTTCTTTTTTTTTCCCAAACGTGATGCAGACACACATGGTGGCGTCTCGGCTGCCGCTGCCTGATGCTTTGTCAATTGTCAGTTTACATTAGGTTATTTTCTGTGTCAACTTGAGCAAGACCATGTAAAAGTAACAAGAATTTTTCCAACCATAATTTTAGCTTTTTTCTGCATTTGACAGAATAAAATGTGAAAATCGCAAATCGAATCGCAATCGCATTATTGGTCAGAAAAATCGCAATTAGGTTTTTTGTCAAAATCGTGCAGCCCTATTCAGAAGCCTCTAATTTTCATGAAAACATACAAACTGCAGAAAGAGGAGACGGTTTTTGGACATTTGGCTGTATTGCACACCAGAGAGGACATTGAAACCTTGCATAATAATGTTGAACATGTAATTATTTATTCTCTAAAAAAATGCAACTTGCTGAGGTTTTCCAAAAACTGATTTAATTTAAAAAACATTCTGTACTTGTGTTTTTGTCCACTGAAGTAAAGGAGACATTTCAAGTTGTTCTTATCCAGTGGTTATTATCCACTCATTTTACAGATCTGGTCCCTTTTTATATCAAATTAAGCCCTGTGCGGCCCCTGAACTGAGAGGAGTTTGACACCACTGCTTTAGCGCGTCTCGTCTCTCACTTCTTGGAGCAGATACACTCCCGAGTATCTGCCAAAGTGTAACATCATTTTCGGATTCATGTCAAGTGATAGAAAACTGGGAGCAAGAAAAATGCCTTCCCCTGTCTTACATCATTGACAGAGACACTTGTGTTGGAAATAATTAAATTCGGCTTGTCGGGAAGAATGAATGTCTCTAAAATGTTCTTTCGGGGGGGACGAGCTAAATGAAGTGTCAATGAATTTTGATGTAAATTCGATGGGCTGAATACTGCCAGAATTTGAACGCGCCAGCCAGCAGTTTCAGCGAGATTCGACTATTTCTGGGAAATTGCCACTTTGATCAACAAATTGCATTCAAATTAAAGACAAAATGCCTTTTTCCTTCAATTAGGCCTGTCAGCGGAGTTAATTAATTTTGGTTTCAAGTGATTGTGTTTTCAGGAGCAACAGTTCCTCCCACTTGAAGTTCCCCAGCCTGGAAAAATATACATTTAAAGCGGCAAATTAGCCATAAATGAGATTGTTTCCTGATGCAACGCGATCCGCCTGCCTGCTGCTGGGCTGCGTCGGCATGTTGACTTCAATCTGCTCCCGTGTGTGTGTGTGTGTGTGTGCGCGCAGGTGAGCGTCGTGCAGGACTCTGTGAACATTTCGGGCCAGTCCAACATGAACATGCTGAAGGTGCCTGAGTGTCAGCTGTCTGACGACTTGGGGAACCTGTGGGAGTGTTCACGCTTCACAGACTGCAGCCTCTACGTGGGGGGGCAGGAGTTCAAAGCCCACAAATCCATCTTGGCAGGTAAGAGGTCGCCACCTCCACAAACTCAAAACCCTTCACCAGGCAGCGAGCTGGAGAGAAGTCCCCGAAGTGACACTAGAAAGAGACACTTGTGCCTGTTTTTTTTTTTTTTTTTTTTTTTAATGTGCTCCTGTGGGGAGCCACAAGCACCTGGAAAGGCTGCGGAGGGTCTGCGGTCCGGGCTTGATTTGCAGCAGTCTGCATGTGTAGTGGGTGCTAATCCACCGCGCTCCACGTGCTTGGCCCTGCTTGACCCAGATCACTGTGGGGATCCAGGTGGTTTAGAGACAGACTCTGTTCTCGTATCCATTAGACCAAGTGACGGCGCAGCGGAAATCCTCGCTAAGCGTAAAGTGGTGCATGCAGAGGAAATGCTGTGTGCCTGATTATTCTTCTTGCTGTTTAGTTCTCCTAACGTGATGGTGTGTTTATCGTTTTGGCAGCGAGATCTCCGGTTTTTAACGCTATGTTTGAACATGAGATGGAGGAGAGTAAAAAGGTAAGAACGGCTTCTTTGTCACGCTTCCCTCGCTTTGCTTATCGTGTTGCTTCTCCACTTTAACGTGGCCTGTCTAATTATGTCTGAAACTACTGTGCTGCATTTAAATAAGCTTGAGCTCTCGAAATGCAGGAAATCCGTGTCTGTGTTTGCAGAATCGTGTGGACATCAGTGACGTGGATCCAGATGTCTTTAAGGAAATGATGGGCTTCATCTACACAGGGAAGGCCCCCAATCTGGAAAAGATGGCCGACAATTTGCTGGCAGCTGCAGATAAAGTCAGTTCCCCAGGCCTCTCATTTACACATCACCATGTCATACTTTGAAACTTTAATTCTATGCTGGCTGTTTGTTGTCTGAGTGTTACTGCTGTGTAGAATCTGTCCCTTAAACCGTGAGAGGATGATCACGAATGGCGTCACATTCAGCCACATATCACTGAACAGTGCTTCTGTTGACAAGTTAGTAAGGTGTAGGTCACAGTGTATGTTTTATTTTAATTTTTTTTATCTGCAGCTAATTTGACACAGTGTAAGTCCTGACCGGTTCGTCAGATATTGTACAAATTGTTCTTCCACGATTTTTCCACATTTTCAGCAAGAATGCTGTGCTTCTCTTTGGAAGGTTTGATGATTCATCTCTGATCTACTCATTATTGTGCAGAATTGAAAACATTACGATGGTAAAATCTGAATGGCGCAAAGGTTAAAAAAAATGTAACGTTGCCTCACGGACCAAAATGTTCATACATATTTGTAGCTTATTGTGAAGTTAAAATATGTAAAATGTTGCAGATTTCCACTTGGTGGCAATTTGGAAGTTCATGATAAATTGCAAGGCAAATCTATTATTTGGAAGGTTTCTGCTGTAGCAGCGTGACAAGATTACATCAGAAAAAAATGACAACATTTAAGACGAGTAAAAATATTCTGACAGACTTTTTAAGACCCACTCTGTCAATAACACAATGAAAAACACCTCAAAGTCTGAACTCTTGTCTGTTGGTCAGTCAGTCTGTCCTCTAGTTTGTTGAACTGGTGGCTTATGGGCGCCGTGCATCCCCCCGTATGTCCTCATTGTGGCGAACAGCATAGAAAAATGTGAATGTCATTAACCACATTTGAAGCAAAAATACAATTGCAACTATTATTTAAGCATTGTAAAACTGAATACATACTTTACCAGTATTGTGATGCAGCGTTTTGTGCTCATCAGGAGCCTTTATTGTCTCTCGCTTCACATATGGAAGCATTATTAAAGCACGAAATGTTTTGGATCATTAACTCTCCATTCAAGGCATTGTTGTTGAGAGGAGTTCCCGACTGTACCATGCGGCGGTGATGCAAATGACGGACAAGAAAGGACATTCACTGATAAGAAATGCAGCTTTTAAAGTGGAGATTCTTGAGCTGCTGCAGTCGCTGATATGAAGCTTCTTTAAATCTCCCAAATCATTTCCCTCTTTAACCAATTCACTCCTGCGATTTCCCGTGTTTCAGGGCGAGCCAAGTGTATCATGAATATCGTACTGATCATTGACTTGATGGATGAGGCTGAAGCGAACAGGGGGTTGAGGGACCACCTTAATTGCCCATTCAGAATGAACCTAATCATTGTTGAAGTGATGTATAACATATGTCATGTGGTGAAATTAGTGAGAGTGAGTCGTCGTAATTTTAAAGTGCAGAGCCTGACCAGACATTTCGGAAGCTTTTTTTTACTTCGTCTTGTTCCTGGTGGAGATGTAATGATTAAACCTTTCGGTGTGTATTTACAATAGTGAGGAGTTGCCTCTCATCCAGGCAGTAACCGCTTCTCTCTCTCCGTCTGCGTCCTCCTTCCACTTTCCCCCCCGTCACCCCCAGTATGCTCTGGAGCGTTTAAAGGTCATGTGTGAAGAGGCCTTGTGCAACAGCCTTTCAGTGGAGAATGTGGCCGACACCCTCATCCTGGCTGACTTGCACAGTGCCGAGCAGCTCAAAGCACAAGCCATAGATTTTATCAACAGGCAAGTATCGCTTAAAAAAAAGAAAAGAAAAAAAAAAAGAAAAGGGGCGGAAAAAAAAAAAACCTCCGGTGATAAATTCCTGCTGCCATTTCTGTTTACCAGCCCTGAATGCTTACCTTTTTATCTCTTTGCCATAGGTGCAGTGTCCTGAGACAGCTGGGCTGTAAAGATGGAAAGAACTGGAATAGCAAGTATGTAATTAGCTGATATATGTGACACAAGATTAATAACACGCCCTTATCTCTTCCCCCAACCAGATGCATTAGAATTCATTGTTTTAGCTCAGGCAGACAGAGTGCTATTTGCCTTTTCAGTTTGAAGCTCCATATCTTTGTATCCAAGTTATTAATAGACTCATACTTGGATAAACCCTGGAAATGGAATATTGGTAGAATTTTAAGCAGGAGGGAGGTGGTCGCTGTGGGAAGTTTTTCTCGCAGATGATGTAGCGCAGTCTCATAGGACACCTTGAAACGTCGAACTTTTCGATGCATTCGCGGCGTGAAGACGGTCTCATCTTATATTTCAGTTTGCGCATGTATGCAGGGAGCACTTAATGGCCCGCTTCCAAGTTTATCATGCAGCTCACAAATCAAATCCCCCCCTTATTTGCTTTGTCATTACAATCTCATTTCTGTTTATTGATTTTTAATGTGCAGATTATCATGTCTGAGCGTCATTTTGTCTGTGCTTACAGTCATGCTACGGATATAATGGAGACCGCGGGCTGGAAGTCAATGATCCAGTCCCATCCTCACTTGGTAGCCGAAGCCTTCCGCGCCCTGGCTTCGGCGCAGTGCCCGCCCTTCGGTCTTCCCAGGAAGCGTCTAAAACAGTCCTGACTGCCCGACTGTGCCCCAGGACTTTACAGGAGGTGTGAAGCATGGGTTTACAAAGGAAGGACTAGTGAGGGTACCACTCTGATTCCCACCAAAACGGAAAACACTTGAATAAAGAGGAGTGGAGCTTTCTGGCCAGGGATGTGGGGAGGCTGGCACGTTGAAGACTGACATCAATGGATTGGGGGGGGGAAAAAATTGGTTCAATCGGTGTTGCTTGCTTGCTTTGCTGCCCTAAATGAATTCACTTCAACCCGGGTAGCAAGCCAAGCTGCCTGCTACGTTTTTTTTATTTTTATTTTTATTTTTTTTTCCTGTAATTTTTGAAAATGGCCTTAATATATCTGCCATTGCTCTGGAGCTGCTCTAGAGTACTTTGTCTATTTTACTCTGTGCCTGCCTTGTCACAAAGACCAGGCCTCCTCCAGGTTGCACTAGTTCCCATGAATAGTCATTTTGATATGGAGTTCTATAGGAACGTAACAAAGGTTTAACTAAATGGGAAATATTATATATTTGTAATGTTTAGCCCGTTTTGTGACTAGACATTAAAAAGCATGAACACTTTCAGTGCAAGGTCAGTTCTTTACACTTTTTAAAAGATGCATATGCCCCATATTGATGGCACCATTTCTATGTAAATGACAGTTGAACCATCTTCAGAAGACCAATGTACAAGAAAGTCTGTTCTGTTGCATATTTGTGGGGGAAAATAGTTATCTGCCATTATGAAGACCCAGTGTCAATCCTTGTAAAACATGTAAGACAGAAAAGTGTCTGTACTTTGGCCCTAATATATTAAAACATTGGAAGTATTTACTCAGTCTCCCATTTGAACAACATATTCCAGATCATACGTCTGTGAGCCGTTATAGATGAAATTTTGAGAATTTGTTCATTTAGTATCGCCAACTTGCAAATATTATATATTCTCAATATATTGTGGTTAACTAAAAGTGGAGAGACTAATGCATGGTCATGTTATTGTCAAAAGAAAGTGTCCAAGTACAAAGTTTCTTTTTCTTTCCTTTTTTTTTTTTTTTATTTCCAACAATTCATCATCTGCAGTTATTTGACATATATTGTGCAGAATGAAATGAATTGAGTATGTGCAAAAATGTCCTCTAACATGCTTGGATATCTGTAGGATGCTGAGCATCACTTCTACCGGCAATGTTATTCTGTGTTTGAATTGGGGGGGGGAGGGGGTCGTCATGTTTATTCAGTCCGTCTCGTACGTAGTGTGGTGTGACACAGACACTTCCCAGGATTTTGTAAATTTAAAAAGAGTAGCATCATTTTTACATGATATTACTCCTCATTCAGCGTCATGTTGAGATGTTGAAGTTTTGTTCGGAATCTGGAAAAAAAAAACAAAAAAATAAACGAGATGAAGTTGTTGTCTGCAAGAACGCCTGCATTAACCCATTAAAAACATTTTCCAGCAGATGTGGCTCAGTTTTTTATTTTTGTTTTTTTTTTTTTAACTTTGTGCAAAGACATATTTTCCAACAGTTCCACACAGTTTCTTTTAATGGCCGTGTTAATGGATGGATATGTCAGGCTGAGGTGCTTCTTTTTCCTTTCTAATAGCTGGAAAACAACGACGCTGTGATAATCAAAAAGAAACCGAGCTTAAGCCGCATTAGCACAGTGCCATGTTAAACGCTGAACCTTTTACAACGCATGAAAGACTTCACCCTCCACCCTTTTTTTTATGTGCGAGTGTTCAGCCCGGGCTCTAATTAAAGCGAATGCGAGGCGGCTCGCTCCTGCTGGAAGAGACGTCTTCATCATCGCTGATCCTCGTCCGCCCCTCTCAGCACAGATCCCACGAATAGAGGCGATACCATCTCTGCTGCAGGACGCCTCTCCAACCTTTTATCTCGCTCCCTCCCTCTCACTCTCTCCCCTCGCCAACCGCTCTGCCTGTGAGAGGAGACGCCTGCAGTCGCATTGTCAAAAATTGAAATTTTTTTCTTGCGCTTGGAGGAAACAAGCTTGTTGAATAAGAAGTGGTCTGAGACTATAAAGGCGACGGCGCCTGGTGATTACAGAAGACATTACCTCTCTGCTGCATGTGCCATTAATGTAATGTTTCTCTTATGAGCCTCGCTCAATGATGGTCCTAAAAAGTCAACATTTATATGATCTTAACTCAGTTTCCTATCCAGCATTCATTTTAAAAGAGCATTTATAAGACATAAGTGAAACAACTGACCAAGAGCACTAAGTGTAAATACTCTTATTTAAAAATCAGAGCTGAAATCATGTGGATGTGGCAATGGTTTGGTGGTTAGCGAGGTCTGGGCTCTGGGGGGATTTCATTGTGGGGTTTCCATGTTCTCCCTTCTGCATTTGTGGGTTTTTTTCTGGGTACTCCAGTTCGAGTCTTTATATTACCTGAACGTGAGTGGTTGTTTATCACTGTTATTGAACTGATAACACATGATGTGATGTGTAAACAAAAACTCCCAAGCGGAGGGCAAATCACTGAATGTGAAATATTACATGAAGTGGAATATCGAGATTACTTTCTATGCTTATTCTTTTGACTGAGTTGCTCTTGAGAAAAAAGATGGTTACACAGATGGTATGTAAATATCGCACACTCACAAATAGTTGAATCTACTCAAAATAGTCTACTGCTCATAAGAATAATTTTAAAATGTGCAACCAGAAGCACTAGAAAGAATGAACCTGACCATCAAGTAAGTCTTCATCAAAGATATAAATAAATTCACAAAAATACTGTAACAGCTTGCAAGCAAGTCACCACAGGTGAAAGATAATATTGTTTTTACCTGCTTGATGCTTCAAAAACGCAAATATTTGAACTGATAGTCCCAACCAACTATAGTCTCATAATTATGTAGATACGTAAAGAATGGTATCAACGCTCCTCCTTTGCTCCATTTGTCCTCTTCGATGATTAAATACTGTCATCAGACCCTCAATCAATGTCACTCAAACAGATATTTCCACAGAAAAATGTATGCATGTTTACCTAATTCAAAAAAAAATTGCTCCTTAAACTGACAATATTGGTTTAAAATTCTAACGATTGCAAGCAAACTGAACATAATGATTCTTTTTAATAATCAATAGAATCAGAATCACTGTGATACTTGTAGGAACTTACCAGAAGTGAGAAGTAATAATATTTTTATTCGCTTGATAAAAGGCAAATGTTTGGATTTCTCAACATCTCGCCCTCCCGTACACCTCTGCCCACTTTGTTGAGCTATTTTAAGAATTATGCAAGTTTATTAAAGTCTTTATTAAATCTCCTGACCTCTGGTCTCACTAAGCTTTTCCTTCATTTATTCTCCTTTTTGATAATATTAAAGAGGCTCGACTGAATGCTGTCAAGCTATAAATGCCACAAAAATGAAGTTCAGAGCAGCATTATCCGCTTTAAATACACACAATTTTACAAATTCTTGGTAGGATTTGATGAATGATCAATACAAACACAATTTTCAGGAAGTGAACAGAAGTGAGATTTTGTTTTTTAATGCACCATCTTGAGTCGATCCTGATGGACCGGCTGTCTGTTCCGGTTGTTTCCCATAGTAATCTGGGATCGGCTCCAGCCGGTGGAGATAAATGCAAGATGGATAGATCCATGCTTTTAACAGCTAATTTTTTGGATTAATCTTTTGAAGTCCCACACTGCCAGCAACCTCTTCAGCTAAAAATTGTGCAGATTTATTGAAGTTTTTATTAAAGGAGTTTTCCTTCATTTCTTCTCCAGCTGTGTCATATTATAAAGACTTTTGATGATTGCATCCTGTTGGGAGACACACAAATGTTACCACAACAAATTTAGATTTATATTCAGAGGAAAATATGCTTGTGTTCACTTAATACACAAATTGGTAGTATTATTTTGAAATACTCCTGACTTTATAACTTCTGATTAAAAGTGCGAACAAACGGAGCCGTAGCTGTGATTCATCAAAAAAATAAAAAATTAAAAAAATCAACATGAACAGTTTAACAAAATTATGTTCTCACCTGCTTGAAAGTGAGTTCATAGATTAAAAAAGGCAAATATTTGTATTTATTTCTTAATGTCCTCATTCTGCCCACTTTATTAAAAAATTTTATTAAATCTCCTGAACTATGATCTTCATACTTTTTTTTCCTGCATTAACACCTTCTTGACTTTTGATGGTTCCTTGATGTCAAATTTGAAAGCCACTGATTAAAATACAGCGATGCAGTGAACACGTGAATAGTATTATCAGCTTTAAAGTCGAACCGCATTTTGACAACTGTCCAGATCCAGAAGGATATTCAAATCTATAAACAACTTCTATTTTATCGGGGGATTTTACACTTCATCACCCATTTAAATGTCATTCTGAATGCTTGAGTTTCCATCGCAGCGAAGCCTGAAGAGCGAATTGTGTATTAGCATTCCCGGTATTTTTCTGAGGATTTGGACGTGTGCAGCAGGAGAGGCCGGTGTGACTTGACGCCTAAAGAGTAGGTGCCTCACTCTGATCAGATAAGAGTAATGGAAGCGAATGAAAGGACCCCTGTCCCTGATGGCCACAGCAAAATGGATGTGCTCCCTGAGGTGTACCTCTGGTATCATCCACGCCTGTAGACACAGATTTATTGCCCATTAAAAAGCTACACTGAAATGTACCTCTTCAAGCGGCGTGTTTATCCTGTGGAGGAGTCCTTTTCAGGAGGGGAGCGAGACGACGGCGAGCAGCGACACACAGGAGCTGACTCAGTATGACAATGTGCCCAGAGCCAAGTTCAAATCAGGTTTAATGCCATAAAAACCTAAATTGATCTTTACAGTTACATGTTAACAAAAGGAACTCTCTATGAAATCAAATATTCCAAAATGAACATTTGTAATTACACTATACACACAGAAGTGCTTGTATTTTTCTATTTTACAGGGGAAATGTTCCAAACGAGGTTTAAGCAAGCAGGAAATCAAAAAATAGGTACAATTCTGCAAATACAAAACTGGAAATCAAAGCAATCTATAACAGGAAGCGTTAAATTTGACATTTATCTACATGTTATTTCTTAACAAACACCCAAAAAAGAAGGAACAGTATACTTGCTGATATATTTCTCTGGAAAAAATTGGAATAAATTGACATCATTTACTCTGAAGCCATAATCAAACACATCATTTAGGTTTTTTTTTCTTCAAGTTGCACATTAATACACAGCATTTGCACAAAGGAGTAAAACTAAAACATCAACATAGATCAACTCTGATTGGGTTTCTTATCATACACCTCACCTCGTGCACGAGGTGACGGGATCATTTACAGCTAATGGAGAAAGACGTGAGCTACATCAGGCAAAAGAAGGGGTGACAAGAAATAAGTGTCAGTGGTGCGAGCCTTGGCCTAAAATCCCCCCGTAAGGTGAGCAAACAGCACCAACCTGCCTGCAGCATTTAATCTGTCGATGGCTTTCAACCAAAGCCTTTTAAAAATGTGTTTCACAGGTTGCAGAGTCCAAACACATGTGCTGCCAGACTGGATCTTATCCACTTTTACACAGAAAGCCAGCCAACTTAAGCCTGCTGTACAACTGGGAAATGTCTCATATTTCAAATTTAGTCCCACTTCTCATTAAAACCGCAGACGGAGTCTGTACTTTTGCCTCTTTTTTTTTTTTTTTTTTTTTTTTCAGGGTCTCCTCTCTTGGTAAATGAAATTTCCCTGGCTAATTAAAGCCTATTAAAGACAGGTAATGTCAGGGCTGGTGGCAGGACCATGACAAAGTGCTGATAATTGTCTGCCAGACTCACTAAATCCACCTGTCCTGCAATTATTGCTTCCCCCTCCCTCTTCTCTCCTGACACATTAATCCACTGCGGGGCCTCGCTCGGCAGGCTGATGCCTCAAAGTGCATCCTGCAAACACAGATGTTGGATTTCAGTCTAGTTTAGCGCACACATGCCTTATGATGATTGTAGCAGAGAGACCAGTGCATTTTTAAGGAGCAAACAAGGCAGCGGCCACGCGACATACAGATGCACGCACATGTAATCTCATGCTCTCAGGTCTGGCTTTTTGTATCAGATTCGTAGGAGTGATTTTCTTTTTTTTTTTTTTAATCATTGGCACTTTAGAATAGACTGAATTAATCAATTCACTTGATTGGAGTCCCTAGTAAAGAGATAAGGAGGAAGGGTGCAGCGCCGTATGAATTATCTCATGCTTTATGGAGAAAAAAAAAGAGAAATTGATCAAGCTAATATGAAATAATAGACACTGTTCAGTCTGTGTTATTTGCTGATACAAATGGATTTTAGCTTCAATTCAATTCAATGAACAGATCACTTTGACTAATTAGAAAACCGTACAGGGAAATGTAAGGAAACCTTTCATTTTACGCTCAGGTGAAGAGCTCTTCTAACGGAAGCCTATTGCGATGATTAAAGAGGCTCAGCTTCGTGTTGAACTTCACTTCACAACTGTTCTGACCGGGGTGAGGAAAATGGCTGACGGTGTTCGATGCACGCCGGCAGAAGCTAGCGGTGCAGTTCCGACCGGGAAAGGCTCCTTGCCGATGGTAACGGCCTTCCCTTCAAGCAAACATCTGGATGACATACTAATTATATCAGTGGTTTACAGAGAACATGTGCTGTTGTGATGGGGGAGGATCCACTACCTCCGAGTCCCGAGTCAACCCCCCAAAACCCAATCCCTTCACTCTTAACTACCTGAAGTCCCGGATCTGTATACTTGTGCGATATATATATGTACAAAAGTTTGACTAAATGCCTCCGCTGTGTCACACTTTCAGGTATTTAAGGGTTTTAGGAATTCAGAGCTTGACATTTACATCGTTTGGAGACAAAACAAAAGGCTGATGCACACTAGCGCCAGCTGGGTCATCCTGTGGAGGAGTAGGGTGTGTCGCTGTGGTAGTTGTAGTCGGGGCACACCTTCTGCACCAGTTTATAGTCCACGCTGTAAAAGGCGATGTAGATGCATATGACCTTGAAGGGTTTCGAGCAGAGCCACGACACGTGGCTCTGCGTCTGCTCCTGGTAGCACACCTTGGACGGGTCGAAGCTGCACAGCGCAGTCTTCTTGTTGCGGTCCGTCTTCTCGTACTCGATGCGACAGTTGAACGACTTGGTGTCTTTGGTCTCCAGCGTGGACTGCTGGGCGATCTCGAACTCCACCACCTTGGAGGGCGGCACCAGGCTGACCGACACGTTGCCCAGGCCGGTGGAGTTGTGGCGGAAGTAGACGCTGAACGTGCCGTTCCCGTGGTCCACGATCTTCCCCGTGATCAGCAGGTTGAGCTTGACGGTCTTGATGTTGGAGTGGAAGTCCCCCCACCCGAACATCTTTTTGAACTTGCCGGTCTTGACGATGGGCCTGCGTTTAGTTCTGGCCTGTGCCCCCTGAGCATCTGTCTGGTTAGATAACCAGTCCCAGAAGTCCTCCATGTTTTGTAAATATGTCATCTCCCTCATGTTGCTCTTGAACTCGGGGGAGGCCCTGGCGAACAAACGCAGGGGGTTGAGGATCCGAGGACTGGCACCCGTGGGAGATATCTTCTGTTCATTATCGCTGTCCCTCCACTCGATGAGCTCCGTGGCTCCTCCGTGCACCTTCCTGCATGTGACCTTTATAGACAGCAGAGCACAGATGGACAGAAAAAAAACAGTATTAAAAAAAAATTGCTTGTGCAAAAGTCACATACACAATACGCAGTGATCCCTTTCGCGGATATTAGTTCCTCTAGTTCCTCTGGAAAATGTCATTAAATACAACACATCACAGCAGCAAACACACTGACAACTTGCTTCTCGCCGCCGCGGCGTAAAGCGGCCACATCGGCAGCTCCGCACTCAGGATGAAGTACAGCACTTCAGTATTGAAGGTGAAAAAAAAAAAAAAAAAGAATCAATAAATGAGCATAAAACAGCCACTTAGTAGAGAAGTTAAGATTTGCCCTAAGAAAACACTGAAGTGGAGCAAAAATGGGGAAAAAAATATTTGGTTTGGTAAACTAAAGCTTTGCACAGAGTACTTCAATCAGGCTGCTGAAGAAGCCTTCAGTCTGTAGGAATAAAACTTTCTGCTGGAAACAAAGCAAGAAAAACTGCTTCCTTGATTTCTTGGCACAAAATGAAAGATAGAAAAAAATAAATAACAGTCACACTTGATTCAAACTATTTAGTGCTTTTAAAAAAGTAATTCAAGAAAAAACAAAATGAAGCGCTCCTGTAAAGTGGAGCTTGGAACCTTGATTGCAGCATTCATCATTAAGAGACATGTTTACCAGACACTGAATTTAATGTGTGGCGCTCAGCATTCTTATTCACTAATTACAAAAACTGCCTAGAACAGAAACACAGATATTCCTAATAATTTCAAGTGTATGCAAAGACCACAGAGAATGCAATGTGAGTTCCTCACAAACTACAGAGTAAAATAAATCCAAATAAAATAAACATTGTAGCTTCACCTTAGGTTTGGAGAAAATGATTAGTGACTACAGACACCAGGAAGTAGCAAAGATCCTGACTAGTCATTGAAAAAAAAGAAGAGTATGTAATTTTATTTGAACAATTTTTCTAATGGGGATGTACTTATAATGTGCACATAGTTTGAGTACGGTGCAAGAGTGATTGATCGATCAAATTCACCGTTACATCAACTGGGCTTAAATGGTGATGAACACACACGTTATTTTGGTTTGCTTCAGTTAATCAGAAATGAGAAAATTCAGATATTTTTAACTGAAAGGGAAAGGAGATTTCATTAAGGCAGCCCGATATAACTAAACGTGAGGTGTGTGACATTGATAAATTTATCATTTCCTTTAGTAGAAAATGTGTTTTTGTGGTTTATTTCTTTCCCTTGCCTTCTATTTGTACCATTTAAAAAGAAAGGAGCAGTTTGTTGACTTTTTGGTGATATTTTCCTTGATCTTTGTGCGCTGATATCTGCCATGTGGCCATCAGAGGCCTGTAGTACGAAACTGGAATTCCTCTTGTCGAGGTAACTTCAGGGATTAGCCCTGGGTTTTCCAGAACTGCGACACTGTTTCACTTTTTACTCATCATGGTAGCTTATGCTGAACAGCTCACCTGAGTATAAAAGCTCCATACAAGCTAATGTTCCTACGCAAGACGCGCTCACACGGAGGTGTCAGCCTCAGATGAACCCAATGGAAAAAATAAACTATAAACTGGTCAAATGATGCAAACTCTGCCGCTTTTATGTGAACGTATGTGCACCGATCACGACTGGAAAAGCCTGGGTTCAATTCTCGAGTAGGTAACCTGCTTTGCAGTCCTACTTATCAAGGACTGCACACGTCTGGTTTTGTCAAGGCAGATAGCAGAGAGATACTCCAGGCAGGTTGATCCTGCTTATCAAATACGCGACACTGTCCCACAGCTTGACGACACTCTCATGAGGACGGGAACCCTTCAGAAATAAATAATGAGCACATTACAACAACAACAAAACATTTTGTCTAGAAAAACACGAAAAAGAAGAGGTGTAAAAGAGATGTTTTGGCTAAGACAGCCAATAATCCCTGTTTCTTGGCTTCAGTCGGGCCTGTTCTTGGAAGAGAGACATCTCTCTTGGTTTCCAGGTCAGCCACGCCTCTTTCCAGCTGGAATCACCCACATCTGCAGCCCATTTGCTGGTCAGCGGAGGATATCACCACAACCAGAGACGCTGCGGCGTCATTTGGCTCAGTGTCGCCTTCTTCCTAAGTGTATTTTCATCAGCATTAAAATCAGTGAAAATGTTGCTCTTGGCCTGTGACCTGCAGCTCCGGTTACCCCCTTAGCCCTGTCATCAGTCCCTTCTCATGTGTGATTACTTTTTTTTTTCTTTTTTTAGGATATTTTAAAGCCATTTCTGACAAAAAAAGATAATAACACAATGAACATCATAGAACTGGACCAATGTAAAGGTTTATTTCAAGCTAATTAAGTTTTCTTTCAAATATCAACAGCTGCTGCTTCTCAACAAGCGTTTATCAGCACAAAAAAACTGCTTTTCAGTTTTTTTTCCCCCAGATTTCCTTTAGAATTTCCTTTTTTGTTGGGGTCAGAACATGTGGATTCAAACTATGACAGCAAAAAGCACCTTCCAGCACCACAGGGCTGTCAATGTGCCCCCAATGTGCCGGCGAAGCATTTCCACCTGGCTGAAGCTTTTTCATATAGCGTTAATAGACATTTTTGTGCATTTGGCGTCTGAGGATGATGAAAGGTCTCAGTTTGAATCACATTCCCAGAGCGGTCAGGACAGCAGAGGAAGAGTTGTCTGCTTTCAGACTGGGAGGAATAATTTAAAATGTGTGAATATGTGTGGCAACGTTACATAATTTTGCAATTAAAATTTCCTGTAATGAAGTTCCATCTGGGCACTGATAGGTGAGGGTTAGGCTCATCACTGTGGTTAAAAGTGCAGATTTAAGGGTCAGATTACTAAAAAAAAAAAATTGCTGGATTCCTTTTGGCCTGCAACGTTGCTGAACAATAAAAGCACATTGTTGTTATATTCAATTTTTTTTTTTTTTTTCTTTTTGGGATGCAGTAAAGTCTGCTTAGTGTAGTGCGAAGTGCTAATCCAGCTGCAGCAATGAACTGTGATCCCTGCTTGCACCTTAAAGCCGTTTAGCTTCAGGAGCGATTCCTGGTCCACTTCAGATAAAGCGCTAATAATTCACAGCAATAAGCTTAGCTAGTTTTATTAGTAATTAGTAGTGCCGGCTTTCCTCGGGCCCAGTTGTAGGGATCACTGAGAGAAGCAGATGTTGAAAGTACAGCGGCTGTTTGAATTCTCACCGAGATGCAGCGCACTACGAGACTAATTATAATTTCGCTGCAAGCCTTTCTGAGGCACATGTGTACAAAGCTAACAAACTAGGTCTGTCTGTCACAATTTGTTTTGTCACAGTCTTGCACTCGCAGAGCTCGCCATACCAAAAAACTTACATTCACGTTATGCGGCGCGAGCGCGCATCTTGTAAATAAAGCTTTTGTTGTCTCTGCTGCTCATGTCCGTGACCTTGGTAACACCTTAATGTCGAAAGCAGAATGTAATAGCTCCTCTATCTGGGAATCTAATGTGAAATCAATGTGTCTCCCACGGACAGCGAGCGTGAGCCATTCATCAGCCCTCACAATGCTTAATTAAGACAGTTGCTGCTTGTAAACATGGATGAATGAGGCAACACAGTAATAATGTCCCTCTGCGCAGTTCATCACATCCACAGTCATTTAATCAACCAATTCCAGTGGCATTATTCCCCGGTGATTCTGCCACTTAGCAGTACCTCTCGTGCGCTCGGCTGTTAATTCGATTCGACTCCTCTGTAACGTCACAATAACAGCCGACGCCGAGCAGAAAATCCGCGGGCTCTCAACAGGAACACTTCAAACCGCTGCGAACGAGGACAGCGTGGCACCCGTCTTCCCGCCAACTCAAACTGTTATATCCGTTACGCGCTGGGCGCCGTGCCGCGCCGCAGCTTCAGAGGTGAAACCAAATTGTCTTTCAACACAAATCTCAGGTGAGCTTTGTATAGGGTGATTATAATGGAAATGAGAGAGGAGTTTAAGTATGATGAGCAACTGGGGAAATTGCTGTGACAACAAGGGGATCAGCGGAGGGATATCCAATACTTAAACGCCCCGAGAGAGATGAAGCACTGGGAACTTGAAAGCTCGCACTGACACACAGGCTTTGGTTCCTCTCCCTCTCTCTCTCATTCCAATGCACACACCAGCACACCTTGTTCATTTAGGCTGAAGTGGTGTCTCTTAAAAGCAGGCTAAAGGAATCCGAATTTTCATGTGCAAAGGAGGAAGAGAGGGGAAAAAAAAAAAAAAAACAGGCAAGGTCTGATGAAGGAGAATCTACAAAAGCTTAATTAAGATTTCTTAATCGGTGCTGCCGTGCTAGAGGCATTTCAGGGCGACTTGAAACAAGACATTATTATGATAATAACTGCAGACTTATGGAGCTGAAAACACCAGACCTCATTTCAACAGCGCCAGGCACGGAGTGACTGAGTGGCGAACGCTGCAGATGCCTGTCGAGGCGCCTTAGTTTCTTCCTTTTCCTGTACGTCCGACATGAAAGCGCCGAGAGGTGCGCGAACCTGCCACTCCACGGCAGGGACACGGCGCTCGCTCCCCGCAGTGAAACGCTGTCACATTCCCAGTGAAGCAGCAGTCCACTTAAAAAGTTGTCTCTCCGCTCATTTCAATGGACGTCCATGTTCACAGACATGAAGCTTTCCATTTCATTTGCTGATGGTTGAGCCATCTCCAGTTGATATTCAGCGTCAACTTTAATACAGAAGACCACATAAAGCCCTCATGTTCAGAGTTTATGATGAACCTCATGAATTAACATCTTATTAACTGACAGTGTGTTAATTGTAATTTACACCTCTGATATCTCAGAGGATGATTACTGAGGATCTTGGTTCATGTTTGAGATATTTACATACATTACTGACATCTTTCCTTCCACTGTGAATACATTTGAGGATACTATGCTTCTCATAGATTTTACACCTGTGCAGAAGAACAGAAAAAGAAAGAAAACGTAATATATGAACAATCAAGATTTTCTCTGAGGCAGACTCATTTACATTTGTTTATCTCTTTATCAAACAAGTGAGCATGTAGGATATCGTCTGCTTTCCTTCCTGTTTCTTGCAGTGTGGAAACAATAAGACGCTGTGCTTGCGTCTGATTTTTGGAATTTGTAATATTATGGGTGTAAATGACAGTTTTGCTTTTATTTAAAGAAACAGATGCATGAGGCAATGATTGTATTTTCAAATGTGAGATAAAAAAAAATATAAATTATATTCTATAATACCAGTGTTCAATGGTGTCGAGGCAAAATTTTACATAAACCCAGTGAGACGTGTTCTACCTAGAATTACTAATTCATTACACTATTATTAACATTTATGAGGCTAACAAGGTTTCTACGTTTTGCACTTGGCAAATTAAAATCAGGCAAGCTTATTATTGACAACACCAATGAATAGTAAAACTTTTTCACTTGAATGAGCTCTTACACCTCTCAAGTGATAAAACCCCTGGAAACCGACATTAAATGTTCTATTCTGTAAACATCTTTTGACATATATTTTTTTTTAATTTTACATCAGTTATCTGGTTCACATGATTGTAGTTAGAAGTGGACAACAAAAAATTATTCAAAAGCATGACTGATCGATAAACCTGGACCAATAAGGGTTTACACTGAAATACAAAAGAAAAATGTTATTTGAGAAATACGTCATCACACATTTCACAACACTTTATTTTGGAATATTGTATCCAATGCTGTACTTTTCATTTCATACAAAATAATCTCTGTGTGAGGCATTTATCAGAAACAGCCATATACATCCTAGAGGACAGGGTTTTGCAAATTTATACATCATGGAAACATAAAAGAAAAAGGAACTTCTTGCCTAAGCTGCACAATTACAGTTTATCTACAACAGAAAAACTCTTTCCTTTTAAATCAGAGGAGAAAAATACATGTTGATGCCCCATTCAGCGATGGCTGAATTACTTATGCATCTCCTGCCTTTTATCTTACTTCACAAGCAATTATTGTACCAGATCTATTTGTCACATTATTTGAAGGCGTATCGAAAGTGCATTCTCAGCCGAGAAAATCTAATTTCCAGCTCTTTCAGTGGCAAATATTGGTGATGTGAAAGGGTCTCTTGCGTGTATTATCGTCTCACAATCTACCTTGAAAAAAGAAATCTGTGATTTCTAAAACTAAGATAATAATTCATCTTAAAATACACTGGGCGTGCGTTTCGCCCCTTGAATGTTTTTTTTTATTGCTATTTAGTGAACATAAAGGATCTATCTAATAAAGATGAATGAAACATACATAAAAGTCAGTTGTACAAAGATAAAAGCTGTTTGATTTAATGTTGTGCCAATCAATACAAGCAACTTAAATACTGACAGCAGCCTGAGCAGAAGCCACACGGCCAGTCAGGATGAATCAGCCTCGACATTCATCTGTAATGAGCATTATAGAGCTGGCCGCCCGCTTGTCCCGTGGGTAGACATATCTTTTAGAAGCCTGACATAAAGGTAATTGCCAGAGTGACCAGAACTAGCCTCTAGAAAGTTATTAAGAAGCCAGTGACATCTGGCTTCTGGATCATCTGAAGAGGAGCAGTCGAAATGCGCTCGTGGTGAGAATTGTGCTCGAATCTGATGGCTTCTGCGCCGCAGGCGAGGCTACGATGCTGTTTCGATGGCGACCACGCTAAGCTCTCTCAACCTGGCACAGCAGTCAGTCCGGCCTCTCTCCATGATCTCAAGTCTGCTTCTCTCTCTCTCTCTCTCTCTCTCTCTCTCTCTCTCTCTTTCTTTCTCTTTTCTTCTTTCTTGTGATGCAAAGATGATGATACATCTGCATAATCTTCATTTCCAAGTTTCCATTTTCAGGGAGCTAAAATAATCTTGTCTTGAGTTTTCTATAGTTGATTTTTTTTTTTTTTTTTTCCTTTCCAGCACATAAGGCTGAGATATGCGTCTGGGGAAAATTGGTTTCAGGCATCTTTCTCACAATAAACAAAATGGGCAATTAACCTGCTCATCAGTGCAAGCAGAGCAGTTCCAATGATGCACTCCACTGTTCTTCATGGATTTATCTGTGCAAATTGACCTCACTTTGGTGGTGCAATTCATTTCTCTGCTAATTTTCTGTGTCTGAAGCTTCATTAACTTGATGCGCCTCTACGTAGTAAAAAATCTGGACACCCCGCGAAAATTGCACCGCCTTCACCACCTCCTTTTTTTGCAATACTTTCCCATCAGCCTCTCAACACAACACCTGTCATATTAGCGCCGCTCAGCCGGAGCTGCTGGCTTTACACTTCGGAGTGGACTGACTGCAGCATGTTATTTTCAAACATCCACCATGGCAAGTAGCTATGCTTACATTAAAACCCATCCTCGGCCAGCGATCCTTTATCCAGCACCCGTTCTCGGCCGTCCTCCTCCCGATGTTACAGGGCGTATCATTTGTAATGATTCACACCTGGAGCCGGTTCTACAGAGCGGGCCCCGGAGGCGCCGAGCCAGTCCGGAGCGAGAGTCCACACATCCTGCCGAAGAATAGATTGGCGCTCTGATCGCCGGAGCAGCCTCACGCTCCAGAGCCATCACTTTCAATCAGAGGCCGTCCGGGGAAACACATGGCAGGTGCTTCGGCGCCGTGGTGGATCGCAACGGCAAATCCACACCGGGGGCGCCGCACCAATCACAGAAGGCTACGGGTTAGTGTGTGTGCCTGTGCATGTAGCATATCCACCACCCTCCAGTATCATCTTTAAGGCCATTAACACCTGACCTCTGTGAGAGCGAGACAAACAACCGCCTCCAGCACTGAAACTCCCCATGCTTAAGATGTTATGGATCCCTCTGAATATGTGGCTTAATTGGTCGTCCACACGCTGGACAGTTTCATGGTGAATTTCAAGAGAAGCTGCTAATTAATGGAACAGCTTGTTATCACTATAAAGTCAAGATGTGGTGATTTTCAGCTCCCATTACATTTGGATATCATAGATAATGTGCAGTGTATAAAAAGCAGTTTGGCCTCCAAGGGCCCTGAGAACTGCTCTCCTCTCTGAGCGTCTGACTATCCACATGTTCAAGTGCTCTTGTAGTGAGAGGGGAGGCCATGACACACTCGCAACAAAAAAAAAAAAAAAAAAACGCTGCTGATGTTTTCATTTCTATAATCCCAGCAGCAACAGCAGACCTGTATCTGTACGGCACATTGTGTCTATCTCGTACTTCCAAAACACCAGCTGGAGGATAACGCCATCACGCCGCTGTCATGAAACATAATAAGTAACAAGCGTGTTGCTGCTGTCAAGATACCGAGGTGAGGCGGATGACTGACAAGGCATTTGTGAATGCTGTGTGACTCACTACAACTATTTAAAAAAAAAAAGAAAAAAGAAAAAAAGCTTTTCGCAGAAAACTCTGCATGCACTTTGACATAAGAGTACACACTGAATAATAATCGCATGAAACACACTTCTTGCTTGGCGTTGAATATGCACCGAGAACTGTGACCCGAACTATTTAATAACCAGAAAAAATACAATGCATGTGACACTTCAGATTATGATTAGCACCCTGAGAGTACAGGCGTCAGTCACTCTGCAAAAAGGGGACTTGGAGGCTGAAATCACACTGTGACAACTTGTATTTGTTTCCCAATAAAACCACATAATGGCAAATTAAAACTTTGTCGATCCACACATTAAATTATTATGGACCGCATAATTACTGGTTGTGGCAAAGTAACTGAAGCTTTCTAGATGACTGCAGAGTTTAATGCATTTATGAACAATGTGAGGATTTAGGAAGCAACGCTCATGCGTTGTGAGAACTCAGATAAACAGACACACACTTATCAGATATTATATTAGGCTTCGTCACATAAACTAAAGTGATCCAATACAATGGCACTGACATACATTCCGCCTCATAAATTATATTTAGTTGTGCATTAGAGCATAGCAAACATTTTGATTTAACAATGAGTTAGTTTTCTAGGATGTATTTAACATTGGCGTTGAGGTGGAGTGAGACGCATATAAAGAAATGTTTTTAATATATTGGGCAACACAGAAACAAGAGAGGGTCAGGACATCGGAAACTAATCACGATAAATGTGCATGCTGTCAAATTAAATCCTCTGCGATGATTGCATGCAAAACTGAGCATTATTACCTTTGTAAAAGCCAAATTTATGTCGGCGCTGTTCTACTGAGTCCCATTAGAATCGTACGAGTGTACCTAATGAAGGGGCTTGTGAGCATATTAAATTATGATGTGCCTCAAAAGTGCAGCCATCAGCCGCATTAAAAAAATAATAAGTGAACCCTTGTTTATGTGTGCAGTACTTAATGCGGTGTAACTAAAACCCTAAAATTTAACATGCACAGGGATCATTAGAATTATTAGAAATTAAGAGCTGGAGCCACTCCATGAACCAGCAGCGAGCCGCACGGTGCAGCGCTCTACCACACAAACTGCTGACTGCTTAATCCCTCACAGACATACAGATGTATCTGAAAATTTAAAAATGTATTTTTTGGACGACTCAATGCAAAACATTCCTTTTAAGCTGACATAGCACGAAAAAATGTTCAGCAGTTTATACATGAATAGTTCTATATGTTTTAAAGAATTACAGCTATTGTTTACATTTCCCTGCAAAAATTGCTATATGACGGGATCCATGTCAGTCAGGTGAAAGGCTGACATCAGGAAGCATTCACCTCTTAATTGCGTGCTTCGACCAGACATTGTATTTTTACCACCTCGAGTGCTGTTGATCCGACGCTGCTCTTGACCTCTGAGCTCTGCTGAGGAGAAGAAAAGGACGGCCAGCCTCTCTCAGGAGCACCTCTGGCACCCGCCCACTCTCCTCTTCAAGAAATTATAAACATCCAGACCACTTGAGCTCGGGATAATTACTTCTTGTTCAGATGAGCCATATTTTTTACTGCTCCACAAATACTGCAGGACAAATGTGCTGCCCGTGGGTTAAATGTGCTGAATGTATATTAAACCACAATGAGAGGCCACACATGTTCTGGTCAAACGCAGTGTTGTCCGGCTGCTCCCGGTGTCACTGCGAACTGCTCACAACGTACGATTAACATAAATTATAGCAGGCAGCCGTCCCGCGCCTAGCATAAATCATATGATGTGAGCCATTAGTCATGTTTATAATGTCAGTGTTGTTGTGCTCCTGCTTCATTGCACAGTCTCTCTCACTGCATCTGAAGTGACACTGATTGAAGCTACACCCCGTCTCATCTTTTTCTTTTCTTTTTTTTTTTTTGGACACGGAAACACTTCTGTTGGTACCGGTGTCTGCACAAGGCTTCGCGCGGACATATTCTGCATCAGGGAAGCAAAACATTGACAGATCAAACACAAATAGCTCTTCTGCAGTGGTAGCAATGTTCTCTCTTGAATAGTTAAAACAGTTAACTCACCGAGGTGAGGATGAATCCCACTGTCTCGATATGAAGTGAACAGGCTCCCAGTAATACCACTATTTTCTTTTATTTTCAAAATACGACAATAAATCATCTTTTCGGTCACTTTCAGTCTGCTTTGTATTGATAAGTATTTTAAATATGACAGGACATTTGTCAAATGTGTTGCCAGAGTGCGAATGTGCAACCAAACAGTGATATACGCCCAGGTAGCGATAGTTTAGTTTGTATACATTGAACAAATGAACAAAGAAAAAAATATTAGAATGGCTAATACAACCTTATGCTGAATAATTTAGAGAAATTTCTATTGCTACTATCAATCGCTGCTTTGTAGAAATATAGGATCTATTAAACTTAATGTCCAAATAGTGACCAGATAGCATCAGCTCTGTGGGCCTCTAAAACTGTGGTGTGGATCTAATGTTATTACTAAAGAGCAGTTAGGTTCTACTCATAGATTAAAGTTAATCTATGCATTTATTCAAGTGTGAAACAGCGTGTTTAAGGCTTACTGATATAACAACATGAGTGCCGCAGTATATTGCTGGTTGAAAGGCAAACCTATAAACTCGCTAAAATACGTGCAGCTGGATCATTATTCCACACATCTTGATGAAGCCGGAGCTGCAGGGGGCCCAGAGCCCATCACGGCTGACTATCAGTGGGAGGCAGGCATCATCCTGGAGAGCTACTCAGTCCATCACAGGGCAAAAACCGAGAGAGAATGTCACACACACTGACATCAGTAAGTCCTGCGAAGTTCAAAGTCACTTGATAACCTGTGGGAAGACACTGGAACACCACAGCACAGAGAGAACATGCAAACCGCACACAGAACAACCTCAAAGCCCCCGGGACCTTATGCTAAACACTACATCACAATGGACCACTGTGTCTTTATAATATATCTCCAATAATAATCATGAATATCCTTGGTTTGATAACAATTTTGGAGAGCTCTATGTGTGGAGTTTGCATGTTCTCGTTGTCCATGAATGTTTTTACTCGTGGAACTCCAGCACTGTATTGACCTCCTTGGTGGATTCTCTAGGAGCAGTGCATGATGTGAGTGAGTGATGAGCAATCGGGAATCAGTTTTGTGTTTTTAATATTTGCCTGAATAATGAAACTTATCAAATAAAGGTTGTACGACTGAAATGTGCAACATCTGTACTGTTAAAAAAGGGCCGTCCTTTATCGCTGTTTGATAATATTTTTGATTGGATGAACAAACTGCTCCAAAAATGTTCAGAAAAAACACTGATTTAAGCCATAACAGAAATTAATTAAGTGTATTGTTGCATTCCAGTTAATAATAAAACGCCTCTTGACGGTATTTCAATAAGCTGCGGGAGGCTTCGGGGGTGCAAATGTGATGCCAGTTAGCACGACTCGCTGACGATAATTTAAATGCAGCGATTATGTCAGGTATTTACAAAGTGTTAACAAAGATCCCACCAGGCGAGAGGAGACAGCGCGCGAGCGAAGAGCCTCCCGGGACGAGAACCTCCAGGTAATCTGGATCCCGGTGTTATCTCGGCACCTGCCACGTATGACAGCGGCAAAGCCCTGAACACTTCACTTTTAGGCAGGCGTTACCTTTCCACGCATCATCAGTTTCATAATCCCCTTACATGGTCAAAGCACCAACTCCTGCGCCGGCTCCTGACACCTGCAGCACACCTCCATATGACTGATAGCAGGGATTCAGCGGGATAATACCACAAAGCACACTGGGCTCAGTGTAATTATCATTCTCTTGACCAATTTTTAACACCACATACTTTGTACAACAATGATAAATGTTCTTGTAAAACTCCTCGGCTAATACTTTGTGTAGGCATGGAACATTATTCTTACATTAATGCTTGAGCCTTCCGGTTTGAGTTTTGCCGCTTTCATCTCTCCGGGTTATAATCTGAATGTTTTCCCTTGCGAGGCTTTTTACTGTGACTACTGCAATTTGGTACTTTCTTTCTCCACAAATTTGTGCTGCAAAGAATACCAACGTTTCATTCAAAAAAATGTTTTTTTTGTGTGTGATTTGCTCACATGTGCGTCCACCAAGTTTGACAGAGCAAATGTTTCTGTTCCGCGAGCAGATTGTGCCGCGGCTGATTTCACAGAAACGGCTCCCTTTGAAGAAGAAACAAGAGTTGGAAAAACGCTGCCTTTTCTCCTCTTTTCTCTCTCTCTCTCTCTCTCCTTCTCTCTCCCTCTCTCTCTCTGAGTAACTCTGAAGACAGGTACTTCACAGGCAGGAAATATACAAAGACAGAGGGAAGCTGACAGTGCTTTGTTAGGGCTGGAAATGACAAGCTGAAAAGAAAGGCCTGAAAGCCTGGAGACACGGGGAGAAAACGCAAAACTGAGAGTAATCAGAGAGCAGATTTATTGTAAGTATTCTGAAGCTGTCACAGTTTGCCTTTTTTCTTTCCAGAGACACACTGCAATTTTAATTAAGGAGGTCAATCATTTTTTTCAGAGGACTGACATGCAGCGATTGCCTTCACCGTAAACCAAACCAGGTGTTAATGAGGAGCTCTGCACGCTACAGTGTGCTGTAGAAACTTTGCTTGCACAAGTCACGAAACTACAGGTTGTTAGTTCTGGAATGTAAATATTTGACTGAATAAAAAAAGGGGGAAAAGGCGAGAATATTCCTTCATCCTCAAGAGATTTACACCCAAATGCTTGCTGCATCTGAACTGATCGCCACATTTTGTTTTGTTGCCGCAAAAAAAAAAAGAAAAAGATAATAGTCCTCTCAGCGAGGCTGTGCATCAGAGGGTGTTGGATGTCTTTGACATTGCAGAGTGGTAATGACAACGCTACGAGCCTCCCGAGCTAGCGCCGCCTCGGGCTGCACACCGCCCATAAAAATTCATAGCTGTGGACCAAGATCAGGAAACTCAACATCGTATTAACCGTTATGTTTCCTGCACCAATGCCACCGGAGTGGGTGTGTCTGGTACCCGGGGAGCTCGACACCCCCGCCTCGGCACAAACGCTCCACAACACACAGGCGACAATCGGGAAAATAATCACGCTTCTCATAATTATCTGACTTAAGTCTTTAATGGACCATCCAGCAGCCAGATTAGGGTTATTGCCAAAGCAAAGGGCATCTGTGTCACAGCCATCAATCATATGGAGCTTCTTTCTTTTCATTTCAGGACCTTTATCATGGATTTGTTGCCAGTACACACACAATTATGATTGATGATTGGAAAAAAAGGAACGGGTTGCCTGGCTCGATACGCGGACGGTGCAACCTGCGGCGGCCGCGAGCCAGGTTTGAAGGATTTCACCCACGGAGGCAACAACCTTTTCGCCGAGGGGTCTAAGACGACACGCGGGCCGAGGACTGCAAATGCCACAGACTGTATTGTTTATGAGGGATTATCTAGTCAAGCCTTCTGGTTGGAGAGATTGTGACCTCAATATGAGCAAAGATACACATCAGCACCATGTAAGCTCTAAAACGATTCCTGGAAGGGCGCGCGTGCATACAAGGCCCCTTTAACTCCGTCAATCCATGTTTAATCACTTCTACAGCAATTTCTACTGGCCTGCCTGCTATTTTCTCCCATATTTTTCACTCTCTCGCTCCACCCAATTTCTCTGGCGGGTTTTTGAAGACTTAAGTTCCACTCCTTTTTTTTTTTTTCTCTCTCTCTCTCTCTCTTTCTTACAAGGCAAATCCTGGGAGAGGTTGATGTGAAGACCAGGCAGAGCAGGGATGTGAAGAATATAAACACAATTTTTTTTTTTTTTTTTTTATTGTCCAGAGGGAAAGGGGGGGGTGCGCAGAGGGTTGGGCGGTGGGGTCTGTAAAAGAGACGAGGACCTTATCACAGCCCAGCAGCTCTGTAATTCGCCGCCATGATAAAGTGGCAGCGCGGAAAACCTTACAAGGCTGGCACAATCCAAAGACGGATTAGGTTTTTCTGACATAAGCTTCCTGAAAAACTAATCAATCAGCCCATGCAGTATTATCAGAAGCGTGAGATTAAAGAGCTGCTCCTAATCCCCCCACTGTACATTTTATTACACTTCCCAGTGTTAGTTGCCTTTAAATATACAATAAATAAATAATAAAACCAAACCTAATTGAGTGTAGGGAAGGGGAAAAGGGTTAAACAGTCCTTAGAGAGGGAATTTATGTAGAATTTGTGTTGTGTTGTGAAGACAGGGATAAAACTGTTGTCCTTGCCAGAGCTCTTTTCTGACTTTGAATGGAGCGTCGCCGTCTCACTCTACTACTTACTGCAGACAAAACACACAAAATGGGGAGAAAGAGAGAGAGAGAGAGGAAAAAATGGCCGCACTTAACAACAATGCCAGCAGCCCGAAATTAAATCAAATTCACTTTCTGATTTCCGTCTTGTTTGAGGATTTTTTTTTTCTCTTCATTAATGGATGAACAGATAAATTATCAAGCAACTATGTGCTTATAAATAAATAAATAACAGTTGAAAATTAATGCTAAGCCCTTTGAGAAATGACTTGTAATCCGTTAAATCACCGCACATCAAAGTTGTGGGGATGAACCACAACTGCGGCGCGACGCAGAGCGCAGGGCGACGAGGCTTACTGGGACCCAGCGAGGCTTAGTCTCTCCACCGCGTCACACCCTTCCATCAGGAAGCCCGCTCCCTCCCCGCTCGGCGCCCGGTCAAACCGCGGGAGGCGTCTCCAGAAACACAGGAGAGGGCTATACGTTTAACACCACCGCTGATCCGCCTGACACGGGCCGCCAAGACGCTTTGTGGTGACATAATATTACCAGGGAGCTCTCACCCCAGCGATGAGATACAAAGGCGTTAATAGACTTTGTCAACGTCTTTTCGCACTGAACCCCGAGCCGAGTTCAAAAACCCACTTTCCCCCCGCGTGCAATCTGGGGAAGGGGGCACAGGGAGCCGGCGAGAGAGCAACGGGGCTCTCAAATATGTTTCATCTTCATCTACATTGTTCTGCTGTCGTTGCACCGAGGATAACTGCAGCAGATGTCATGAGGAAGAATGGATTCTCTCAGGATGGCTTTGACCCTCTTATTTGTCCCTGGGGTATGGCACAGATGCTGAGGCTGGGGTTACATTTTCAACACTTGATTCATGTTCTGGGTGTTTTTGTGTGTGTGTGTGTGTGTGTGTGTGTGTGTGTGTGTGTGCATGCTGAAGGAGCAAGAGGAGGAAAAGTGTGCTTTTTGCTTGGATTTCTTGTTTTTGACGATTTTGCACAGAACCTCTCTTTATGTTACATCTCATATCAAAGGGCATCCCGATGGTTCAGCTGTTTGAGGTGCATGATGCCTCGGGTTTGCAATGTGGCCTTGCACACACCTTACACATCCTTCCAGTGTCTGTTAATTTTTTTTATTTTTTTTCCCCCACATTTCCTCCATGTTTTCATTAAGCTGTTATTTCTGCATGTTTTAACTTGACCACGGGCGACTATTGATAAGGGCCTATATGTCCCCAGTCAGACAGTGGTGAGTCTGCTCAGAGGGAAACTACCGAAGCATACAAAGAGATCCTCTCCAGAGAGACATTCTGCCTGTCTGTCTCTGGAGGCACAGCTCCCAAAAGGCACAAGGCTGATTACAACAGCAGCCAAGGCAGACAGCACTTTGCTGCTGCTGCCGCCGCAGCAGCTCTGTAGTCAAAGGCTATCTCTAAGAAGCCCCATTTGAGGATAGCACAGATGTGAAGAACTTCTTCAATCACATGGCATTTTCCGTCCGGGTCTGATCACGACAAGCGTCCAAAGCAAAGGATGATCGCGATAAAACCCATGCTGTATTCAAACAGAGAACAACATCTGCAGAAAAGCGCAATAAGAGCTTTTTTATTTTCACAAAGCTCATGATCCTTCGCTTCAAGAGTGTTTCGTGCAATGAAAACAAAACTAAATAAGAAAGAGATTATGCTCGGGAGCTTAACACTCCCGCTCTCTGGGAAAGACTAAATATTATCCAGTGGATTCCCAGGGTCATTGGAATTGTACATGTCATCAAGGAGGATTGACACAAGCTTTGGAAATTCTCATTTGTCTTTTTTTTTTTCTTTTCCTCCAAACGCTGGCCTCAATTTCAGTATAACAAAGACAGTTAACAGATGTCAGCGGTTCAATCCCGAGGTCAAACCTTGTTCACGCCTCAGGGCAAAGTAAATTATTATGATCACCAACCGAGAATACACATGTGATCTATCGAAAGAAAAAATTAGGAAAAAGAAGGAAGACTATTTTGTAAGTAATAAATGCATTACATAAAATACTAAAATGGAGAATATATTGTTTAAGATATATACGAAGGCTGGGGTAATTTCTTTGTAAGCAGCATGTCAGCAAAATAGATATGTATAAGTAATAGATTGATATGGCAAACAGCTGATTTTTTTTAACTTTATAGTCAGATCATCATTTAGTCTATGCAATTTGGCACAATGTGTGCTTGCATGATTATATGAAATTAACGTATTTAATATTTCATTTAGAGAAGAACAATACTGAATGAACAGTAGAATGTTAAGATGGAATTGAACTGATGAATTAAATGTATATTAAATGATAAAGAGGCTGTGCCTAGAGCAAAGCTGGAGTATTTCCTGCAAGAATAGTCAGCTGAACTTAATTCTAATATTATGATTTCTGAAATATTCTAATACAACTTAAAGAAATACGAAAAATCACTTGAGATGTGTTTAAACTGAGGTTTGTTTGTTTTTTTTTAAGTTCATTTATTTTAAATCGCTTGCAGCTCCAAATAACCCAAAAACACAAACCAGTCCTTATTACACTGAATGAGGAGCTTTGATGGACAAATACTGTACGTTTGCAGCTGATCGGAAATTTCCATAATTTCAGCACGGTGAGATGATTAATCGATCCTGTAGCTCATAACAATCACTGTATTGAAAATATATCGCATCGACCTAATGATGGTGAAATCACAACAGTATGGAAACAATCTCCCCACTTTTAAAGTTTCGTGGGGCATTTACAGAGTTGTGCTTTGTTTCCCTCTCCGGGTGGGACGACGCGACCCTCACCTGGTGCAGGAGGCAGAGTAAGACGAAGGTCTGCAGAGCGCTCATCTTCGGTGACTTGTCGACTTATTTCACGACGAGCGGAGATTAAATCCTCTCTGGAAGGAGACGCGCATGCCGCTGAAACATCCCCGTGATCACCTGCGAGAAAAGTACCAATAACAGATCATTTCCAAATCACCGTTTCACAGGAGAAGAGACTCCACGTTTGATTTTGATCTCATTCTGAAGAAACTCCAACTTTTTTTTTTTTTCTTACCGCATCGCAAACGCAATACCTTCACTTAGTTTGGTAAAGCGGCTGAAATCATCCCCGTTCAATCCACTTCGGGCAAAGAGTCCTAAAATCCTCTCAGAAACGTCTCCGTCTGTCGGGATGTTGAGGGAATTTCCCCCAAGCAGCTGGTACTCTTGGACCGCTCTAAAAACAAGATGAAACGTCTACATTCAGCTGCTCGGCTGAGGGAAAAACACACTCCTCTAAGTTTAAAATCCAAGTCAAACCCAAATAAACTGAGGGCTTAATTTATCCCGAGTGGTATCATTAATAAATAGTCGGAAAAATCGAGCCAGGAGAGCCCGTGTCCCAGTGCCAGAGACTGCAGTGAGACAGACAGACGGCGGTCCGCTCCTCAGCTCCACTTTCATTTCAGTGCGCAAAATCCTCCGCTGCGCGTCTGGAGACGCCACAAGGTCGGCGCGCATCCGCTCAGAGTCAGACCCAAAGATCTACCTTTGAAATCTTACTTCCTCCATCCTAGGAGACGAGTAAGAGGCTCGATGTCACTGTTTTTTGGTTTTGTTCAGCCGCACGTCCACGTTTTCTTAACCCTTTAACTGTTTAAAAGGCTAATTCCACTGATGATTTACTGTATTTTACTAATAGTTGGGAAATGAGACATGGAACTCCAGAAGAGGAGTCTTTACTCATCTATATATTTTTTTTTTCTGCTAAGACATGAGTCTATATGAACACTTGCGTATTTTTGAAGACTTAGTCAATTTCCTGACGTTTTCAAACATAATTATTTAAAAAAAAAAAACAATATCAATAAAACAGAAGGCTGGATTAGTCATTGCAGTGAAAACATGGCGATGAATTCATTTGTGAAGTGGCTGATGCAGCAGTTCTGACCACAGCACAGACAGCAAAAAGGTCAAACGCTGTGCTGACAGTTATTTGGAGGAAATAGGATTTTTTACAGCTATTAATTAAATCTGCTGTCTGAAAATCCCCTTGACTTTGTCGCCATCATGCGGCTACAGGCAAAAATGGCAAAGACTTAAAAAATCCAAATGTAGTTGCAATTTTGGAAGAAATGCTGAAGTCGTTTTTACAATAAAATGAAGTTTATTTTATTTTACTTCCAGTTTAAGTTCAGTGTCCACGTTCCCCTCTGGCACCGAACATTTCTTCAGTCAATCAGTCATTATTTATTTAGCTCCTTCCAGACCATCAGATATTGTGTAGCAGGTTTGTAAAATGTAATTTGATGATAAGTAGTATTATAAAAAAAAAAAAAAACATTTCAATCAACAAGTGAAACTTTACATACTTGTAAAATATATGCATATGGAAACTCGTAAAGCCGTTGTGAGCAAATAATATGTCAAAAAGGTTAAAAATTACTGCTCACTCACCTGTTACTCAGAGTTATGAAAAATTTAGAGGGCATACTTGATTATAGTTCTTACTTCCCTCTATAAGGACTGGTGGAGTCATTGTACTAGTTACTGAGGAAAAGTCATTAGCCTGTTTTATGGAGGCAAGGTTCACCTTAACAAACCTATCCGAATTAAATCAACATTATCTCCACAATTATTAGAAAAACATATTGCATTATCTTGGTCTGAATTGATAGCTAAGGTCTTAAAGAAAAGAAATTTAGTGTCAGAAACAGTATTTATGTTTACGTGTCTGAGCAAATTTTGACAAACTAAAGGGAAAAAAATTTATTTTTATCCCTGCCTATTGTTTTTTCAGTTTACACAGTCGCGAACGCCATGATAACAATGAAGCTATTCATAAAGATGCTACTGCCTGCATTCAGCAACTCCTTGACGACAACTGTACCAAGTTACATCAGAATAACAGAAAGCACATAGATTTTGTGTTTAAGTGTTTAGTTTGGATAGTACCAGGCGGACTCTCCATTTGAAAACCCAAACTATGCCAAAGAGTGACTTCTTTTTTTACCTCTTTTTCTACTGCTGTGAACAGTATAAAAACATTTGCTCAGGAAATTACTTTTGCATCACATCTGACCATCTCCCTTAATTAGATGGTGTTAAGCTGAAGAGCAACAAAGCAACTGAGATAAAACATGCCATCTAACTTTCATATCGCTGGGTGAATCCAGAAATATCCAGGTCTTTTTCAGTAAACAGGAGTGAAAGAGAAAAGTTATTCCTGCAAGCAGAGAAACAGCAGCTCTCCAACTGTTGTCACATTACAACAAGCTCACTGGAAACGTTGGTAATTGTGAGTGTTTTTAATGTCGACATATTATCCAGTCGCTTGTGCAGCTTCACTGCAGTTATTATTGACTTCCACACGGCATTGTTGGACTGAACAGTTCAATAAGCTTCATTAATGTCACAGGGCCAGTTTATGCTCCTTTCTGAGCTTTTCTTTTCCTCATGTGCTTCATGTGCTTCTAGTCACCACAGTTTATATATATATATATATGTATATATATATATATATATATATATATATATATATATATATATATATATATATATATGTATATATGTGCGGCTGTATATATGTATATATATCTATATATCTATCTATATATATATATATATATATATATATATATATATATATATATATATATATATATGTATATATGTGTGTGTGTGTGTGTGTGTGTGTGTGTGTGTGCGTATATATATATATATATATATATATTTTTTTTTTTTTTTTTTTTTTTCTAGCTTTATGTCTTGTGTTCTTGTTTCATGCCATGTCTATGTTGTAAGTTTAAACAGGTTTTTCTTCCACGCGTCTTATGTATTTATACTTATGTCTTTTGTTCTGGTTCATGTCTGCTCTCACAGTGTTTGTGTGATCTGTTTGTTCTCATGCACCTCCTCTCAGCGCTCAGCTCAGTGCCCTCCCCTGTACTCCGTCTCCTCCCCTGATTGTCCTTGATCTTTGCCGGCTGTTGCCCTGCCTCTCAGTGTGCGCTCATGCCCTCAGTTTGTACCTGTTCCTTTCTGGTTGTCTCTTTCTGCTCAGTTATCCTGCCGGTGTCTTTTGATTCTCTGAGTTTTCCTTTGATAAAACAATAAACGTGGCTTTAATTTGAAGCTGCTCATGCACTCTGACCCTTCACCAATGCTTTATGAATATTATCTCTCAATAAATATCTCACGTGGACTCTAAAACATTTTCCTGAGCTGATTAGTTACAGGACTAATTTCTGCAAATTCAGACATGATTTGGTGTCTATATTTTTTGTGACTGAAGGACTGTGACAGAAGCAATGCAGACAAAGTCTAAAATATGAAATAGTGAAACACAAGAGGAGCAGCTCAGGACAAAATGCTGCTGGATAAACCTCAGAGGCGGTACCAGTATGCTGGTATCTTCTTACTATCACTGTCTTCTCTGCTTCATTTGGAAGCATTTCAGGAGTTTAGAGTCATTTGTCTTATTCAGTGAGTAGGATTTTAATTCTCCTCATTAGTTTGTCTCAGAGTTTAATTCTTGTAACGGATTGTGTCTTGCTTTGACTGAACTGACTGTTTTTTGTTTTTTGTTTTTTATTTTTTTTTTACTTGGAGTGTTCCAGTGACACTAACAATAAGAAATAATCCTAGGCATTTAAAAAGGAGGGTCATTCAACAGTAAAAGAGATGGCTAATTACATGTTCCTAACAGAGTGTTCAATTTAATCTGTGTATCGTGTGGCAGTATCAAATGAACCTCTCATCGGACAGTTTGTCCTTCCATGTGCCATTTCTGGACACAAAAAACCCGCTAACAAGAAAGTCACATCAGTTCATTTTGTGCATTGGCTGAATTCATTATTGCTCCAAGAACAACCTTTGACCCATCCACATAATATCAAACATATGCAAGCAAAGGTAGAGGAGATATAAAGGACAAGAGTTCGCAGTTTAGACCCAACATGATTACTCTGACTGACCTTTAACGTCTTCTTCGAAGTGCTTTAAAAAATACAATACAAACAATCAGTAAAATTTAGTTTGAAAAAACATTTTTATTCAATATAATCCTGATTACCTTTCTCTATCCTGACCTATGCACATCCATCTAGCTACTATTATTTATCTTTAATTTGAGCTGGAGTCCAGACAGCAGTCATATAATTCCACTGAAAGTGATTGATAGACGACCGTTTCTTGATAAGATTGTGCAGCTGCTGAGGCCAAACATTAGCAAAATTCACCGTGTGACCAACTCAGCTTTCAGAGCAGGTCACGTTGTGTTGCTTCTTTAAGTAAATTATTTGCAAACTGATTGATGTTGTACTTTGAAATCAGAAGTTAACAAGAAGGAAAAAGTGCATTTTCCAAAAGACAGAAGTCTTTTTGATTTCATGTCAAAAGACCTGATTGGAAAATGTTTAATTTATTCAGTGTTTACAGGCTTTATTTAAGTCAGACACTGTATTTTGCATTTTTAGATCATTTCTGTTGGTTCACAGCAGATATTTCACAGCGTTGGCTCCATCGCCTGGTAGAACAGTGGAATCACTTTATGGTTTTCCAACTTGCAAAGTCACATTGACATAAATAAACCTTCCCTATGAACCTATGAAAGAGCTAACATTTTATTAAAACATTTTTTTTTCCTCAGTTTTCTTTTGGCTGTACTTTGAAGTGACAATTCACTGATTTTCCAAATTAACCATTACTCTAAATATGGCTGTCTGAGTTTAACAGCCTGTTTGATCTAACAATTTATTTTAAAAGGGTTCGAGCTATTTTGCAGTTTCAATAAAGAATTTTTCATAGATCCTGAAAGAAAGTCCTCTCTGAAAAGCAGAAATCCCTGTAGCTGATGACCTTGCAGTTCACGGATGGTGTGGCTTTGAAAACTGTTTGCTTTGCACAGGTTAAAATGACAGGAATGATTGCGTTAGCGAGCTTTGTCTGTTCTCTCTTTCATTCCATCATTTTTACTCAAGCTAATTACTGAAACGTTCTATATTGTTGCGAGTCCGCTGCTGGAAACCATTCAGTGCCTCAGAGCTACAAACTCTCCTTTAAATGGAAACATATGTTTGCAGGGGCCAATTCTCACGCAAGAAATGCAGAATGTACTAATATGAACTACTTTCCAGGAATACTCACTGTCGTGGAAATCACTCTGTGTTTAGCCAACACATGTAATTTTCCATCTCCTCTCATATCTCAACATACTTCCTGAGAGTGTTGCTTGTCTTTGGTATCGTCTTCTATTCTACACAATTCTACAGTTTCTTACCAATACATTGTAGAGAACTGAAAAATGAACAGTGAAATACAAGAAATGAAACCCCCAAACTGTGCTTCAATTTCTACTGATTTCCTTTTCCCTCTTTATTCATTCAGCATTTTACTGTCCCAGATTCACAAACTGGCCCTTCCAGGTAAAGGAAAATTAAACCAAAGGTAAAATTCCACACATTACTTTGTTGGTTTGATGTTATCGAGCCCCTCCAGAGAGCGTGGTGTTGGTTTCCTGTTACAAATGGCTTTGCACGCTATTGCGGTTGCGTGCGTGCGTGCGTGTGTGACAAGGGAGTGAAAAAAAAGGGCAATAACCCCTTACGCACACATATGCCTGTTTTCCGGGGGGGGGGGGGGGGGGGGGGGGGGGGGGGGAGGAGTGAAGGAGCAGGGCTGAACAAACAAAAGGACTTTACTCCAATTTGTCGGCAGTACATGCACTGCCACCATGACTTGCAAATCTAACAGCCTGTTTAAAAGTAAATAAACAAGAATCAGAACAGGAAAACAAGCATGTCTTTATAAAATCCAAAATACCAGTCGTGCAGACATTTGTGTGTGTCTGTGTGTGTGTGTCATCCACAGCATATGGAACCGTTTCCTGAGGTGAACTCTGAACGTGGGACTTCCCCCACACATTCCAGAGGGAACCTCCACTATCTGTCTTCTTCCTGATTATACAAAACACCCCGTATTCGAAGGCAGCCTGAACTTCCTGCTTTATGTAAACACACTGTGACGCGAGCGCACATGCCCTCACATAAAGCCACCGCGTAGCGACAGGCAACACTAACTCCCACAACACGCGAGCGTGCGCCACGGAGTCGAGGCGATGGGAAGCAGGGTGTGGTTTCCCACTCTGGGGCTGGTAGCCTGGCTCTGCTGCCTCAGTCTGGAGCCTGTGCAGGCAGGAAAAGTGCTGGCGATACCTGTGGACGGAAGCCACTGGCTCAGCATGAAGATCCTGGTGGAGGAGCTCGGCCGCAGGGGCCACGAAGTGGTGGTGCTGGTGCCCGAAACCAGCCTGCTGATCAAGGGATCGGACAGCCACAAGACAGAGATCTATCAGGTGCCTTTCACCAAAGCCGAACTGGATGAGAACTTCAACAGCCTGAGGGAGTCACTGTTCGAAAAGCCTCCAGATATCACTGATCTGTTTGTCAATGTGCAGCGGCTGGTCAACTTTACTTCGTTCCAAGAGAGAGGCTGTGAGAGTTTGTTGAAAAATGAACCTTTGATGAGTCGACTAAAGAGAGAAGGGTTCGATCTGGTGCTGACAGACCCTTTCCTTCCCTGTGGATCCCTCCTGGCTCAAATCTTTTCCATCCCAGCTGTTTACTTCCTACGGGGGCTTCCATGTACGCTGGATTTGAAAGCTAGCCGGTGTCCCGCTCCTCCTTCGTATGTTCCTGTGTCTTTCTCGGGCAATTCTGATGTGATGACCTTCCCGCAGAGGGTGAAAAACATGATGATGTCTTTTGTGGAGTCGTACGTGTGTCACATGATGTACGGTCACTTTGACGATTTGGTCAGGAGGCATTTAAAGGACTTTCAGAGCTACCAAGAGCTTATAAGCCACGGATCTGTCTGGCTTCTCAGATATGACTTTACTTTTGAATATCCCAGACCTCTCATGCCGAACATGGTTTTAATTGGAGGCATCAACTGTGCAAAGAAGGCTCCTCTTCCAGCAGTGAGTATTTTCAACCACATCTGGCTCACCTGCATGTTGATTTTGTTCATTTTTCAAAACATGACTTTCTGCAATACAAAAGGCTATGTTGGAATACAAGATTAACATTTATGTGGGAATACTTTCATGATTTCAACCTCATCTTTAAAGTGTGCAAAGCAGTGAAGGAAACACTAGTAATAGTATCTCCAAAACCCAAAGCATTTATCTATACGGACTTTGGCAATTTTTTTGTGTTATACAACAAAAAACAAGAGATAACTTTTAGGTAAACATTTGCACATGTGGCTTAATGTGGAGATATCAGTAGGAACATGCAGAGCAGAGTCTGCCTGAAGAAAACAGTTTGATTGATTGTCAAGATTGACTAAAATAAAGCTGGTGGTATTATGGGATTACAGGTTAGTCGGCTCTCAGGGGACACACAGTGTGTGCACTGTCACTGTGAGACCAGGAAAGCAGATATCTGACCTTTAGCATGGGTTCAGTGAGTTGTTGAGGTTAAGGGTCCTGTTGTACAAACAGGTATCAGATACTCTATAAAAGATAAACGTCTTCTGACAGAGGCACAGTGAGGCGGTGGGACTGTGTTTCTGTGATTAAATCATTGGCAGGCTTTATGATGGAAACAACGGAAATTCAATTAATTTTGGTCATTGAAAACGTAATGACAGCGGTTTCAAGGAAATGTTACGTCAACACAATCGTTACTGTCGAATACATCACACAAACCAAGATTTCTTTGCACATTTTTTGAGGTAATGTTTGTGACTTCTTTAACCCACCTGCAGGATCTGCAGGAGTTTGTGGACGGCTCAGGAGATGATGGCTTCATTGTCTTTACGATGGGTTCGATGGTCTCCGATATACCTCTGGAGAAATCCAAGAAGTTTGTGGAGGCCTTCAGACAAATTCCTCAAAGGGTAATCTTGACCTGATCATCATATAAGTTTGAACTGATAAACAGATAAACTGAAGGTGTCGAATCAGACTTCACCAAAGGAATTTGAACTCTAGTTTGAATTGTGATTACAACGCTGTTAAAATAATAATAACACAAAACAAATCATGAATTTCTTGAGTCATTCACACAGTAAATGTTTAATTGTTTATGTTTCAGGTTTTGTGGAGATACACTGGTGTGTTGCCTGATAACATGCCCAAGAACGTCAAAATCTTGAAGTGGTTACCTCAGAATGATCTTCTCGGTATGTTTAGTTTAACAAAATCAAACTCAATGATATATGATCGCACAGCACATACAGGTTATGGTGGTCTTGATGTTTCTTTTAATGGATCCAACCGTGATGGTCGCTGTGTTCCCCAGCTCATCCCAAGGCTAAAGTGTTCATGACTCATGGCGGAACCCACGGTATCTACGAAGGTATCTGCAACGGAGTGCCCATGTTGATGTTTCCACTGTTTGGGGATCAAGGCGACAACGTGGACCGCATGGTTACCCGCGGGGTGGCAGAGACAATGAGTATATTCCATTTCACAACTGAATCACTGGTGGCTGCATTAAAAAGGATAATCCACGATAAGAGGTAAGAGTGTTGGATGCCTGTTTATGTGTTTACATTAAAAAAATGTGTGAGTAGATGGACAATAACAACAATGGCGGCCACCAGAGTGTCATGACTCCCAGCTCATGTTCTCTTGAGAATCGGTTGTTTAGTTTAGAGCCAATGCACCTACCAATCCGACTTCACTGTCTGTCCGTATGAATGGCTGTGTACTTGCCGTTTTTAATGTTTGTAGTACACTGTCCTCTGCAAACATGAGTGCCCTCAACCTAACTCAAGACATTGCTCATGTTTTGATTGTTGCCATTTTGCAGTTTTTCTTGTATTTTGTATTGTTTTGTTGCTTTAGTCTAGTCTATTTATGTACAGGACTCACAGCTGTGTGTGTGTGTGTATGTGTGTGTGTGTGTGTGGGTTCATTACAAAAACAAACAACAGCGCCAACTTGCTGTGGCCTGGCTTGCTAACTACTTGATTCTCAGCGTTTCAAAGTTTTCAAAACATGTGAACATGATTTTTTTCTGAAACAAAAACGGAAGAACAATGTGTTTTCAATTAAAACACCATATAAACGCAGGCTAAAACACATACTAGTTTAGCTAGTCATTGAGGAGCATCAAGATCTTCTAATTCACTGCTAAGTCGATGTAAAAGAAAAACCCAACACATGAGTAAAACCACATCATACAGTGTATGTTTAAGAGAATTGCTTCACAGATGTTTTCGGTCACTATATGTTGCATGAGAAGACCTCTCACACACAGTCTGTGTGGACATGCTGCTTCAATTGTTTATCTTGTTTATGACCAGACCCTGAAGAGTTTCATGATGCCGGAAAGAAGTCTTTGTTTCAGTCAGAACTGATTTACTCAACAGAATATGCTTGCAAATTTTTGGACAGATGAAAAAAAGAAAAAAAAAAAACTTTTTACCTTTATAGCTTTTTAACGCACAATTACAATACTTCTCTTTTCCAGTTACAAAGAGAAGATGGCAACGCTGTCGGCGATACATCGAGATCGTCCTGTCGAGCCTTTGGATTTGGCTGTTTTCTGGACGGAGTTTGTCATGAGACACAAAGGAGCAGAACATCTGAGAGTCGCTGCACATGACTTGAACTGGATTCAGTACCACAGCCTGGACGTCTTGGGCTTTTTCGTCCTCATTATTACCTTTGCTTTGTGGCTGGAACTGAAATTCTGCTTATTTTGCATCCGCAAGTGTGGCAGAAAGGGAACCGGGAAGAGAAAAAGGGAGTAGTGTTGATGTCAGAAACAGTAGTTGATACACTGTTGATAGATTCCTGCTTAACTGTATGTATGTGTGTGTGTGTGTGTGTGTGTGTGTGTGTGTGTGTGTGTGTGTCTTTACTTGTGTGTTGCTGAACCGGTTGAGTGTGTCTGTGCGTGTGTGTGTTTGCAAAAGATGCTGGAACTGATCAAAGCCAATGAAGTTGTTTTTGAAATAAAATTGGAAGTGTAAAAGTAATTTCTGTTGAAATGTTTAAAATAATTTATTTTTATAAAGCATGACTTGAGAGTTCTTTTCATGCAGCACACATCCTGTATGGTTTCCAGGAGGCTTTGATTAATTTTGTTTTCAAAACTAGATTCTGCAATATAAGACACGGTTATAACTCCTGCAGTGTTTGGGAAATCAAATATGAATTTTGGCCTAAATTAGCCTCCATGTATCATTATAGGTCGGAATTATCTGACCATTGATCAGACATACTGATGAAAATGTCTGAACCACACAATGGCCCTAAACACTAACAGTGACAAGCTGAATTTTTACATGCAATCATACTGTTTGATTACTTGGCAAACAAACAACATGAAAGGCCCAGAGTCCGCAGGTCGTATTTCAGGGTAATAATTGTAAATTAGCACTAACAGGTCAAAGTTTACTGTGGCGCCAGCCTGGAAAACCACACCCTGGTCATGGTGACAGCAGGTGAAGAGCCAAAACAGCTGCTGTCTTGATCTGTTCTGCTCACTGAATCGACACTAAATGTTATTAATTTTCAGTTTTCTCTGCTTTTAAACTGTTTCACTAAATTAGATATGAATATATTATAATATAACATATTAAATTAATAACTTAAGCACCCATGCTCACAGTTACTTGTTTAGGATTGAGGTGTTTTCACTGATCTAATCTGCTGAAAATATATTTTTCCCTTCCTGGATTACTTACTTATTTGAAAAAAAAATTACTAATCATACCTACGCTTCAGATCAACAAACAAACTTTAATATTTGATAAAGACAACCAGAGTAGATACAAAATCCAGCTTACAAATGCTAATTGTATTGTTTGATGTATGATTGATGTATGATTGTCTGAATGTATGTCGGAAAAAAATTATCAAAAATTACCTGAATCTAAAAAGTCATTGCATCTTAGTTGAATTTAGCATTATAGAGCAGATTAGAATACAGTTTGAATGTTTTTTTTAATATAAATAAAAGAATACAATTCTAGAATATTAAAAAGGTAACAATAAAATATTAGATATATAAGTACTACTTAACGTGACTGGTGCATGAAAAATGACAGTTTTTGACAGTGAAAGGGAAGCTTAAGTCATGAATTAACTGTGATTAAACACACATTTGTGAGTTGGATTGCACTATAGCCACAGCCTGACCTGATTACTGCCAGGCCTGTTGAAGCAAGATATCAGTTAAGTAGAACCTGTCTGACAAAGCGGAGGATCTCAAGACGTCACTCTGAGATTTAAAGAAAGACAAAAACAGATGAGAAACAACCTGCTGATAGGTATCAACCCTGAGAGGGATTCAAAGACATTTGTAAGGCTTTAGGACTGTCGCAAAGTCATTATCCAGAAATGGAGAAAAACTGTAACAGTGGTGAACCTTTTCAGGAAAGACCAAAACTACCAACAAATTATTCTGTGGTGTACTGAGACAAAAAATGGGTCTTTTCGAAAGGTGTGTTTCTCTTTAGGTCAGACGTCAAACTAGAAAAGCAATTCTTAAAATGCATAATATACCAACTTCATTACAATTATATAATAGATTAACAATTATTCTTATTAAAATACATAACATCTGGAGCATTTCATACTCTAAAAATGTTGATATTTGAAAGTACACTGAGATAATTGTTGTTCTCGATAAGTTTAAACTTCCAATTCATGTAAATATGAAAACATATGGAGTCCAAATAAAGTTTTCTGTCTTTTTTTTTTTTTTCGTTTCTTGTTTTATCATTAATGATTCACATTTACAGGGTAAATAAATGCCTCTTCAGCTGTCAGGGTAGGTACAAATATAAAACACTAACTTCCAAAGACTTCAACTAAACCAAAACATTTATACATTTTCACGAACATCATTCCCTTCAGTGCCAAGAGTGATGCATGGTATAATGTACTTCTCTGAATCAAAGTCAGTGTGGAACTACAGTTTGGACTAAGGGGACATACTGAACAGTAAAAGCTGTAACTCACCTTTTCCTGGATCCTCAACTGAGTTCCTTCTGCATGCAACAAAAAGCACACAGCCCCATCTAGTGGACTATTCGAGCACTACGATGAACTGTGATTGAACCTAAAAGGAGGGAAATTTCTGTTGCTCCTTATTTATACAGATGTGTCTTATATGACTTAAAAAAAACAACAACAAACACAGAACACTAAACACCTAAACATAACCACGCCAAACCTTGAAAAGTTCCACAGTTCGCTCCAAGCCTAACCGACAATATTGTTTTTGAATGCAAGAGTTTGCAGATGAATTTTCACTCATCGATTTCTTTTGATGCAACTGTCTTGCTTTAAAGCTTTCCTGGTGAATATACAATATATGCCATTCTGATTGTATTTTCAAATATTCTGGATGAATTTGGAATAATACGTGCCTCAGTGATTATCCAACTGAATCCTACTAAAACTTTTCAGACTAACGAGCAGTGCTGGAAAAGTAATGCATTATGTGCACTGACCAATTTTGTGCAACTCCTGACTGTAATATTTCACTTTGCATTGCACTGGCCCTTGCAAATGATATATATCGACACTACTTGCAAGAGAGAATAGTTAAAGTGGACCAGAGGTGCAATACCTGAGACAATCTTTTCAGTAAAGCAGAAATATTGCACTGATCATGAATATTGCACTTTTAGCCACTCACTCGACAGTTGCACGTGTCGTCATGTGACATTATTGTTCAGAGGGGGAAGGAGAAGACATTTGACAGCTTTGGGATAGAATCTCTTTCTGAGTCTGTTGTTTTTGGCTCAGAGTGTCTGCCTGACAGTGTCCCGGGTGTGAGGGGTCTCTGGGGATTCCCCAGGATTTCCTCTGAAGTCGTCCAGTGTTTATGGCTCTGAAGAGCGGCAGCGTGGTTCTGATCAGATGCTGTGCTGCTTTCACCACCCTTTGCAGGTCCTTCCTGTTCTCTACAGTACAGAAACTGTGCTCACCTGTTTAATCCCAACAGAACAAAACACCTGCAGGGAAAATCTGCCCCTCCAATCGTTCTCTAAATAAAAATAAATCTAATAAATAATGTATCACTTCTAAAAGAGGTTACAAATTCACAGTGTGTTGTTTCACAAAGGAATAGATTTGTGGATGATATATATACCATGGGAAAAGATTTGGCTCCAAGCATAATAATTTTACAGTAATACACTCTGACAATCTACAGATGATTGAAAATCTGTACTTTACTAAATATATAAAACCTCCTGGTATAAACCTCTCTCTCTCTTTCTTTCTTGATGTGCTCTTCATAGAAAACTGATAATGAACATTGACTACAGTTTGTACTGCAGACAGTCTGTTATAAATTAAAAAAAAAAAGGCATCATGTGATTTCAACCCTGAAGCTCAGAAAAAGTGTGGAAAATCTGGCACAGAGAGCTTAATCAACACGGTCTGGTCTGAAAATGGATGTACAGACATAAAAGATAGATGATGAGTAATGCTCTGTTCTGTTGGCTGCACTGATCTTTTGGACTCTGTTGTTCCATTAAATGTTCGACTCTAAAGGATCGCCACATTATTTGTCGAACTAAGCTCTATGTACACAGTGTTTTCAAGCGGAAAAGGTCAACTTTTATTGTGTTTCGGCTTTTCATTAACAATGAGACAGGGGCTGGGACTCACTCAAGTTGAGGTTTTGAAAATGGCATGCGGAGCGCAACATTTTGGAATCGCACCGATCGATGAAGCTTTAACTGCACCATCATCTTGATCACATGCTGCTGAGAGAGGATTTTGAATTCATCAGACAGAGAGAGGATGAAAGATGCTTGAATGTTTGCGCCACACTGTTCTGGCTGCTTTGCCATTGTCTTGAATTTATCGACAGACAAAGTGCTTTACATGTTAAGAACAGCTCCCCTGCCATCCTCATGCACACCATATATCATTTAGCAAACAATTTGGAGGACTCAGAGACTCAGTAAAAACAATTAGAAAACCTGGCCTGTTTAAGCTTTCATTTCTTTTGAAGCTGTGAGGAGGTGGGCTTGACCACAGCAGCAGATGTACAGATTATAGTGTTTTGTTTTTTTAAACTACTTAAAGCTAATATACTGACACAGGGAGACAGTTTTTGGGATTAAATCTTGAAAGCACTGAATATTTCAAATTGAAACGTACCAATGCAAAAGTTGTAAGACATGATGCACTATTAATATTTTACCACTTGATTCATCTTTCTGTTTAATGTTAAATTAGGAGTCTTTATCAAACATTTAGTGAAAACAAGAGCAGCAGAGTGAATGTCGGATTTGAGTGTGTATGTCTGGATGGGAGGACACATTTCTTAAAGTGGGGCCAGTAGAAAAAGTTTGGGAACCTCCGGGTTGAATGCAACCTCTGCTCCAAATGGTACCTCTGACTCTGAGGAAGAGCCAGAACTGAAGATTTATTGTACCCAGTCTGTTGATTCACACTCATTTTATTCTTTGTTTTTTGTTTTTTGTTTTTTTTTGTACACAGGTACACACTGTGTGAAATAATCAAACCCACGAACATTTCTGGCCCTGGGAGATTTCAATGTATTACAAACATGCGATGCAGTGAAAGTGATCACAGATAGAACAGGTACAGCTTTGAAACGAACAGCTTTACTGGTCACACATCAAATAACCACGCAAACCAGGAACTGACAGGCGATGTGACATGAAGCAGAGTAGTCGTGATCTTCAGCACAAGTCATGCTGCATTGAAGCTTATTGATTGATTTCCATTAAAAACACTACAAAGTGCTCAAAAAGTGATGCACAATATTATTTTCCCTCTAAAATAAACAGTCAGGCCCCTGAGGATTAAGCATGAACAACGATGCAGCTGAAGGTGCTGTTAAAGAAAACCCTGCCATCTTTTATTGTGCTACTCTTGTTTCTGAGAACGTCCAGGATGCCCGCTCTGATGTCCGGTGTGAAGGACTGGCTGAGGTGTGATCTGGATGTCATGAAACTGAACAAACTTTCGCCAGTGGTGCTGTCAGGATTGAAGCACTCAGTGATGTCGAAAGAGTTTGGGAAAACATACTCGTCATACTTCAGGCCCTGGCTCTTCAGACAAGCAGTGACATCTCCAGAGGTCACTTTTGGTTTGTCTATGTCGGTACCAGCACAAAGCTCCTTAATTAAGGCAAGTCTTCCACAGGGGAACCCAGCCAGAACTGGCTGGATAGTCAGAAAATAAATATGCAGTGTCATCTAAAGTCATCATAAAGTATCCATCTACCTTAAAATAAAACTGAGACCTACATTCTGAAAAACCAAATTAAATGTGTGTAATTCAAGAACACACCTTAAGTCTTGGGAATTGGTCGACCGAAATTGTTTAATGGAAAAAAACAACAACAACAACAAATGTTTCAAGTTGATGTTTATTTACCTGCAGTGACGACGATCAGAAGCCTGCCATTATTTTTCAGAAGGCTGTGGTGAAACCTGAGCGCTTCATCGAGGTTCTCGAAATAGTAGACCACCTGTTGAAGACGACATGGTTGAAAGGGGAATTTTGTCAATATCAACACATAAAAACATGTTCTCATTGCAGGAAATCTTCAAGGACATATTTATTAAATGCAGTGTTTGTTTCTCTATACTTCTGTGGTAACAATGGTCCAGAATTGAGGGATGATCGATTTATGTATTGATCAGCCGCAACATTAAAAAGGCCTCCTGTGGGAAAAGGGTTATTGGAGCCACCTGAGGCTCATCGGGGGATGATTGCTTCCTCCCTATACAAGGGTGCATGCTGCGTGGGTGGAGAGACACGGCAGCCCAGCATGAGGAGGGAGGGCTGCATGGCTGGGAGAGAGGAGGGACTGGAGTCCCTGACAAGGGAGCAGTGAGATGGAGAGCTGCGGGGCCTGGAGAGGACAGTAGCAGGGACGTGTGTTTGGTGTTTTTGTGTAGAGTAAATTAAATGGTGGCAGGTGCCTGTCTGTATCAATGAGCCCTGAGGAAGAGTCTTCTGCTAAACCTGCCGAAGATTAAGATGGTCCACCCAGTGCAGATGGTCCAGCTTTTGATACATTAAATCTCAGAAAGTTTCAGAGTCTCAGTCTTTGTATCCTAATAATGGGTTATTATGAGAACAGACATTTAACCAGCACTTCTTCAAATTAGTTAGGGATCACAATACATGAATCATGTGTATGAAGTCAAACTTCTTCATTTCTTCTTGTGCTTTCACTTGCTTCTCGTAGTCCTCACTGCTCATGATGTGCCAAGCAAATGAGATCTTCTGAAGGCTGGCCATTTTTGCAACCAGTGCTTGAAGGTGGATAAAGAAAGAATGAGGAAACTGATTATCTGATCAGATTGAATTTACAGCAGTTAAAGATCTTCAGTTTTAGCTTTGTGTTGCACTGCAGAATAAAATGACATAAAGCCTGTTAGCTGTAACGATCCATGAAGAGCATATACAGATCCAAAAATACCGTGGGCATAAAACTTTGTGTCAACACCAAAATCAAACACACCTGTCAAAACGCATTGGACAGAAATATTTAATATTAATGACTGTCACATGAACATAACTGCTACCATTTCCTTTCCGTCTGATTTTTGAGAGGGGAAATCATCATTACCTTTGAAGCTGTCTGTGAGCTGAATGCTTCCTTCTACAATATCAGCTGTGATGGGCACAGCAGGAAACACAGACTGGAGTAAAGATAACATCTCGACATCCATTTCACCTGGAATGAAAAAGGAATTTTGGAAATCAGTGTCTCTGTGTAGGGTGTGCTTCTTTCAAAGGAATGTGATGAAATATATTTATAAGTCTAATGGTGTGTGATGAAACATTTTCCTTCAGTGTTATTTTTGTCAATGAACACTGACACATGAAAGATACAGTTTTGTACTTGGTTTGTAACTTTATTACTTACCTGCCCCACTTCCAACACCGAGAACATCCAGGCTGCTTTTGCCTGCTCCAATTCTGCATCAGCAGGGAAAAATGTAAAAGCAGATGTGTGCATGTGCATGATAGGTGCAGTTCTGATGAGCATTAGCAATTGTTTAGCGTTGCTGTGGTCTGATTATACACATTTTTTGACTGGTGCTGTTTAAAATTTCCAGCAATCAGTATGCTTTGCTTGTATATTTACAAGGCATTGTTCCTCTTCAGACAAGTATCTTATACTTTCACCTGAGGACTGCAGTAAGATGAATTTCAACACAATCTAAATGACAATACCTTATACATTCAAATGATACTGAGGTATGAAAAATAAAAAAAGAAAACATCTTTTTAAGAACAAGAAAAGGCATATGTTAGATTTAAGTGTTGATTTTCTGTCTCTTTACCTTTCAAATTCTGGTAGGAGGATGTCATGAAGATGTGGGAGAAGGATCTCGTGTTGTTTGCTTTGTTCCAAAAACACATAGAAGTTTTGGATAGCAATTCCTTCAAAACAAGTTTGACTTCCTGCAGCCATCGCTGATTTGCTCTATTTCTAATGACAAAAAAGAAATGAGCAAACTATTATCATCAGTGCAAAAAATTGTTATAGTGAAGTACAATAATTCAAAAATCCTTGAAAAGTAAAATACCTGCAGCTTTTCCAAAGTCCCCAGGCTTCTCAACAGGCTGCTGAGGTTCTATTTGGATTTTGCGGCGGGTTAGTAAACATTTACCAATGGTTTAATGTGTAAACCTGGCAAAGCAGAGTTAAATGAATTCTAGAGATTAAGTCACACTGTTGCACCTTATATGACCCGGGTCCTATTTCAGGTTCACAGAGAGGTAAACTCTTTCCAACACATACAAAGTACATTCAGAATCAATTCGTACAAAATACAATGGTACAAAAGTATCATTTTCGAATGAACCATGTATCTGTCCCCACCGGTAATGCCCTACAGTTTATACCTTGTAGAGGATCGTCTTTGTGAACAGTGGAACAGTTAATAAACGAGAACAATAAAGAAAAAAAGTGAAATATGCAGCATAGGGATTGAGCTGTGCTATCTTTAACATATAAATGCACAAACAAGGTAAACCTGGGTTTTTCATAATGAAATGTCCCACAGAATCAAGTGTGGAAAATATATACTGTATATAAATGAATGATTTGGTCCCTACGTGCATCCAGATTAGTCATTGCATGTAAGCAAAGAAGTGCAGACCAGGACATCTGCACACAGAAAAAAAGGAGGAAAAATAAAACAGACTCAAGATTTCATCACAACACAGAATGATTATGTATTACAATCTAATATGGGGATGGATTTTGATCAGTGTACTCTTGTTGATGTGACATTGACATTTTGAAGTTTAGTGGTCACAGTAATTTGTCTACAGTGATCCGAGCTCATCCTTAACGTGTGCTCATAGTGGACTCTCCCCACATTATTAGGCACCCTGGCTTTTTATTCCTATCCGCAGGCAGCTGAGTACACATGTCTGTAGAAATGTTTTGTAGGAAAATTTTGTTCCATAACTGTCTGTTTCTCACTGGGTCTACCTTTAACGACTGTTAAATAAAACCATTTTGTTTTAATCCATAAGTCGCTTACTATCTTCAGGTCTTCATCAGCCTCCGACCCGTAAAATAAACTCGTGTTGAGTTTAATGCATTCAGGATATTTTTCACAAAATGTGGGTGTTGTTCCGTTATGGAATGAAAATGTATTACATTTTGTCTCGATGTATAATTTAGTGTTATTACATAATGTGCATTGTCTAAACAAAGAGTGAGTCCAGTCAATTTTTTTCTATATTCATATTCTGTAAATTGTGTCAAATCATTCAACCCAGCGGTGAAGACTTCCCCTTTAAGAAACTGAAACCTCCGTCTGTTATTGTTCCTCAAAGTTATGTGATGTTACTATTCCAAGAATCACAGTGAACAGGATACAGTATGCAATGGAGTATGACCATGTTATCAAAGTGTTCATTAAAGAGTGATATAAAACAAATACAAAGCTGTGAGGACATCACCTTTCTACTCATGACAGTCAGAGAGAACTTCTATCAGTCCCTCAGTGCAGAGGTGAGAGCAGGAATATTTAGACTTCTTCATTAACAAATGTAGCATTCAAAATTATGGCAGGATTTTTTTCAGTGCCACTTCTAGTTAATTTCTTGTTCATGTTTGAATATGGCCTGGGAATGACCGATCAAAGATTGAGTTATGTGTCTCAAAATGAATGGATCTGTCATACAAATTAAAAGGAAAAAAGAAAATGAATCCACAGTGAAAGACAAGTGAAGTTTATGAGTTAAATACTTTGGATTATGAATTGAAATTAAATGCATTGTTTAAAGGTGAGAAGTGGCAAAACACATTTGTTAAATTGAAATGTTCCTTCATTAGCCAATAAAACCTTCTGCTGTGAGCTTGTCTGTTAAACTTTCTTTGATTCCAGCACAGTTTTCCCTCACTTTCCTAGTTTTGAACTATTCTGAATGCACCACTCCCCCAGTGAAGTACCACCTTATTGTGGCGGGGGAGTTTAAGTGCCTGCATGATCCTAGGAGCTATGCTGTCGGGGGCTTCATGCCCCTGGTAGGGTCTCCCATGTCCATCAGCTCCTGGGTGACGGGCCAGAATGAACGCCGCTCAAATTCTCCTATGAAGAATAAAAGAACAAGGACTGGGATGGGGCCCCACCCTGGAGCCAGGCCCAGGTTGGGGACTCGAATGCCAGCGCCTAGTGCTCGGGCCTTTGTTCGAGGGGCCTGGCTGTGCTTTGCCCAAATGGACGACATGGATCTGACCTCTGGCGGATTTACCGCCCACCGAGGGAACCGTAGGGGCCGGGTACAGCGTTGATTGGGTGGCAGCTGACAACAGGGTGCCTGGCAATCCGATTCCCAGAAACAGAGACTGAGCCGAAAGACTAAGCTCTCAATTTACCTGTCAATCTCCGTTACCACCCTCACCTATGGCCATGAGATTTGGGTCAAGACCAAAAGGACAAGATCCCAGATACAAATGGCTCAAATGAGCTTCCGCCAAAGGGTGGCTGGGCGCTCCATTAGAGATAGTGTGAGGCGCTCAGTCACCAGGGAGGTACCAAAAACCTCCAACCTGATGGGAGCAGCTGAAACTCAAAGCTGAAATTAAGAGGGTAGGAGTCATCTCTCACCATAGAGTTATCCATCCTTTGTAGCTGTTTACTGTACTGTGCTTCTGGTTGAATCTGAGACTCTCAAATCAAATTGCGAGACCATTTCACAATTTGGTTCAGTTTTTGCTTTTTGAGGATACGTTTCCAAACCATGAAACAAGACAAAAAGATAAACCCGATTCAATAAAAGCACGACAAAACATGGTCAACATCAACAACACCTGTAAATGTTAAAATTGGAAAGTTTTCACTGGCAAAACAGGCGCTAGCGTCCTTTTTTTTGTTCACAGCTTCACTGTTTGCCTCAAAGTTCAGTTTGTTGTCAATGATAGTTCTGAGGTATTTATGTGTGTTGACACACTCCACTATCTGACCTTTTAAAACTGTGGCCTCTTGATTAGAAGCCCTGTTTTTACCAAAGTCAACGATCTTTTGTCTTTTGTTCAGGAAATATTTATGGCACCAGTCCAGAAAATCATTAACAACTGGGCCATGGCTCTTGTCATTGTTCTTCACCCTTGTGGGGATCCAGTGGAGGATGTTGACCTGATCTGAGACAGATCCATTCACTCTCATGTTCTGTGTCCTGTCAGTATAGAATCCAACCCACAAGATTGTTGCTTATGTTAAAATGCTCTAAATGCCTTGAGGCTAAAACGTAGGGGTTGGATTGTATCTAAAGCAGATGAAAAATCAATAAATAAAAAGTCTCGCATGTGATCCTTACCCCTATAGATGTTTAAAAAGCAGATTTAATAAAGTATCAGTTGCATCTTCAACCCCTCTGTTGAATCTATAAGCAAACTGCATGAGATCAAGGTCATGCTCAGCGTTCGTCAGAATTTCAGATCTAACAATTTTCTCAAAACATTTCATTACAATCAATGTCAGTGCAACTGCTCTGAAATCATTGAAAGTCTTGTGAAGAATGATTTATGGGGAAGGGATAACAACAGCATCTTTCCAGACTCTTGGCACATGCTGCCTCTTTAGAGACTGATTAAAAATGTGCTGAAAAAAAAAAGAGCTCAGTAAAGCACAACATTTCAGAAAGTGGCCACGAATGTTGTCAGGACCATAGCGTTTATTTGATTTGAATGAGCAGAAGGATTTTCTAACATCATCTATTTGTTTCTGAGTTAATCGTGTGTGTGTGTGCGTGTGTGTGTGTGTGTGTGTGTGTGTGTGTGTGTGTGTGTGTGTGTGTGTGTGAGTGTTAAGGTGACATTACAACAAAGGCAAAGTAAATCAAGCAGAAGATAACATCAAATCATCAAAGAAGGTTAAGGGCATATGAACTGAATATATAGATATAGCTGAATGTATAGATGCCCTCATGATGTAAGTGTTTAATTCCATGTTTCTGCAGTTATGCCTGATCCCTGAAACCACATGAATCGAGGATGGGTCAGTGAAAAGGGGGTCCAGAGGAGGACAGAGGCTCGATTACTTTCACATTTCTTTGGGTTTCTCTTCTCTCTCAGGAGAATCTGGCGTTGTTCCCAGAAACCTGCCTTGCATAACACATGAACTTTGTGTCTACATCAGAAGCGCATTCAGCTGTGAAACCAGATTCCGGATAAAACTATTAATGCCCTTTCAACTTTTACACCAAGATAAAATTAAAAAATACTGAAAAATAAATAGATGGTACACTTACATCAGAATTTACGTGACAATGATCACACGCCCTATTTAGAAATATAATGTTCACAATTTTCACTTATTGATAAGCGCGAACATTATCTAAAGTGACTTTGAGTAGCTTCAGATGTGATCACAGAATTAATTTTTTATCAAACAACTGCTCAATTTGATGGTTTTCCATTTATAATTTCATGTTCAAAAACAATCTTTCCATTCCATGAAGTTCTAGCCTCATCAAAAACACTGTACACTCCTGTCATTCTCCTGGCAGTTACTCTTATAAGGTTAGACAACTGAATGTATCAGTTTGATAAGTTTAATACTCATATCACCTTATTAGTTTAAACAATCTTATCGCTATGCTAATTACATAAACTTCATTGGGTCATGTGATACCTGCTGTTGTACTGAAGCCAGTTGAGATTATAAATTCAATCAGTTTAATTAATTTACTCTTACTTTTTTGGACATTTTGAAAGAAAAACTCATTGCGAGGCTGATTTAATTACATCCATCTATTAAGTGTACATAGTAAGTCATAGTACATAGTAATCAATCATCGACCTAAAACTGTATACATTAGTCTCCACAAACGTCTCCCCAAGTCTAACATCATGCTTCGGCGGCGCCAATAACTCACATGCAAAAACATTTGCAAACTTTCATGTTGATACTCTGTTTCCAAGTGTTTAGTGCTTTCCTTTTGCTGAATAACTGGAGGCCTAGAGATGTAAGAATCTGTCAGAAAATATGACACTCCCAGATGAGATGCCATAGATTTTTCAAGACCCAAGAGATGTTTTTTTTTTTTTTTTAAATTTTAGTCTGTTATATTTGTTATACAATAAGAGGGGTTCACAGACAGCTCTAAATAATCTTCTGACAGTGTTAGACATGTTGAACTGATGAGCTACAGCGACTTATGAATGGAAAAAAGAAAGAAAACCAAAATGACATCGGCACCAACAGTAGTTTGTAGATCCTCAAGGAAGCAAAATGTTCGATCATGTCCACATTCTTATTTTACTCCATACACAAATGATACAATAATGACTCAGGTCTTGGTTCACTTGATTTTATTTTGTAAAGGCACGATGGAATACCCAGAGGATGTACATAAACAGAATGTTAAGTTTGCGTCACTGAATTACATTGTAGCGACCGATCAGATGGTAAATCATTGCTTCCATTGATGTCTTTATTATGACGTTTGTATTTGTTTATGTCAAAAACCATCTGCGGCAGCTGTTTCACTCAACAAACAGAAACTAAACTGTGTATTATACAATTTTGCAAATGTCAAGAGTAAAGAACAACTGACACGAGAAGACTAGGTTTCTTCAGCATTTACTTATGCATGAACGACAATGCAGCTCAGATTGCTGTTGAATAAAACTTTCCCATCTTCCAGCGTACTGGATTTGTTTCTGAGCAGGTCTAAAATGCCCGCTCTGATTTCTGGGGTGAAGGACTGGCTGAAGTTGTGTGTCTCCGTCATGAAACTCAGCATCCGTTGTCCATTTATGTTACTGGGATCGAAGCACCCGGTGATGTCAAAACGGTTGGGAATCAGATGTTCCTCATACTTCAGGCCCTGTCTCTCCAGGGCAGCAATAACGTCTCCTGCTGAGCGGTAATCTTTGATTGCATTGACACACAGCTCCTTCTTGTAAGTCCTCCACAGAATTTCCCACCCTCCATTGGCTGGATAGTAAAAAAATAAATAAATAAATAAAATAAAATGAAAACAAGACAGACCTTCAGTCATCCTATCATCTTAAATCACAGTTCAGATAGTACTTTAAAGAAAAATCCATCAAAAACGAATTCAAATGAAGCTGTGTTTACCTATTTCAATGATGATCATCAACCGGCCATTTTCTTTCAGCAGACTGTGGTAAAACTTGATTGTTTCATCAAGATCATCCACATAGTAGATCATCTGTTTAGGAGATTATTGAAGACAAAACATTTTCTTTTACCTTTCTGAAGATTGAACATTTCTTTTTCTACTTTGCTGAGATTGAAATATCAAAATGCTGAATGATTATTTCAAGCTCTAATCATTTCGCATGGCAGAAAACACTCACAAACACCTGTTGTGATCGTGAAGGAGCACAGCAGGATTTAGTAATTACCAAGCCTTAACAATTCAATATAGAGACAAAATGAGCAAACTACCCATCAGCGACCTTGAGCCAAAATTCCGATACCTGAATCATGTGGATGAAATCAAACTTCTTCCTGTCTGGCTTTAGTTTCTCCTGCTTTGCGTAGTCCTCACTGTGCATGACGTGCCAGCCAAACGGGATCTTCTGAAGGCTGGGACTCTTTGCTACCAAACCTTGACAGGAAACAATAAAAGCATGGCAACCAGTTAGGAGCATTTGCAATCATGAATAACAGCATTAAGACCACCAGTCGCGGCAATCGATTTCTCCTGTCTTATCAGAAGTGCTGTTAAGGTTAAAAAAAAAAAAAGAAAAAAAAAACCTCTAGAGCACCTCTGGTAGTAAAAACAGAGGCAACAGCTTGAAGCCTCTTTCTTGTTGCTGAGCCATTTCTCAAAATTTCCTTGGCTGAGTCAGGACAAAAAAAGTTAACTGGTAAACTCTCTCTATGCTGATCCAGTTCAGCTGAACTCATTGTATACTTGAGCACTTGTCTTTTAGACCCAAAGCCACATTTGCACAATGTCTAGAAGGCAGGGCGGCATCTTGGATTATCTATAGCACTGAAATGTTGGTTTTTGGATCAGATCACCCAGCTCACCACCCAGATGCCATAAGAACTGACTGTTTACTTGCCCTCTGGGAAACTGCACCATATGAGAGGCCAATCATACACCACTGCCACAAAAAATAAAAACTGATAACTGCACTGACAGCAATAGCAACTTGACAATTATTGCGGAAGTGTTTTAATTTTTCAGATTAAATTTGTCAATGCTTTTCCCACAAGATGTAATGCAAGTCTAAGAAAATATCTCTGATCTCAATCTAAAGTTACATACCTTTGAAGCTGTCAATGAGCTTAGAGCTTCCTTCCACGATGTCAACAGTGATGGGCATTGCAGGGAATGTGGTCTGCAGGAAGGACAGTATCTGTGCATCCATCTCACCTGGTACGAACATATAAACATTTTATCCAAATATATCTTACTGCAGGCATTTGAAAAATCTGAACTCATTTCAGGGTAACTGGTCAAATAAGGTCGAGTCTAATCATTAACTCTGAAGCAGTCGGTTTGTTGATAACATTGATTCATGACTTATCTTGAGCTTTAGGAGGGCCCAGAACAAACAGCCGTTGCTTTGAGAATCATTCTCCCAACAGATTCAGACTGTGCATAAAGATCATACCTGTTTAAGTGGAGCCCTTCATGTGGCTTATGGTGGCTGCTGCAAACTATTACCATATTACAAATTCAAACGATGATGTACTATACCTCCTCCGCTTCCAACACCAAGAATATCCAGGTTCTTTTTTTCTTTTGCAATTCTGTAAAACACAAACCACACACACACTATTAAATTTGTGCATGCAAGAAATCACATGCAAATTCATCTTCTTGTAAATGAACGTTCTGAAAGGGACATTGAGACAACACTTATACATTTTGCCCAAATCAGGGAACAACATAAACAGATATCAGATTAGATTGAACTTTGTCATTACACATGTTCAAGTACAAGGTAACAAAATACCGCTGGAATTCTTGTGGCAGAAGGTTGTGCACAGCCTTAATCATGGCTTGGTGCTCTCCAGACTGCTGCAGGTAGAACTGAAATTTGTCAACAGTGTCCCCCTCATAACAAGTCTGCTGTGCTTCTGAGGCCATGGCTGATTCCTGCATCAGAAAACATATGATAGGAAGAAATAACATTTTCAGAGAAGGCTGAAGTTCCTTTTATAGACTTTTAGAAGATAATCAAATGACTCTCTCATACAAACTGCTGCAAGAAAAGAAACTTCTGAATGCATACAATAATTGGTTGAAATAAAGTGATAAATCTTGAGATAAAATAAAACCATTAGAAAAAAAATTCTCCATTACCTTGATAACTTGCAAATGGTGGAAGAGGTAAGTTTGGTTCTTGCAGCCTTGTATAAACAGCAGCTCAAACAGTGTGGCTCTGCTTTCTGCCTGTGAGCTTCATGTGGGCGTATAAGGGAGGGGGTCAAGTCTGGACCAAGTCTTTCAGCAGTTGGTCAGAGTTACATTATTAAACTATTAGCATTGCAATGCCACTTTTCATTTTATCTCACATTTATGAGCAGGTTGATGGCTAGATGGATGGATGGATGGATAAACCTTGATAAAACTTTCTTTTTTTAGAAAAAGTCCTTCTCCTCCTCAAACCCTCTTTTTAAAATGGAATGGTTTGGTCCTGTCTCTGAATCAGGGGTCAGCAGTTCAACAGCAACACAAACCTCAGCCTTTGAAATGAGGGTAGACTGCCATAAACATTCAGAGGAACTAAAGAAAAGAGGTCAGTCCTGCTGTGAAGCTTTGAAACTGACGCCCCTGCCCCTTCCTCTTTCTGTGTGTGTGTGTGTGTGTGTGTGTGTGTGTGTGTGTGTGTGTGTGTGTGTGTGTGTGTGTGTGTGTGTGTGTGAACAAATAACTTGATAATGATAATAGGCCAATTAGTTTCATGGAGTGACCATTGTTATTGAATGCACCAAATGCATACAATGCTTCACGTTAACAGTTTTTCATATGATTCCTGACTTTGCAATGACGTCAAGTGAACTGGTCTCACAGAGCTGAGTATACCAAGGTCTGTCCTGAAGAGGAGGTGCTGCATACTGGGGAACTTCACAGTGATCCAGAAACAACCAGACCTCTGGGAAATGTTCCCGCCTGCCGATACATCCCTGCCGAGACCCCTGGGAGGCGGCTATTAACCTGTTAACTCCACCGTGAGAAGTCCCGCTGACTTCATAGCTTTAACGACGATAATGAGTGTTTACATTTTGCTCGTCTCGTCGCTGACATTTAATCAACGTTGGCGAACGTTTGGAACGCTATACATAGTAAATCAGCTGCCTGTGACTGTCGCCAAGCTCAACAGCTGCAGCTGCGTGTGTCACAGGCCTGCTTCCATCTGATGCAGGATGAAAGATGGCATCTATATGTGCGCTGAATTATTTTTACACCTGTGACTAATGCTCCCCTCACAGTCATTACAGCAATCACACCAGCAGAACATAGAAAACGTATAGGATCAATTTCTTTTAGACTGTAAGGGTGAGTGAGCCACCTATATTATGTCAATTTTGTTGCCCAGCTTTTGATTGTCTTCCTCATGATGAGGAACTTAGAATTAATTAAATAGCAAAGGGCAGATCAGCACCTCAGATTGATCTGGTGTAAAAGACCGAGAAAAGTAACAGGTCTGGTCAGAAGTGCCATGACAAATAAAATGTACTGTTGACCATGCCTTTTCATGAAACCACCTCAGGGTTGTGTTGTCTCATCATCAGTGGCTGAGTCACCGCTGAAAGCACCAAGATACAGAAGTCAAGTAAACGTGACTTACAAAGTTCAGTACCAATTAGTTTGACACCATGTATAACGAATCAGGCAGGATTACTAAACGGCACTTTTACATGCTGTGTAGAAATAACACCGGACCCCACCTCTTCTTCAGTATTGGTGCCAATTTTTTTTTTTGTTTGTTTGTTTGCGCATATGGCACACATGGTGTAGTAATCACTTGGCAGGACAACAGGGTGTGTCATCCTTCCTAATGAGAAATGATGACAACTATATTATTAAACCATAATTAATGCTGGACATTTGCAAGCATGTGCTTCTTTTTTGGGGACCACTCAACCTGTCCTCTAGTGCCACCATAAGGCCATTTTATGTTTTTTTTCTATTTGAATTTTTTCCTTTTTTGTTTATATATTTACCTGAATGAATTCACATTAGCAGTCTGTCCACTGACTTTTACAGGATCAACACAGCAGTGATCCCAGTCTGATATGTTGTATTTTACCAATTTTTTGCAAGTCGTCAATCAATACATGTTTGTATATTTCAAACCTTCACTCTTTGAGCACAAAGGTAATTAGAGATGCTGTCACACAAAAGAAAAAAAAAAGAAAATTAGGCATTCTCTTTCCTTCTTCTGAACTTGGTTTCTCTTAACTTTCGATGTGAACCCAGCTGACCTGAGCTGAAAGCAACTTATATCACTGACAGTTCACCAGTTCATCCCAGGATAAAGACAGAGAGACCAACAGCCACATATAGTCATACTTGAGGGCGGTTTAGAGTAACCAATGAAACCCACAGAGCAGCTGTTGGAGTTTGTTGGAGCACCAAGTTCTAAACTACAGGTGTGTTCCACACATGCATCCTTCCTTACAACTATCACATTTGATACCACTGAAACTACAGGAGGAAGCAGGGTGCAATCTGAACAGAGCAATCACAGCCAGACAGACCACGGCGCACACTCAATATTCTCATGCTAATCACTACATCGCCATGCAGCATGCACACATTCAAACCAGTTGAAAATATGTCTTACTTGCGGCTAAATTTGACAATAAATGGGATTTTCCGTTCTCCCATATTGTCTCCATTTCTACACATTAAGTCCCGTCTTTGGAGTTTCGCTTCCTCCAACAACAAACAAGATACAGGAATAGATTCAAAAAGTGAAGTGATTTTCTATTGAAGTTGCAGTACAGAGTTTGATCATAAATATAACTGCTGAATGCAAAGACAGTAGAAGTATGTGATAAGTAATAAATCTTTAAATTATGACTTAAGTAGGCCACAGAGAACTGTTCATCTCAAGACCATCCTCGATTGAAAAAAGCCTGCGTGCATCGCTTTGCAATCCTTTCAATGTTTCAACAATGGGTGGACTTCTAGGCAGCGTGATATCTTTTATTATCCCATATGTCATGGTTACATAACTGTCATTGTCCTATTGATTGGTAACTGGATGCCTGGAGGAGCAGTCCTATCGAAGCCTGTGAGCAGCAGATAATAGGGAAAACAAGAGTGTATGAAAAGCTATTCAATCGGAGTAAATGTACCGAGTCTCAAGCTTTTACTTGAATTGTTCAAATGACCACACGATGAAATAATGTTCTACACTGGTGGCAAAAAATACCACAGAGGACTACTTTGATACATTTCTGTGTGTTTGAATTACAGTATGTGGTTAAGGAAGTAAAGCCAAAAAAAACAAGCAACATGGCATCTCAAGGCTATATATTAATCCTCCTACAGTCCACTGTAGTTTCATATTCTTCAGTTTCAGGTGTGCTTAGGTTTGGGTTTTTAAATCACAAAGATGATCAATTTCTTTGTCAAAACTCGTATGTTGCTGCCTTCAGTGACCAAGACTTACCTCAAGATGGTGCCAACAGCTTAGCTATATCGCGGATGGCTGCTGCAGATGCACGGAGGCGGGACACTTCAAACAGATGCTGCCACAATTATAGTATTTATCCAATCAGTCCTGACACAAATCTATCAATAGGTCAACATGCCATAACAGATATATAGACACACCCTGCATGAAAAAGCAACGCTGCTGATATACAAGCAATACTAATGATCCGATATGGTGTCTGAGGAGGTCGATGGTAATATGGGGGGGCCCTCAGGGAACAATGTTAATGTCGTCCCTATTCTCTCCCTACACTTCTGACATTTCCACCTGCAGAAAATCTCAGATGTCACAGTCCTCATCAGACACGTAGCTGGGAATGAAAAGGAATGCAGGGGAAGTATCCTGCCCTCTGCATGAACTGAATGCTTTGGCAGTAAGCTAAACACCTTTTGCCCATCAAAACTCTGAAGACAGTTATCCAGTTGACCTCAGGTTTATTGACTTGAAAAAGGGTAAAACTGTAACACACAAATAACACCCAATAAACTTCCTTACAATCAACCACTAATCACTCATTCTAATATGCACAGATATAAAACAATAATGAGCAGTACAATTCACCACAAAAGAAATCCTTACAATGTATCTCCAATGAAAACAAGCCCAAACATAGCAGCAAATGACCACTAGGTGGCAGCAATCAACCATAAGCCCAAAGAGCTAGCTTGAATTCTGGTATTAGCATGTTACATTCATCTTGTTGTCTAACTTCACAAAATCACAATCTTTCACAAAACAATGATAGATAATGTAAGTTAAGGTTATGATGAACGCATTAACACTGGTAAAACAAGTTACATACCAACGATGCTGCGGATGGCATTAGATGAAAGTTGAAGTGACACAGTGGGCAAAGATGACTGTTTCTAGCGATCTCAGCACTTCCTACTTCCTGTTTCCTGTTTGGTCACATGACCCACAAAACATTTTAATACATTTTAAATATAACTTTTATGCTTCAAAAACATTGGAATAGATATGAAACAGATTTCTAAGTGAAAAGAAAAGACATAGAAAAGGAATTAAATGTAACAAAATTGTAAACAAAAACATTAGTGCCAGCACACTCCCCGTCTGGCAGATAAAACTGCCACCATAAAAAAGGTTCTGTAACAGTCCTTACTGTTTCTTAATGGGGGCAATAAGGAGGACAGTTTCGGTAACAGGACGCTGGTAGAGTTTAGTCCCGTCTTTTCTGGAGACCTTGATCTCGACTTTGCGTACCTTGCCGTCTTTGCTGGGAATTACTTGTGTTATCAGTCCCAGTGGCCACTCGTTTCTTTGAAGTCGGTCATCTTTGAGAAGTACGACGCTCCCCGGTTGAAGATTTGGGATGTGAGCCTGCCATTTCTTCCTCGGCTGCAACGATGCAAGGTATTGCTTCTTCCATCTGTCCCAGAAGGTATGAGCCAGATGTTGGACTCTGCGCCATTGGGATTTGTGGAGATCTTTAACCCAGTCTCCAGGAGGGGCTGAAGGAAGGCTCACTTTCTGGGTCAGGAGGGTTGCGGGTGTGAGAAGGAGAGGGTCTTCAGGATCACTTGACACTGGGACAAGAGGTCTAGCATTGATGATGGCAGAGACCTCGGCCATCAGCGTGGTAAGTGCTTCGTGAGTCAGCTTTGAAGTTCCGAGTTGGAGGAACATGGAGTCGAGGATCCTTCGAGCCACTCCAATCATCCTCTCCCATGAACCCCCCATGTGAGAGGCGTGGGGTACGTTGAACTTCCATGTGCACCCTTGGTCCAGGAGGAATTTCTCCACTGAAGCGTTGTCGATGTTCGATGGAATCTGCAGCTCTTTACAGGCACTGACGAAGTTGGTCCCTCGATCGGAACGAATGAGCTTCACTGGACCCCTAATAGCGAGGAAACGGCGGAGGGAGTTGATAAAGCTGGAGGTATCGAGTGATTCGACCACTTCTATGTGGACTGCTCTGATGCTCATACAGGTGAATAACACTGCCCACCGTTTGCTTTGAGCAAGGCCACCCCTTGTACGACGCGAAGCCACTGCCCAAGGACCGAACACATCCAGACCGACGTTTGTGAATGGCGGTTCGGTAGAGAGACGATCTGCTGGAAGATCCGCCATCTTCTGTGTCTGAGGAGCACCACGCAGTCTGCGGCACATGACACATCCATGAATTAGACTGCTCACCCACCTTTTGCCACCGACAATCCAGAAGCCAGCTGTCCGTATAGCGCCCTCTGTAAACAGACGTCCCTGGTGTTGAGTTTTCTCATGGTAGTGCCGAATCAAAAGCGTTGCCACGTGATGCTTTCCGGGAATGATGAGAGGGTTTTTCTGCTCTTGCTGAAGTTCTGCTTCTCTGACACGACCTCCAACTCTCAGAAGGCCATTAGCGTCAATGAAGGGATCGAGATTTTTCAGAGGACTGTCCTTCGAAACATTCTCTTTCTTCCTCAAACAGGCATACTCTGCAGTGTAGGTTTCTTGTTGAACTGCTTGGATAATGATTCTTTTGGACTGAGAGAGTTCATTGGTGGATATGGCTGTATGACAGAGGTGCCAGCCTTTGCAGCGACCGGCTTCGGTGGCAGAGTTCTTCTGGAAGAGCCGGGCAACATGGATGAGTCGGGCGATTGCGTAGTTCAACGAGTTCCAGGAAGAGAACTTGGCAAAGCGCTGAGATCCCAGTTGTTTGCTTGATGTGGTCGTACTCATTGTAGACACCAATGGACGGATGTCGGGATCTGATGATGGGTCCACCAGCTCGAAGATGTCTTTGTCAGGTTGGACTTGAGCATGCTGCTTCAGGAATGCTGGCCCACTCAGCCAGTTGGTGGATTGGAGGCGTGCTGCAGTAACAGATCGAGTGGCAATGTCAGCAGGATTCAGTTCTGTGGACACATACTGCCACTGCTCCGGGCGAGAGTATCTCCTGATCCGCTGTACACGATTACTGACGTAAACGTAGAAACGCCTGGTGTCATTCTTAATGTAGCCTAACACTACCCTACTGTCACTGTAAAAGGTAGTGTCGTCCAGGTCCACATCGATCTCTGAAGTAATGAGTTCAGCGAGATCTACTGCCAGAACGGCTGCACACAGCTCAAGCCTCGGGATGGTATGTTCAGGGAGAGGAGCTAGCTTAGCCTTCCCCATGACGAAGCCAACGTGGATGGAACCCTTTGCGTCTGTAAGTTTGAGATACGCTACTGTGGCGATTGCTTTTGTTGAGGCATCACAAAAGACACATAACTCTCTATGTGACACTGTAGAGAGAGAAATGTCTGCGTATAGACGTGGTATCTGGAGGCTGCTGAGGTCATCCAGTGATGATCGCCATGTTGTCCACGTCTCCTCCATTTCTTGAGGGAGAGGCGCGTCCCAGTCACTGTGGTCTTGTGTGAGCTCTCGGAGGATGGCTTTCCCTTGGACGGTAACTGGGGCGATAAACCCAAGGGGATCGTAGACACTGTTTACCGTTGAGAGGACTCCTCGACGGGTGAACGGTTTCTCTTTATCACCTATCTTGAAGGTGAAAGTGTCACTCATGAGGTCCCAGTTGAGGCCCAAACTGCGTTGCATGGGAAGGGCATCGGAGCCGAGATCCAGATTCTTGAAGTCACTGGCATGGTCACGAGATGGGAAGGCTTCCATTACCTCTCTTCTGTTTGAAGCGATTTTGTGGAGTCGCAAGTTTGAGTCAGCCAAAGTGTCTTGTGTTCTTTTGAGCAGATCTACTGCTGTTTCGACTGTAGGGAACGACTTTAAGCCATCATCGACGTAGAAGTCTCGATTGACGAAGAGCTTGACATCAGGGTCTCCTTCCTCTACACTCTTCCGGAGACAGTAGACAGCCACTGCGGGGGAGGGACTGTTCCCGAAGACGTGGACCCTCATGCGGTATTCGATGACGTCTTTGGATGGGTCATTGTCTTTGAACCACATGAACCTCAAAAAGTTTCGGTCTTCTTCCTTGACGAGGAAACAGTGGAACATTTGTTCGATGTCAGCTGTGACTGCCACCGCTTCTCTGCGGAACCTGAGAAGAACGCCGATCAGACTATTATTAAGGTCAGGACCAGTCAGTAAGACGTTGTTCAGAGAGACACCTTGGAACTGAGCACTTGAGTCGAAAACCACGCGGATGCTGCCGGGTTTTCTGGGATGATAAACACCGAAGATAGGTAAGTACCAGCGTTCCTCGGACTCCTTCAGTTCAGGGGCCACTTCTGCGTGTTTGTTCTGGAAAATCTTTTCCATGAAGGCGAAGAAGTGCTGCTTCATCTCTGGCTTCTTTTCTAGGCTCCGTCTGAGTGATGACAGTCGATTTGAGACTTGAGCTTTGTTGTCAGGAAGACGAGGCCTTGGTGTCTTGAATGGCAGCGGAGCTACCCAGCTGTTCTCTTCATCTTTCTTTAAGTTCTTTTCCATAATTTTTAGGAACGAGATATCATCGATGGAAGAGGCTACCTTGTTGTCATCTTTGGTCTGCTGAAACACTGTAGAGCCCAACTGCTCATCTCTCCTGTTGCAGGTAAGCGTTTCCATATTTTGTGCTTTAGGCTGGTCTGCGTTCTTGAATGGACTATATTTTTCCTTCACTTGAAAGACGTTCGGACAAGGCTCGAAGATGGTGGGGCGTTTGTTGTCTGTGGTTCTTGTATACAGCGCACTTACTGTCTCAGGTTTGTGAAGACCTCCCAAGCACACGTTCCCGACAATAACCCATCCTAGATCGAGTTTCTGAGCATAAGGACTATCTGGAGGGCCGTTCAACTGCTTGCGCACTTTGTGGACAGCGATGATGTCTCTCCCAAGGAGCAGCATGATCGGTGCATTTTGTTCAAGCTCTGGGATGAGGTGAGCCATTGACTTTAGGTGAGGGTGGCCGTACGCTGCACTGGGTGTTGGAATTTCCATTCTGTTGTTAGGGATATCATTGCATTCTACGAGCGTTGGTAGAGCAAGACTGACCTTTCCATCCAATGATTCGATCTGGTAGCCCGTAGCTCTTCTCCCCATGGCCTCTGTCACGCCCGAACAGGTACGAAGGGAGTATGGAGAGGTTGGACCTTGGACGTTGAAGGTGTCGAAGAACTCGGAACAAGCTAGGGATCTGTTGCTGTGTTCATCAATGATTGCATAGACCTTCTTCATTTTCTCGGGATGATTTACTGGATAGATCTTAACAAGACTGATTTTGGAGCACGATCTGTCACTTTGGTCGCCGCCACAAACTTTGGTGCAGTTGGTGGTGACTTCTGAAGATGGTGTAGGAGCTGGCTCCCCGCCATGCTCTTTCAGGGCCGAAGTCTCTTCAGCGTTTGGTGCAGGTCCAGGGTGAAGGGCGGAAATATGTTTCTCACTTCCACACTCTGTGCACGTGGCTGTATACTTGCAATCCTTAGCCATGTGTTTTGTAGATGTGCAACATTTGTAGCAGATCCTATTGTCTTTCAGGAAAGCTCTCCTCTCTTCAATCGGTTTTTCGCGAAAAGCCCGGCACTTTCGCAGTAGGTGGGGCTTCTTATGGATGGGGCACTGACGGTCCAAATTCTCGGCCACTGCAGTTTGTTCAATAGCAGATACATTGGTCTTGTGGACTGAGATTTCTTTGTGCCTTTGAGCTTTAAAGGTCCTCTCTGGTTTTTGAATGTCGACTTGACAAGTGAAGTTGAAACTCGGATCGTTCCTGATTTTAGCTTGTTGGGATATGAAGTCTACAAAAACGTTGAAGGGTGGGAATGACACCTGGTAGCGTTCTTTGTAGCTGGATCCAACGGTCAGCCACTTCTCTTGTAGGTTAAAAGGAAGCTTCTGAACAAGAGGGTTTATTCCTCTGGGTGTGTCAAGGTAATGCAGGCCTGGAAGGTTTCCATCGGTCTTAGCGGCCTCCATCTCCATTACAAGGTCACTGAGCTCGTGCAGCTTTGTATAGTCTCTGCTTGAGATTTTTGGGAAAACTGTTGATGCGTTGGAAGAGGGCATCTTCGATTACCTCGGGAGCGCCGTAACATGCATCCAGTCTGTCCCATATCATCTTAAGTCCTCTCTCTGGGTGATTGACGTTGACAGCCCTGATGCGCTTAGCATGCTCACTCGATTCTTTGCCCAGCCACTTAACCAGCAGATCCATTTCCTCGCTGTATGTCAGATTGAGCCCCCTCACTGAGTTCTGAAATGACTGTTGCCAGGCCCTGTAACTCTGTGGCTGGTCGTTAAATTGGGTCAGTCCCGTGGTAACCAGTTCACGACGAGCGAAGTATCTGACGACATCATTTATGCTTGATTGGTCGTGGGAAACGTGTTGAGGGGCGTGGCTAGACACAGTGATTTGAGGTGAACCCTGGTTTCTGGCCCGTACTCCATATCCAACATTATGGACTTGTGCTCCATCTCGGGGGAGAGGCATGGCTGTGGTGTGCTGTGACTGATTATTATCATGTTCAGGGGGCACACATAGTTGCTGGGTTGCCTCTGTGTACAACTGGCCAGTTTCATCATGGGGGAGTAGATGTTGGATAGGGACTGAGTACTCTGTTGTCTGGTTTGCGACATATTCTTTAGTTCGCTCTTGAGGATTTAGAGAAGCCTGATCAAGCTTAATTTGGCTATTTTCCCTTTCATTGTCATCAACAGCCGCCTCTAGAATCTCTGCTTCGGCGACAGCTGCAGCTGTTTCTTTCTCCATAGACAACTTTTCTATTGTCGCCTTTAGCCGTGCTTCCTCCATTTTCAGAGACATTTCCTTTTCTGCAAAGGCCAGGCGTGCCTTTGCTGCCTCCGCTTTGGCACGGGCTATGGCAGCGGCTGCTTCAGTGGATGATCGAGATGACCGAGACGATCTTCTAGAACACGATGCCTCGGATCTAGTTTTTAATGACTCTGCTTTGTCCATGTTCACTGATAACTGTTTATCTTCTGCCGAGAAGCCGTTGTTTTACTATCCTGCCCTCTGCATGAACTGAATGCTTTGGCAGTAAGCTAAACACCTTTTGCCCATCAAAACTCTGAAGACAGTTATCCAGTTGACCTCAGGTTTATTGACTTGAAAAAGGGTAAAACTGTAACACACAAATAACACCCAATAAACTTCCTTACAATCAACCACTAATCACTCATTCTAATATGCACAGATATAAAACAATAATGAGCAGTACAATTCACCACAAAAGAAATCCTTACAATGTATCTCCAATGAAAACAAGCCCAAACATAGCAGCAAATGACCACTAGGTGGCAGCAATCAACCATAAGCCCAAAGAGCTAGCTTGAATTCTGGTATTAGCATGTTACATTCATCTTGTTGTCTAACTTCACAAAATCACAATCTTTCACAAAACAATGATAGATAATGTAAGTTAAGGTTATGATGAACGCATTAACACTGGTAAAACAAGTTACATACCAACGATGCTGCGGATGGCATTAGATGAAAGTTGAAGTGACACAGTGGGCAAAGATGACTGTTTCTAGCGATCTCAGCACTTCCTACTTCCTGTTTCCTGTTTGGTCACATGACCCACAAAACATTTTAATACATTTTAAATATAACTTTTATGCTTCAAAAACATTGGAATAGATATGAAACAGATTTCTAAGTGAAAAGAAAAGACATAGAAAAGGAATTAAATGTAACAAAATTGTAAACAAAAACATTAGTGCCAGCACAGGAAGGTTTCTGAAACTGTATTAGCTGGAGCGAGCTCAACCCTGTGCACATTAAGGCAACGTATTCAAGATGAAGGAAATGGTGATCGACTTCCATAGGGATTCAAAAGGCTACGCTAAAAGTACTGGCTGGAAGAGGAGAGATCTCATCACTCAAATTTTAGCGTCACTGCATTGGCTTCCTGTCAAATCTAGAACAGAATTTAAAATCCTTTTAACTTAACAAGGAGGCTCTGTCATATCTTACAGAGCCGTTAGTCTCATATTACCCAGAACACTTGGTTCTCAGAGTGCTGGCTTACTAGAGGTTCCTAAATTTTCTAAAAGGAGAACAGGAAGCAGAGTGTGAGAAGGTAACAGCCCCTTCTCATTTAGAACTGAGACTCTCTCACGTGTGACGGTGGGGAGTGTGGCGGAAGTGAGGAGTGGCGTGGCTGCCGCTGGAGTGCGGGTAGTACCCACTACCCCCTGAGGACACATACAAGCAGAAACGCCACGAAAGTACTCACCACACACACTTCCTTCTCCTCTCTCTTTGCCCAGCTGATACTAGCGGAGCTTGCCAGCTGGAGAAACTGTACTTCATCAGGCTGAGGCAGGGAGGAGCAGTCCATTGTGCGAGGGGGGAGCACAACTGTGTATTTATTGTAAATACTCATGTTTCAGATATTGATTTATGGGGAAGATCATCTGTGGTGCACAATTGAAGTTATATTTTCATTTATTTCAACATATCGCTGAGGACTTTGTAAAAATATTTTCATAAATATTAATAAGATGATCCGACACCCCTCCTAGAATTTTGGTTTGATCCAGCCCAGGGATTGGTTGATTAGGTCTGGGCTGGAGTTATTTAAGGAGGATCGTGGGGAAGTCAGGGGGAGCTCCTGTGAAGCTGACAGTTTGGAGAGGCCTCTGTCAACAGCCTTTCCCCTGCGGAGCATTTCCGCTCGCCCCATAGCTCACGCCCTGCTGCAGTTATTTTCCCGGGTAGGCATACCTGAAGAAATGCTCACCGATCAGGGTACAGCTTTCTTATCTAAGACCCTTAAGCAGGTGTATAGTCTATTAGGCATACGGGGCTTGCGAACCACTCCATACCACCCTCAGACTGATGGTCTTGTTGAACGCTTCAATCAAACTCTAAAGAGCATACTGAGGAAGTTTGTGGCAGCCAATGGAAAGGACTGGGATCGTTGGCTGCCCTACTTCCTCTTTGCTTATTGTGAGGTTCCTCAGGCTTCCACTGGCTTCTCACCGTTTGAACTACTGTATGGGAGACAGGTGAGAGGTCCGCTGGATGTGTTGAAAGAAGTCTGGAAGGGACCTGGCACTCCCGAGACGCAGAGCATCCTGGCCCATGTCCTCAAGATGCGGCACAAGATGGAGGAAATGACAGAGCTGGTGCGGGCTAACCTGGAGCAGACGCAGTCGGGCCAAAAGGCCTGGTATGACAGGGCTGCCAGGCAACACAACCTCCAGCCTGGGCAGAAGGTTCAGCTTCTCCTGCCCACGTCAGAAAACAAGCTTCTGGCCCAGTGGCAGGGGCCCTACGAGGTGGTGCGGAAGATGGTCCAGCTACCTATGAGGTGGACATGCCAGGGAGAAGGAAACCACGGCAGACCTTCCATGTCAACCTTCTCAAAGAATGGCATGAGCGGCAGCCAAGACTTCAGTTCCGAGTGCAGACTGTGGTGGAGGAGGAGGAGTGACCAGGGCAGTTCTTCCCAACCAGCCAGCAAACAGCCGCCATGGACACCACATCTGTCCTCCCACCAGCAGAAGGAGTTGGCAGGGATCATTCCCCTGGGGCTGTTTAAGGAGACCCCAGGCTACACCACAGTGGTGGAACACTCCATCCCTCTCAAGGACCTCAAACCTCTTCGCCAGAGGATGTATCGGGTGCCAGAACGTCTGTTACCGTGTTTGAAGGCTGAAGTGGAGGACATGCTGGGTGTAATTGAGAGGTCGACCCGTGAGTGGAGCAACCCAGTGGTGTTGGTGCCAAAGAAGGATGGGAAGATGTGCTTTTGCATGGACTTTCGGCGAGTGAATGCCCAGTCCCACTTTGATACATATCCCATGCCTCGGCTTGAGGACCTGATTGAGAGGCTGGGTAAAGCGTCCTTCATTACCACTTTGGACTTATGCAAGGGCTACTGGCAGGTGCCCCTGGCCAAGGAGGTCAGGCCATACACTGCCTTTCGTACGCCCCAAGGACTTTTTCAATTTATCGTCATGCTGTTTGGCCTGCAGGGGGCACCAGCCACGTTTCAGAGACTAATGTACATTGTGCTGGCTGGTACAGACTCTTTTGCAGTAGCATACCTGGACGACATCGTGGTGTACAGTGCCACCTGGGAGGACCACCTACGCCATCTTGGGGAGGTGCTCCAACGCATCCATCAGGCAGGTCTGACCATCCATCTGCTGAAGTGTGCCCTCGCCACGCAGGAAGTATGATACCTCGGCCATGTTTTAGGCCGGGGTGTGATCCGACCCCAGAAAGACAAGGTCCAGGCGATACTGGACTGCCCAAGGCCCCAGACCAAGAAGGATGTCCGGTCGTTCCTGGGTCTGGTACTGCCAGTTTGTGCCGGATTTTGCCCGACGTGCAGCTCCCCTGTCGGACCTGACTTGGAAGTCAGGCACCCCTCTGATCCAGTGGGGGAAGGAGCAGGAGAGGGCGTTCCAGGACCTGAAAGAGGCGCTCTGTAAGGACCCGGTGTTGCAGAGTCCGGACTTCGAACAGGCCTTCACCGTTCAGACCGATGCGTCCGGGGTTGGTCTTGGGGCGGTGCTCCTCCAAGGGGATGGGGAGGACCAGAAGCCGGTGGCATACATAAGCTGCAAGCTGTTCCCTAGGGAGACTCAATATGCAGCAGTGAAACTGGAATGCTTGGCTGTCAAATGGGCCCTTGACAGTTTGAAGTATTACCTACTGGGCAGAGACTTTACCCTAGAAACCAGATGGCTGGAGTTATTTAAGGAGGATCATGGGGAAGTCAGGGGGAGCTCCTGTGAAGCTGACAGTTTTGAGAGGCCTCTGTCAACAGCCTGTTGGGAGGGTGTGTGACTCTAAACCTGCAAATAAACCGAAGATTTTGCAAAGAACCTCTGAACCTCCACCTCATTTCTCTGCTAAACCTCTTCCAACCTGAACTAGGCAAGCTGATCCCAAGTTGGGGTGACCACGCGGTCGCTCACACAGAGTTTTCAGCCATCAGGCTGCTCTCATGTGGAACCAGCTCCCAGTTTCAGCAGGAAAGATTGACAGAGTCTCTACTGTTAAAACTTGTGTTTATTAGAACTTAAAGTTGAAGCTGGTTCAGGACACCCTGTAACAGTGTGTAGTTAATCTACAATAGGTTTAGATTGCTGTAAGACCTTACTTTGTACATATTTCATTACATGTCTAACATTGTCTCTTACAGTCTGTGCTCTTTCTCTCCGAGTCTTTCAGCAGGATCTGACAGTGGGGATGGAAGTTGATCTGAACCTCCTGTAACAATCCAGTCTGCAGTGAGAGCATTATTTTCCCATCCTGTAACAATCTGTATCTTGCTTTTTGTTGCTGCTCATCATTTTCTTTTTCAATCTCCCAAACAGAACATCAGTGACTTCGACAGGTTTATTTCCATTTTTTTCTTTCACCTTTGCTCATGCTTGGTCATGATGAATAGTTGGTGTTTTCTGTATAAAACTGCCTTGAAATGACTGTCTTGTTGATGGTATGATGTTAAACTCTAAAGCCTTCACTTACATCAGTGAGCATCCAGTAACAGATCGCTGGAACCGAGTAATATTGATAGTTGACTGTTCACCTCACACTAAATAGACTGATCAAAAACTGATGTCCTGTACAGGAAGTGCCAGAGCAGATGCCATGTATTCAGGAGGACGAGGTCCTTTGGCATATACAGCACTTCTCATGACAGAGGCTGCATCTGCCATCTATGAAGTGGTCTGTTAGATGCACAGAGACAGAGGAAGGTTTGGCAGACTAGTGAAGAGGACCAGCACTGTGCTGCAATATTCTTTGGACTCTGGAAGAATTGGTTGAGAACAGGAAGCTTGCAAAGCTGACGTGCATCATAGACAATAGCTCCCACCCACTGAGCTCTGAGCAACTCCTTCAGCCTCAAACCACCACAAACAAAGCACCTCCGGCCCGTCTGAAGTGTGTGTGCTACAATATTATGTATAAATACTACATCTATAGTACATCTCTACATGGTGCCCCTTTTTTTCCATCCCATTTCCTTGCATATAATGTCCTACTCCAATGTGATTTCAGAATTGTGTTACTGCTTGTTCATTTTCACCTTTATATGCCATCACTGTTGCCACTACAGTCTATTGTACCTTAACACATTAAGTTTGAGTTCACGGCCGGAGACTTATATTGCATTACCTCAAATTAAGTTTTCTTTCCTATTGGATTATAACCTCAGTTTTGACTGTTAAGTGTCTTCATTTGATTTAGGTATTTTAGCTTTCCAGGAAGCTCGCTGGTTTACTTTATGACACTTGGACAATCCGTTATGCTTCCATGTCGTCTCGCACAGAGGCGATAAAACACCATTGTCTCACTTGGGCAAACAGGGATGTGTAATTTAAACAATGACTTAATGTATTTAATGAATATAAAATGTCACTTAAAAAGTTATAGGTGATGAGTATTTTCCACAAACTAGAACCCCAGTCAATTCTTTAGTTGCACATCTATACACAAAACGAAGCTCACAAAAATTCTGGATTCTGTCCCCAGAGAGACAATTTATTTAGGTATTTTTAAGGAATCCAACCACAGCAACTGCGAATCAGTAAAAGATATACACAAAAACACACACCGTCTTGCACAGACCTGGGAGCATTTACGCTGTACGAGGGACCAGTCGGTGAACCTCAGTGCCGTTCTCTGAAATTCCATTCAATCTGAAGAGAAATGATGGATGACAACAATGTTGGGGACGTCAAGGAGAACGTCAGCCACTGTTGTCAGACGAGCCTTTACTGGCGTTACAGTGCCAACACGATGTGTCTCATCAATACAGAACTGCATTCAAACTTTGCAAATAGTACAGCCAACATCACTTGTACCAGTCACTGAGTCCCTGCAAGATAAACAGAGGCCTAATTTCATCTTCAAGCACGACAATGCTCCAGCTTATGGCGCTAAATAATTTTTTTTGTTGTATGCCTGTCTCAAAAAAAATGAGATGATGTAATCCCTACTGCATGCGTCTACTGCAATTAAAACACAGTACAGTTAACTTTTACATTTTTCATAGATTTCAAAGTCAGATATCCCAAGCTTAAGAAGTGTTTTGTGAAATATCAAGTCATTTTTATTCTTCATTTCAAAGGTTAACAAAAAATAGTCTGACTTTTTGATACTTTCCATTTTCAATCTTCAGGGTTTGCTGAGGTCTTTTTCATAGATGTGATTATGCAAAATCATGTTTCCGACCCTGATTAAGAAGTGTCTGGTAATTAAAAAGCGGTTTAATCAGGGTGTCAAATCTTTAGGAAATAATGTTGATCATCTACTTCTACAGATTTTACATTGACAGTACTGGGAGCAGGGGCTTTAACTTTTTAAGTCAGCTGATCTATAACTACCACGCCAAGGTTGTTGTTAAAGATAACTTTGCCGTCGGACTCCACGCTGCAGCTTGGGTGACGAAGCAACTTCAGCACTCCCGCTTTCAGCTCGGGCGAGGCCGTTTTGCTGAAGTCCTGCACCTCTGTGAGAAAATCCAGAAGCAGCTCTCCCTTCTCGTCTCCCTCAGTGAAACACTCGGTGATTTCCATCCCGGACGGGAGCTCAAACCACTGGTAGCCCACTCCCCTGGCGTCCAGGTAGCTTTTAATGTCTCCGGTGGTCACACACTGACTGAGTTCCGAACTGACTAATTGGTCCTTGTAGGTCTGCCACAGCTTCCCCCAACCGCTCTCCTCTGAAACAAAGACCGTGGAAACACAACCGGCTTCAGCAAAATAATTCACAGATTGAATGTGCAGTGTTCCTCTTAGTTGGAATGAAATGTTTTAGATTCACTAAATGCAAATGTGGAAGTTCAGATATTTTAATTGCAGTTAAACATCTTGAAAGCCATCAGTTATTTCTAACTCTGCCTTATGGCCAAAACCTGCTACTCTGTTTCTCAAACATTTAGAATCCCAATGTCATCTAAATCAGAATGGAGAACAAACTGAAAACAGATGAGCAGAGAGAGTTGAAGAATGGCTGAATTTACACCCACAGTCTTTTTAAATATGCATAAAATCACCAACAAGTAGTAACAATTACAACCACTACCTGAAATGACAGACAGCAATATGGTGCTTCTAATGCTCCCTGGAAATCCTGCTCCGTGTGTAACCGACAAAATAATGGCTTAAATCTTTAGCTGTAAAATTTATTGCATTCCACCTGTTTCTAAATATTCCTTTCCTCTTTCTGTGGAAAAAAAAAGACTCAGGCTCTGACTTAGTGCACAAACTGCACAAGTGGGTACTGACAACGTCAATCAAATCCAGAACGTGCTGCCTCAGCATTTAGGAATTGTTCCTGGAATATACCAATTTAAACACGACTGACACTGTTTCACAACTGTTAGCTTGTCACAAAGGAGCATTTATGACTTTGACTCCTCTTGCTGTGGGGAGGGATGTACATAACGGGTGTGTGTTTGGTGCCAATCATGTGGCGACACCAGTATTAAACTTGTATTTCCAACACAACGTTGCCAGCCTGTCGACGTTCAGGTATAACAAGCAGCTGCAGCAGCGGCAGCGTTTTAAGAGTACAACGACTGCTGTTCTTCAGATGCACAGCGACGTGTCAGTAGGACCACAGGACAAACACATGCTGCTAAACTGTGCCACCGGCAAACAAAGGGTTCGATGTGGCCTTAAGGGGGAAAAGCAAAGGCCATTGTTTGATCTGCGGACAAACGTTTCCTTGTGCTGTGCACAAAGATAAAAAAAAAAAAAAAAAGGTTTGCAAAACAAGCCTTGCTGTTGAGTCTGTGCTGAACAGTTCAGGGACCACATGGAGCACAAATTGATCTCTTGGCTGCTTTGGGGCTATTATAGCATCAAAGAGTTTCATGTATGTGTGTATCTTGATTCGCGTATGAATATTTGATGTGTGTCAATAATCTATGAGAATTTTTTTTTTTAAATTAGATGTGTGCACTGTTGCCATCCACAGTCCTCAGTGTTGTGTTATGTCTCACTAAAAAACTGCATGTCCAAGCAGACATACAGGGGACTGCAGCAGTGGCCCACAGGCTGCACGTTTCACAACTGGTCAGGTTTCATCACTACACTGGCTACATACATCAACAAACAATAACAAAAAAAAGAGCACAAAGATAAAAACAAATTCCTTTACCAGATACCAGAATGATGAGTAGCTTCCCCTTCTTATCCAAGAGACTCTGGAAGAAGCTGACAGTTGCTCCGGGATCAGCCACATAGTACAGCATCTGTCGATTTCACAAGATAATGAGCTGGTAAATGCATTCACAGAGCGACTAATTGCTAAGCGTTGCTAGACAGATGTTCTTAAAGGGATTAATTGCTGTGGAGGGCTACTAGGTAGAATATGACCTAAATGTGTCAAGAATACAGTTTGTGGGCTCGGAGCGCACCGTCAGCACCGACCTGTATCATGTGGATGAAGTCTGCCTTCTTGGTCATATTTTCCCGTCTCCAGTGCTCCTCAAACCCAGACGCAGTCATCTCGTTCCAGATGAACTTGATGTGATCCAAATCCGGCGTCTCCGACACTGAAACTACACCCAGACCCCTGACAGTAAGAACCTAACACATTACACCGACACTACCTGCAGTTTTCAGTGTCAAACCTAATCGGTGCAGCTATTCCGTGTGTGATTGGCATGTACCCGCGCCACAAAAAAACAACATTATAATCGGAAATACACAGCTGCACATCACACACTGAAGTTAATGCGACTTTTACCGTCGACACACAGTTTTATTTCAGGCCACAACAGTTGGAGCTGACACGCGTCACCATGTTGGAAAGAATCTGGGTAATTTGCACCTCTGCTATCAACACAAACACCTCAGTTGAGCCGTATCACACACCTCATTAAAATTGATGGAAATCTTTCGGCGGCGCCACCGCATGGGGTTACAAGTGACATTTCCCCTCTCGGTTAATCTAATGAGCAGAAATCAAGTGACAGTGATTGTAAGACTAAAGTTTGAAACATTTAAAATCCTGTGATTTCAACTCCTTGCTGTGGATTATATTTTTAATTATATGAAAAAAAAAAAAGTTTGAGTCATACAAAGTTTCCAGAGCAATCCAAATAAATTGGGATTCAAATTGTCAGTTTTTGACAATGACTTACAACAGTGACTCACAGATTTCTCGTCATTTATAATCGGTCAGTTTTAAAGTTGGAGGTTGATACGTCTCCTATTGCGCTGAGGCAGAAAACCTGGCGTTTCTGTCTGCGATGACGGACATTTGGCCTACTTTAACGTTCCTAAGGTCCAGTCCCCGGGGAGCCATTTCTGCTGAAGTCCTAATTCAAATGAATTCTCAGACTATAGCAGAATTTGCTAATGATCCAATCATTTTGGGCAGCGGCACGACACCGGAAACCTGCAGGGCAGAGAGGCTCTCCAGGACTGCAGTGAGTCAAATCGGGTCCATCAGTGAAGCTGCAGCATCTGATCGTTTCACCTGCATGCTCACATTTGCGTGGATAATTCCAGGTCTTTTGTTTTTGGCTGCATTATACTGACATTTTTATAATTTCTATCACGTTTGTGTTTTGTTTATGGGGCATTCCTCCTCTTTAACCAATCCTGACTGATAACTGTTGGAATTAAAACCTCTTTTCCTACTTGTTTTAAACCTTTCAATTTGGATTATTGATTTATCAGCTTACTTTACACCATTTCATTTCTTCATATCTGACAAAACTTAAGGATAAAACAACCCCTTCGACTTATTTTTCTTGTCACTAGTACTGAAACTCATTTAACAATTACACACGCTACAACATCGAGACTTCTACACATTCTCATGTGGTCAAATAGAGGATTTTTTTATTTTTCTTGAGCAAACTTATACACCCATGGCCTTTGTCTGAACTGCTGAGTCAATCGAGGAAAGTTTTATCCGGTGCTGAAACCACAAAAGATTTGAAGAAGCTCCACAACATTGTTTTGATAACACCCGCTGTGGCAAAGCTGCATGCCAAGATCCTCTTACAGAACTCCAGTTAGGAATATGAGGGACTGGGGGATCATCGCTTCAACAACAGTTTATTAGAGCAGCACTGTGTATAGAGTATAAGAGGTGGTAGCAGTGTTCTTGTGGCTGGTAATGATTCAGTGTTTCACATGTCTGGACTTGCTGATATTAATGCAGGAGGCTGCAGTGGGAGTGGCGCTTAACCAACCACTCTTCTACAAATGTGTGAACGGCTGCATTATTTATCAATTACTGCAAACAGAAAAAGACAAACCACCTACTTCACTGTTAAACTAACTATGGAGACAGGTTTCGGTGAGTGTGTGAATATACAGATGCATTTATGAGGTGTGTGAGTAGTGTGTGTGTCTCTTCGTACTCAACCTTTGTACCTTTGTACTTTTGCAGCTGCTGGCTGCTGGGCTCCACCACCTCGTAATCCACCGTCACCCCTGGGTGCTTCTGACGGAGCTCAGAGAGCATCTCCAGGTCAATCTTTCCTACAGGCACAAACACATAGGCAGATCTTTTTTTGTTTGTTTGTTTTTTAAACAAACATCAAGTCCAACTTTACAACACTGACCAAACTGTCATAAATATTAAACTTTATACAGAGTTGTTTTTCTGATTATCAGCATTCTGGCTCCAAACGCCAACAGTGGATTTAAGCAGAATTTAATGAAATTTAAACAACAGATTCTGATCTTAAATGTTATTCAAAAAGCAATCTGTCAGTCAAACACACGGCTCCTTCATGGCCTTTGGTGTGCTGTGCAATCAATTTATTTACCAGAAACAGGCTAGAGCTCATTTCTTGTTTGGTATTCATGTCAGAAAGGACCACATCTTCCCGATCCACTTCACTAAGACAGAAAATCACAGAAAAATACAATATCTATTCCTCTAGTCAAGGAAAAGCCTTCACGACAGCTGTGCACATCAAACCCGCTCTGCAGGAGGCATCTGTGCCAAATGTACAATCAGAAGACTTCAATAGAGTGAATTGAGATGAGGGTGTAAAAGCCTCAAAAACAGGCAGGGTGGGTTAAACTTGGACAAAGATATCTGAAACAATATCCGTCCAGTTCTGGAAATGCAGTGTGTTACAGACGGGTCTGAAGAGTTTTATACGGTATGATCGGCTAATATTCCTCGTCAGAAGTCACTGATTTAGTGCATAATCCCAGCACAACGAAGGAGTTTTTAAAGTCAGCACATCTTGATTGTTTCCATTTTAAATCACCTGTGTTGGAGTACGGAGCCAAAATGCTTAAATTAATATCAACGTCCAGTGACTCAGACCTGACTGCACCTTGCCAGCCAGCATATCGTCATGTTTCAGTGCGTATTTTAAGAATTAGCAGACAGCCTTTTTTAAAATAAAAAGTGCATTGCCACGTTAATCCTTTGAGTATCATTTAGCCACAGGCAAGTGATTTTCATTGAGTTATTATTGAAGGTGACATGTTGCCGTGTACAAAAGGAGTAAATTTCAAGCAAAGGAGCTGACGTGGACATCACTGAATCTTTCCGATTGCGTTAAATAATATCTTACAAGGGAGTTTGTAGATTTTCAAATTAATTTTACAGTCCATTGGAGAATCTGTAATGTTTCTCCAATATGACGACGCAGGTAATTTAAAAGGTTTGGCACTGTCATAAGTAAAGGGTAATAGTGCTCGGGGGGGTTCAGGGGGGAAAAAGGACTTCAGTATATCATAAAACTGCAGAATGGTGGAGGTCACTTTGTCTCACTCGAGGTTAAAGATGAAGCTGACAACAGGACAGATGTCTCGCCTCATTATCACAGTCAGGAGTTGGTAAAGTTCCTTTTTTGATCGGAACAGCAGGTTGATTCAACAACGCCTCTTCACCTTCGCTGTCCGCCACAGGGGTCGTTCGGCTATTTACCGTTCCGCATTAAACATAAGGCAGGCTCGGCAGCGGCGGGGTCCAGTGGCGTGTGTTCTTACCGTCTCCGCAGCCAACTCCGATGACATTTAGGCGGGACTTTCCATCTCCAATACTGAGGGGAGGGCAGAGAGAAAGAGAGGGGAAAACCAACTTCACACCGAGTTTTCAGAACAGCAAAGCCTTGAAACTCACATCCTCCAACCTGCCAAATGTGGGGCACATTTTTGGGCTTGTAACTGTCAATTCTGCCTGACACCTGGGAAATGTGAGATGTTCTGATCTAGCGACTGAAGCATCTACAAATACCGACGCTTTGATTGTTGCCGAGGCATGTTCTGTCACTCACCGTCTGATTTTTAATAACACCATTACACCTTTTAATTTGCTCGTGAGTCATATCTCTCCAGATCCCTCTCTGGTGTGCTTCCTAGACTGGCAAAGGCAGCAGAGGAGTTTGGTTCGGTTCTCTGCTGCATGTCAATCATCCTCCTGCAGCTTGTAGGAAAGGAGAAAATAAAGCGGTAACATCCCCCAACTGGAGGGCCGACTTCACAGCAGTTTATGAAAGGCGGGCTGCTGTCCACTTACAATAATTCAGAATAAAGTATTTCTAGGAATTAGACACCGGGGTGGGGAGCCCTGGTCCACGAGGGTCGCTGTACTGCACCGTTTCAATGGGCCCGCACTTCAGCACACCTAACAGTAATGATTGGCTCATCAATCATTCTGCAGAGATTCATTAAATTCAAGTGTGTTGGAGTCGGGGGGACGACGACCATGAAAACACGCAGGAATGCAGGACCAGGATTCCCTACGCCTGTTCTACGCTGGAAATAGTTCAAGGAAATAGTTTAATGCTGGCCCAGAGTTGGGAGAAGTGACCTTGTCCTGCACCCACACCAGCCGAGAGGCGAGCGACTGCATCACTCGTAAATCACACAGGATTAAATCACAACCGCCCACACAAAATCCCAGAATATTCTCAGGCAAACCATGATGCTTTTCTACCAACACCCACTAGATGGCACTTGAGTAAAGCTGCTGGTATTTGGGAATAAACACACTTGCTGGCGTATGGATACTTTTTTGATACATGGAGAAAGGGAATCCCAGGTGGACGGTCTATAATTACATCTTTTATTGGGTTCCTGAAGATCCTGATAGGGAATTATTAAATACAGTGTAGAAATGACACTCAAGACAAGAGTCCTGGGGAAAAAAAAAAAAGATTAAAATTATTTAATTGGCTAAATGAAGTTTTAAGTTAATTGGTACATAGCTTCAGGTTAAAAGGTATCCACTGACATGTGCATACATGGATACACACCAATATTCTGTTACTGCACTCCTCACCACTGAAATCATCGGCAATGACAAAGTCTAATTCAACTTGCTACAGTTCTGAATCAGAGCCTAAATCACGTTTGACATGAAGGAAACTGCATCATGCTCAAAGAGACGGGGAAAAAAGAAGTAATGTAGGGGATGTGAGGAGAGAGTACGTATGTGTGTGTTCCAATGCAGGATGTGAAAGTAAAAAAGAAGCCAAGAATGTAAACACTCAGGTCAAGTGCAGATACCTGAAAAAATGTCAAGTACAGTAAATAATTTGAAATTCTTTGTTACTTGCTGCCTCAGTTAATTAGATTTGAATTGCTACCGGTAAACTTACAACATACAGTGGAAAAATAGATACATGGCTACAGCTACTGCAAATGTAGACATAACAGAACTGCAGCTTATCCACTGTCCATGAGAATTACCCATTTCCCATTAGTCAAACTGTATGGGAAGTACAATCCTACATATAATTTGTTAATGTATTTCAGAAGATATTTCAATTTTTTTGCACCTTATCAAAATACTTTTCCTTTCATGTGGACAAAAACAAACTCCTCACATTTCAAATATTTCTTCATTATGTTGAACAGCTTTCTAGTGCTTTGTGCATCCCTGCAAACAAACTAAATCAAAATACATTTTAAGGCTACACAGATGGATCGATAACACATGGAATTGTATTTCTTTGTGTATCCATCAGAGCGTTTCAGCCACAATAGTCAAAAAGAATAAACTACAAAAAAGACAAATTGACGAAAAACAAAAAACCGAGTGAGGAAGACATCTTGATGGAAATAAGGGCCAGCGAAATGTGTGACTGGGAGAACGAGGCGCCAAATGGCTCAAAGTGAACTACATACCACTGACGATGGAGCAGATTCTGAGCAGCAACACATTCCCTTGGCCTTATTTAAATAAGATGTTTGAAGTCGTCAGCTCAAACAGAAACAGTCGCTAGAAATGTCCTTCAAAGGGCTACACTCTTTTTTTTTTTTTCTTCCTCTGCAAACTAAGTATCTGCGCTTGTGCTTGAGTAAATACTGTGTGGACTTTTGGTACCTCTGTTCACCCCTTTAATACAAAGTACTTACACTCTGATGAACTTTGTATTCTGATCTGATCTATTCCTCCCTTAACCACACTTCATGTTTGAAGGAGCCTCTGCCTACTTTATCAGTAACAATGACACAAATCTTAAGGCCTCCAAAGGTTAACATGAGAAGAGGATCATTGATGATGGCGTTTATAACTTTGAGATGCTCTCACATAAGCGGCACTTGTGTGTTTTTTCCAGTTTATAAAGAGTGCATTTGTGAGGATTCCCTCATAAAGCCTGTGTGTGCTTCATTACCTGGCCAGCAGATCCGGCAGTTTACTGTGGATGAAGTCCTGCATACACTGGTGCTCAGTGGAGCGCTCCAGAAAAAGCTGGAAGGCTTTCTGGTACCTGCTATCATCGTGGACCAGACTCTTCAGTGGAGATGCCATCGTGCACAACGCTGACAGGAAGAGAGAAACGGGGTATTAGTATCATTGTATCATTTAGGCTCCAACACAGTTTGTGTGTCATGTAAACGCTTTCAGGTTGTGGCCTATTAGTCGAGCAGAGTGGGTGGTGCCGTGACAGCTACACAAATTGGATCCCACGGACGCTGACAGTGACAAAGAATATCTCCTTTACACACAGATGCCAATAAAAGGTCTTTCTATACTCGTGTTACTAAACACGTGCTGCCCTCATACAGCGCCACTCCCATCTGAAAGCGAACTTCACTCCTGCTATCTCTGGGGCTGATTACAGACCTGAAGCGTGTTTCAGATGTGTGCACTGACATATCTGCAGCTGGCGTGTGTGTGTGTGTGTGTGTGTGTGTGTGTGTGTGTGTGTGTGTGTGTGTGTGTGTGTGTGTGCCTTTGTTCAGAATTTCCTCAAACAACAGCGGCAACGAAATGCCACTCACACAGATATATGTCCAGCAATCAGTGAGTTCGCTAAATATTTACGCGCGAACACACGGCTTTCCCGCGAAGCGCGCGAGACAAACCCAGCGTAAACACATAATATTTCATCATTATTGAGCACGTGTCGCTTGAGCCGCGGAGATCGAGACAAATCACTTACGTGTAGCACAGGATCGTGTCCGGAGTGGTCTGAAGGCTGACAAAGAGCCCTCCCACTCGTGTCACGTCCTCCCCTCGAGGGGGGCCGGCAGTGGCAGAGAAAATCCCTCAAAGAAAATCGATCCTTGGATGAAAAATGTTCACGGCCTCGGTGAGATTTTAAAACACACAGCATATAAGCCTGAACTTGAAATAGTTTATTTTCATCATATATTGCGGGGGAAAACTTGTCAATTGATCCAGGCAGGGGCGGAGCTTCGGCAGGTGTTTGGTTTGTTGATGAGAGGATGGGTGATCATCCAGTCCATCTGTTTTATAATTAACTTCAATTCTCACACGAGCTGACAGTGATTATGATTGCAGAGCTTAGTGCAGGGCATGGCCCAAAGCTGGCCCTCAAGAGGATCCAATCCGGGCTGTCAAAGAAATAACTGATTTTATAAACAAATATCTCAAGAGTAGCAGACACAACACAACGCTGAGAACCAAGCTGAGACATCAGTGATGCGTCCATGAAAGACCTCATTGTTATCAATGCTATGTGTACACATTTATCCTGTTTTTATGTGTCTACTTCTGTCTGCAATTTTATCACTCACATAAATGTAATTTTTAACTGCACTGGCATTTTTTGTATTGATACTTTCAGTGTTATTTACTGATACAACATCCCAGGGTAGTTTTTTTTTTTTTTGTATCTGTTTTGTGTGAAGTTGCAACATTAGGCATCCATGGGACTCCATGAGGCCTCACATTGCAAGTTCTACAAGTTGGTCTCAATTGTGCAAATCCTCACATTGCAACCAGATTCCAGTGTTCAGCGATGCAGAAGTAAAAGCTGGCACCGAATTTCAAATATTTCAGCAAACTAAGCACAAAATCAAGTCACTTGATTTGCACCAGGAGGCGGTCAGTGGATTATAATGTTATGGCCGATAGCTCTGCTCTCACAGTATTGACATACAGCCAAATTCACTTAAACTGCACTAATGTTTGTTCATTACAGCGGGTACGATCACGTGGTGAATGGATTTCACTTTGTCACTGCTTCAGCAAAGCTTTACATCGTTAATCACACACACACACACACACACACACACACACACACACACACACACACACACACACACACACACACACACTAAACACTAGGGATTTTTGCCACGCAAGGTACTCGGTCCATCCATTTGGAGCTATGTAGGCTCCAATATCTTGCTCAAGGACACTTTAACGTACGGCCAAGTGGAAATGGGAGATTGAACCTCACACCCACAATGAAAGTTAGTCTGCTCCACCATCTGATCCTCAGCCTCCGTGTTGAGTAACACCTGAAATTTTGAACTTTCCAAGTGAAAAAAATCCAAATTTGACAGCACTGAAATGTGTCTTTCTACTTGAAACTTGGAAACTTCCCACTTAGCAGTGACTGATGAAGGCGTCTTTATTCTCTGTTTCTAGTTTTGATGGGATGCTTCCTCGGTTTGCATGAATCCTGCTGTAAAGTCTACCTCTGTTCAGTCATACTTTAATCAATCATTTTTCTGAAGCTTACCATTTAAAATGAAATGAGAACCCAGTATATTTGCATGCGTGCTCCTGTCGAGCTCTGCTGGGAAAACCAACAACTGCTGCACTGCTTGAGTGATCCATCATGTCAGGTTTACATTTTTCTGAGATACATTACAGTTTCATGATGGCATAGTCCAACCCCACACTTCTGCATCAAGAATAAAACCTGACAGGAATAAAAGCAGATGGTATTGATTTATTTCAGGTTCCAACAAGCTGATTTTCTCACTCTGCAGAGACCAGAGCCTGGATAAGTCTTTTTTTTATTTATTTAAGTCAAAGAAATTTTATGATCTCTGATAAGGTCAGCAGAAATGTGAGGTGTGATCCAGGATAATTGAGCTTTTTTTGTACCTTTGGACTATAGGAAGTTCACCGTATGATAGGGTGACATCTTTTTCTTGAGACGCAGGAGACTGAAGCAAATGCCATGTCTTGTGTTTCTCTCACATTTTCTGCTAGTTACAATATCTGACAGACCAGAATTAGGCCAAGAACCCAAATTAGATTGTAATTAGGCCACAGACTCCATCTGATAAATTTTAATCCAGTGAGGGAATCACGCGGCATGTGTTAACGGCCTACAGTGATCTGTAGGAAACCAATGTTGAGAAAAAGGCTCTCACAATAGTGAATGATTGTACTCAAAGACGCTAGAGCTTCGCTTCCAAGTAACTCAGTGAGTTTCAAAAATAAAAAGACAGTCTAAGCTGAGCGCCATAGCTGTACTAAGTATGTTCAGCAGTGGGATTGGAGTTTGTCAGGTTTGAGCGGACTTTTCGGTTTCGTCACAACATCATTGGAACCGTCCTTTTTCAGGCTACAGAGAGCCACAGCCGCAACAAGACAGAGCGAGGAAAACCTTCATCTTGAGCTTTTATATCAATGAAAGACTGAGGAAGAGAGTCATTAGACTGAAGGCCAAGTCTATGGTGTTTTAAAGTGCCTCGTCATAAAGGATAAGAACTTTACTTTTCAAGTAAAGTAAAGAGGTATAAATGCATTGACTTAGTGATAATATTATGATATTAGATCTCTGAGTGAAAACCGTTTAAACTTTATAGACTGTTATTTAATGCACAGAGTGAATAATAGCAATACTCTCAGGTATTAGGTCAATTTTCACTCCAAAAACACTTCTTTTCAAAACACTTCACTCCAAGAACATTTCTTCCCTTTTTTTTTTTTTTTTTCCTCAGCTGAAACATTGCTCTAAAGCAGGGGTGTCAGACTGAGATCCTGGAGGGATGCCGCCCCGCATTTTTCCATGTCTTTCTGCTTCAACACACCTGAAAGTGCCATCACTGAGGTCAGCAAATTCTGATAACAAGTCCCTAATTACAATTATCGGAATGAGTGAGGAAACAAAAGACTAACAAACAAACTGAAGAACAAAGAAACCGAAGGAGGAGCTGCTGGCAGATGCCACACGGTCAAAGAAGGGGGAAAAAAAAAAAGAAAGTAAACATAAGAATTTATTAGCTTTCTGGGGTATTTTGCACAAAAGTAGGATTCAGAAAACCAGGACAAATGACTGATCCAGGCTCATCCAAAACAAAATTGTCACCAGAAGCAGAATTACTGAGCCTTGTTGTTTCAGTTCATGATTTTTTGGTGATGCTAAACTTGATATGGGGGTTTTATTTACATACTTGATTGATAAAACATGCACTATCAGTGGATATTTAGATCAGGTTGAACAACAGTTTGCTGCATTTGCCAGCCAGTGATTGATTGATTTCAGTTATTTTAACATCATACACTTCGAAAGCATTTCTGGAGGAAATTTTCAAGCAAATTGTGGCAAAGTGGCTAATTTCAGCCCTTCAGTTGTGTGGAAGAGTGAGGTGTTGCTGCCACCGTCTTTCCTGCCCACTGAGTGCTACAAGCTGGAAGCAATTATTCAATTACACATTGAGTGCAGGCCGCACAGCGAATTGTTCTACGGAGGCAGATCTCCGCTTTCCTTGGGTTGGATCCTCCTGCGGTGGTGTGCGCACTGCGCAGCAGTGAGGGGGTTTTGACGCGGGTGTGAAAACGCTGTTTTGGATCATGTCTCCTCCGTGACGTCTGGCCTGTCTGTCTGGCCGGAGACCTGTGGCTTTGGTGTAATGTGGCGGTGAAAGAGTGAGCATGGCGTGTCCCTCCCCTCACCTGGGGCTCTCAGGCTCTACCTCAATGACCCGGCCAGGCCATGGACCATTTTGGATGACTTGTTTTTCACCTTGGGCCTCTACTCTGAAATCTATTGCTGTTTCGTCTCCAGCATCATCTCCACTGTTCCCATTGCGGCTGCTGTTTCAGCTCATCCTTCGGTTCTGAACCTGCTTTCTCTACGCTGGCCTGTGACAGACTCAGGATGGAGTCCAGGGCTACAGTCCTGCAAGTTTTAGGTCTCTCCCAGTTGCAGCACGCCTGATTCCAGTAAGAGGTTGTTACTGGGCTTTTTTACAAGTACGAAGAAGACGTCAAGATCAGACTGAGGCGTGCTGAAGCAGGGAGAGAGCTGAAACATGCAGGACTGCGTTGAGTACCCTGGTTTAGAGCTTATGTAGCTCCATATAGCATTGCTATTTTGCGTTGTAGTTATTTTGCCAGTTTAATCTAATTGGACATCGATTCATTTCCTTCATGGGATAACTGAGAATGGATAATATTAACAGATAATACTTTGTTTTTTTCCAGAAAGAATTTCAAACTGTCTTGACTTAAAGCCTGTTTGTTGTGAAGTTTTATTTTTATTTTTTTACCTCTCCTCTGTATGTCCTTGACACAGAATAGTCAGATGTAGATTGGGTGTGTAAATCAAGACTGAAGTCAGAAGTAATTATTTCAGCCTAGCAATGGCATCCTTGGTGAACTCACCTTCAGACAAGAAAAAATCATTTAGCTGTTAGTCTCAGTCTGCATGTGGCCCTGAATCTCTCAGCACACTGGCTGTATAACTGACAGTGGTAAATAATGAAAGATCCTGCTTTTTAACAAGCTTACAATATTAATTTTTATACTTACAGTTTATTTTGTGGCCTAATTTGAACTTCCAGCTTGAAGAAATTCCTGCGGCTGAAGCTGAAACTAAAGCAGCTGACCTTATTACAGCAGCATGTCCTGCCTTCAGTGGGTCCGTGTTCAAACCCGACTAAGCTTCAAAGTCCCTTTATTAATTACACAAGCTTGCGCCATCTTATCTTTCCGACCTCATTGTTCTCCATGTGCCACCTCGGTACTCTCACATCTGAGGGCCTTGGTCTTCATTTAATCAGCAGAAGTGTACCTAAAACCCCCAAAAATCAGTGGGTGGAAAAGTTTTTTTTTTTTTTTTTTCCCTACCAAGATTTGCTTAATTGGGATGAACTCTCTCTTGCATTTGATAAAACACAGTCGGGCTAACTCTGTCTAATTCAGTACGAGATATTCATTAGAATATATCAAAGTCTCTTACTTTCTGTCTCTCCTTCCCTCATAGAGAAGTTCATCCACCTGCACACACACACTGTGTCACACACTGCGCTCAGTGCCGAGACAGTGTTGCCGGTCTGCTTCATTTTGAAATACAAGGTCAGATTAGGTGAAGTTTCTTCATCTCCTGACTCTGTGAGAATGCACTAAAGACATAAGAAAATCCTGACCTCAGTTTACAGAAAGGTGACAGTGGTCAGTGCTCTGTCCTCACGTTCAGAAACTCATTGGTTCGAATTCCAGCTGTGTGGTGTTTGCATGTTGTTTTTGTCCTCCCACAGTTCAAAAACCTGCATGAGGAGGTTGTGAATATAAGTGGCTGTTTGTCTCCGTGTGTTGGCCCTCTGATGGACTGGTGACCTGTCCAGGTCTATCCTGGTATGTAGTGTAATCGTTCAAGATTTACTGTAGGAATAATTTGCATTAAAAAGAAAAAAACTTCATGATGCACTCCATCTGACTGAATCAAATCCACATTTGAATTTAATTTTCAAACAATACGTTATTTTTCTTACTGTTTTGAAATGAAAGGTTTCCGTTAGTCTCAGAATCTGAGTATGTCCTCCCTCTTGACATACTGGATGTTGAGTGAGCAGGACCTGGATTTGAATCCTGTTTGAGGCACTAAAGACATTGAGGGAATAATTCAGCAGGTCTGCAATTCAAGTTGCAATAACTTGCTGCAGAGAATGCCGTAAAACAGCCAGCTAAATGCTACTACTGCCAAACAAGTATCCTTCTGATAAGAGTGCTCGATCACAGTTTGCTGTACAGTCACAGCAGTGGTTTCCAACATTTTCCCTTGACACACCCATAGCTCACCTCAGTGAAGGGCTGTGGACTCAGTCTCGATATCTGACGCTGTGGGTGGTTTTCTTTGACATGTGAGCTGTGAAAAGGTTCAGGCACTGATAAAATTGAATTCCAGGAATATTTTGAGCTGATAATAGAGCTGGATGAGAAGCCCATGGATCACTAAACAAATACAATTCTGCTTGACTTCTATGCATTTCATCAGATCATTTCAAAAACAAGCAATTCTGGAAACAGTGAGTATCTGTATCAGCATTCTACTAGATCATCAAGTTCAATTATTCCACAAGATATAAGTGAAAACTTTACTTTACAAAAAACCTTTTTGAGAAGAAAAAAAAAGCAAACCTGCTAAAAGCATTTTTCCTTTTATTCTTTGGGTTTTTGCAGCACTTCAGCTAGACGGCAAACACCCGAATCCCATGATATGAGATTCAGAAAGTCAAGCAAAGCCAGAGTTAAATGGCCTTGCTGTTTCATCATTCATCTAAGATGATTCAACAGCTCTATTGATTGTCACTGACTGCAGGTGAGCTGCATGCGGCGAAACCTTGCTGTGAGTATAAAGGCAAGAAGAATCCCGGTGATCCAGATGTCTGCAATGCACGAGCAACATGCAGCTGATTTTCCACCGTTGAGACCAGCTGGTCTCTTCTGGATGAGAGGTTTTCTCCTCGCTCTTACCGTTGCTTTTGCTTTTGTTGAGAAATCGTCATCCAGTGATGTTTAAATTTCTTATATATGACTGAAAATTGAAGGTGTTGTTTTGTAAATACCACCATCAGACCGATATCACAATCTCCTCTCTCTCCTGAGGTATTAAGCGCCCGTTAAATGAGTAATAAATAATAAACATCCATTACTTTAAAAGGTTATGCATTGTTCCTGCTAAATATTCATCATGCCCGCACTCTGCTCACACAGAATGCAGCACACTGCATTTTGTCAGGACGATCCAGCTCTCCTATAAGAGACAAATTAAATAAATTAAAACAAAACTGCCATTCTCGGTCTGTTTGCATGCCTTCTCTGAAATCTGCAATTACGTCTTGAAAGCTGCTCAAATGAGATGAATTGAACATGACAAGATGTGCCCACATCTTTGCCACAGATCAGATGGCCGTGACACAAGCGCTCGGACTCAACCTTCTCCTAACCAAAAGTGACAGTCTTAAATAAATGTATTAGACGAGACAAAAGATTTAAACACCCGTTTCCTCGCACCCACCGAGCATCCTGGGACCATCTTGCGGGGAATCTGACTGCAGGGTAAGATGAATTTTATCAACTGCTTATCTATTCTGGGCTTTGCCTCAGAGCCGGCATCAGTAATTACAATTTATCGGGACTCGAAAGTCAAGGAGCCAACGAAGCTCACAGCATCTCTCTTTGAAACATTTCTTGTGTTTTGAACATTTGAAGATGTGCAAAGAGAGATGGGAGAACGCAGCACTTTATTTTCACATGGTTCCACAATTTATTAGCTTTTTTTTTTTTTTTTTTTTAATGTCCAGCTCTCCATGTACACACAATAGTAACACAAATAGCATGGTATTGTAAACAATTGGTGAACATATTTTTTTAGATTTCTGGCACATAACCCAGTAAAAGTTGTCATATCAGGTCAGAGGTTGGGCTTTTCTTTGTAACAGAAATTTGACACCAAGTCATTAAGAACCGTTCGTTTTGAATTTACTTTTACTTAAATGTACCATACGTTCCGATGACAGTCAACATGTTAGAAACACAGCTCAGAAGAAACGTTTGGCGACTCTGAAAGACTCTGTGCAAGGCCACTTGGAGCACTTTTTGCCAAAATGGATCAAGCATGCCTAGATACAGTCTGCTGTTGAAATACAGTTGTTGTGATGTTGATGACTTTGTAACAACCACGTGTGCACAGCCATGGATATTATAGTGTTACTGGTAAAATACATTCAAAAGGAGGTTGGATAACACAAGACCAAATCTTCACTTTGCAGAGGTGGAGCGAGAAACAGCTTAAACTCTGGTCAGTGTCAGTTCTCCTAACACCAGTAATGCATTGATGTTTTACTATCGATCATGGAGTTTCTAAATGTAATCCCATACACAATGGCATGATTAAAATGGACAAGTGCACATGAAGCTTTGCAGAAAACCTGATGAACACAACTGCACTTGAATCAGGAGCAGGAAAAGATGTAGAGACAGAGTGGATGATCTCCAGGATCAGTCTCATCAAACCTTATGATCTACGTGAAACTCAAACATAACATAGTAAAAAAATGCTTATAATGAAGCAAAACATACTGGAATGACTTAAAAATGTGAACGGAAATGTAACAAAAAAAATATCAGGGATAAAAAAAAGAAAAAAGATCTTTAAGGAAAATATTATCTAACATTTAGCCCATCCCATCCATAGCTTAGCTACACACAGGAGGAGGCGGCGGGCTGTCTGGCTGTGTTCAGTGACCCACAGTGGTCCCCTGCCAGCAGTGGGATTCAAACCCGAGAACCTCTGATCTCAAGCTCACTTCTCAAACCTAATAAGTATGATGTGCTAAGAGATATCTAGTATTTGCTTTCTTTTTCACTTTGAGGCTTGTGTTTATGGTAAAAGCAAAAGAAAAGCAGTGAGAACAGAAGACAGCTCCGTGCTTTTCTGTCTCTATCTCCTTGTATTTTAGTTCAACAAGGAAACAAACAAAATGAATAATAATAAAAGAATATTCTCCATAATAAAGACACTGCGATTTGTCCAGTTGATGATTCTCTTCCATCCTGCTGTATGTTTTGGTGATCAGTGCTTTTCTCTGTATTTGGTGAAACTGTGTATACTGCAAATGAGGTATGACTTTCATCATGCTGGTATCTTGTCATTTGATTGGCATTAAAGGTATTGTGTTTGTGGTTTTCTTGCAATCCCTAACTATACCAGTCAGTTTTTTTTTCCCCGTACAAGCTACACCCATATTAAGTTGCTCGAGTTTCTTTAATATGTAACAACAGGGAGGAAAAAAAAAATACTGCATCATTGTTTTGTTAAACTCAAGGCAAGCCTGCTTTTGGTTTCCACAGATACACAACATATGGCATCATCAACAAAAAACACAGTCAGACAGCAAAAAACTTGCATTACAATTAAAACACTAGAAAAGTCATTTGAAAGTAAAACCAAAATGGAATCAGCACTAATGTAGTGCATATACTGTCTTGTTTATTCTCGAAAAAAAGGCTTTGTAGTTTACCCAAAAGGCTTGTAACGTTTCTGTCCAAACAGATCCGGCACTGCTGAGTCAAAGTTCAGTGTTCTCTTGTTCAGCTTTTGAATATCTGCAGGCTTGAGATACTCCCATCTCCCTCACGACACAATTACAAGACAGAAAAAAAAACCTAGATGGTCCCTCTGGTCCTTTGAAACTTAGAAAAAAAAAAAGAAAAAAAAAAAGAAGAAAACTACACTAACTCGCCATTTGAGATCAGCTTTGTCTTCACCGTTTCAGCTTGTTCGTCTTTTGTAGGTTGTTTTGACTTCATGTTTTCAGGCTGTTGAAAGAAAAAAGAAACTAGAGGTCCATCCATGCCTCGTCTTCGCCTCCGTACCCCTTTGGTTCCTCTTCTTTCGAGGTTCAGCCAAAGCCAAAATCCGAGCCTGCATTAAAACATTTGCAGCAAAACTGCAGGTCATCATTTCTGGGTTTTTTTTTTGTTTGCCGAGCCCTGCACACGCCTCGTGTAGGTCGGTGGTCAGTGGTGTGTGACGGACGGACAGGCGTGAATGCAGTCAGGAGTCGGTCCGAGGCCAGGCGTGAGGTATAGCAGCCGGCTTTACATATCCAGGTCTCCGTCGTAGGCCAGGGTCAAGGGCTTCTGAGGTGGAGGAGACATCTTAGTGGTTTTAGCTGGTTTACTGAAGGAAAGAAGGAACAAACAAACAAACGTAAGGGAGAAAACCAGAGCATTTGACTCGGTGGCTCAGTTGCACAAAGCAGTCCAACTTGATTTCAGTCTTTACCCAGAATTCCATTATCTGATAACAGCGGCACATAGCAGACGAAATATCAGGAGGTATATAACTCATACTTGACAGCGGACTGTTGGAGGAAAGACGCTTGGCTTCTAGACGTTTCTTCTGTTCTTGTTTTAAAATGTGTGTGACCTACAACAGAACTTTTGTTTTTGATGTAGAGCGCAGAGAGTAATATAGTACATACCAGACCAGGAACGATAATGCAATAATGCAGAGTATTAGGATGAATCCAACCGCAGTCACAGCGTAAACCCACAGCTTTACTCTTCCATCTGTGTGATCAAGAAGCAGTTTTTAGTGCGAGGTTTTAAATACACTTTGTGCGTTTTCTTCTTTTATCGGGATATCTATAGACCTTTTTTCCCCCCACATTTCAGAAATAAAGAATAGGTTTGCTCTCCTTTCAAACATGCAGCAGAGGAATAACTAGAATTTCTTGGCAGCGTTATGGTCCATTGAGGTTTTTTTTTTTTTTTCCTCCCTCCCTCTTTTTAAAGCATATAATGATGAGACTTGCGAAAACATTGACCCAGAATGAATTCTTCCCCCATCTCAGTGATCCTTGCACTACAAAAGCAGGTTCAAAGCCAAGAAAAATCAGAGGACCACTGGTTGAGCTGTTTGGATGATTTCCATTTCAGTACCTGGGCCAACAGGTCTTAAGGTCCACTCGGTAAAGAGGTCTCTGGCCTGAGATGGCCCCGGTTTTAATCTTCCAGAGTTGGTTTTCACATCGGCTTTCTTGTTGTTGTCCACCCCCGGGGTTCTGGTGCAATAGTCCAAGAAGCCGTGCGTGGTCATCACTTCAGTATAACCCTTCTCACACCCACACACACCACTCTGCACAAGGAAGGGAAGCAAGGTCAGGACTATATCATTTACAGCCAACAGAAGATGACAGCTCTCGTTACTTTGCCTTTCCTGCATAGCGCCGCTGCTTCCAGACCGTTCTGCTTTCACTCTATTCGGTTCAGAGGTAACCTACTCTTAACACAGGTCATCCTTTCCAAACTGTAATAATCAAGTACGCTCCTCAGGGGGAAGATTATACCATTTTACAGAAAAAACAATTTTTCTGCAAAAAAAGAAGAAGAAGAAGAAAAAAAAAAAAGAAAAACCCAAAACAAAACAATAAGACACTGGAAACAAATATGCACAATCCCAGCTTTGCATTTACGAGTGCAGTTACATGGACACACTCTAAGGGGCAGTAAGACTACAGGCAAAGACTATTATTTGTCATTTTCATGCAGCCGGTGTGCAGCCCCCCCCGCCCCCCCCCCCCCCCCCGCACTATAGGTGTAGTCCCAAGCTGACGTGGAGCCCACATTCATTGGTATTAATGTGATTATTCTTTAATGGCTTGTTCTGCCAAATTAAAAATGTCATCTGTCAAAATCCATTTAACTCCCCATCTAGGACGCAGGGGCAGCTGAAAACAGCAAAAAAAAAAAAAAAAAAACAGAAGGAATTAGAAAGCCTACTGATCAAAGTACAGTCATCTTACCGCTGTGCAGTGCGAGAAGGGTTTGGTGCACGCAGGATGGCAATGTCTGAGCGTGGTCGGCCGTTTTTGCTGGAAACAGCCCCCTGGAGAAAGACAACATGTTCTTATTTGTGTTCCCTTACCCATTGATCACTAAATTAATGCATTGTCACACCTGATTAATGGGCTCAGTTACCTATCAGGGTCCCTGATCAATTTGTGAACATTTTAATTCCAACATGGAAAATTGCATGTCAAAATATCAAAGAGTAATGCCTCAGGTTCTTGCCCGCTCTGCAGAGGGAGCTTATTCCTACTGGGCTCATATTTGCCAGAAACACTTCCTTACAGCGATAAGATCACATTCACCCACTATTTACAGCACATCAAGCCTGCCTAAAGCTTTCATTCCCACTGCACTATTACCTTTGTTCTTTTTGTCTACGCCTGCTTTGTTTCCCACAAATACAAATGCATGATTATATTTATATGGATTGAAAGCCTCCCAGCTCAGAGTCTGGTATATTGATTACTTATGTTAAGAAGCAGAGGGAAAATCAATGGCGGCTGCATCGAGAACAGGCAGATCAAATAAGGTGTTAAATTCAAGCAGAACTCTATTGTTGGTGTGTGTGAGAATCTGCATGTCTATCAGGGAGTGCAGTGAAAGTATGGCTCATATGCTGCAGGTTTAGGATGAAAAATTGAAATACTCATGTTGTGGGTAAAAAGTGTTGGCTCGTACATGCTGGTGGTTCTCAACCCTAGGGTCCAGGATCCCCTTGGAGTCGGGTGCCAGAGATCAAAGTAGGGGCCTGAGGCCCGATCTGAGGTTGTTGAAATTACATTTACACATCTCAAAGAAAAGCAAAGTAAGACGCTTTCCACAAGACTTGGAAACTAAATATTGCTTTTTTTTTTTTTTTTTTTTTGGAAGAGAGAGGCTGTACTGCGTCCTTTTGTCAAATTGGGGAGGGAGTCCATAGCTACGTTTGAATGAAAAAAGGTAAGGACCCACTGATATATGGCATAAGACACAAACCACAGACAGGTTAATGCAATGCTGAAGTAAAATAAAAAGACTAACAGAAGAATTAGACTTTTCCTTCAATTCTGTAAACGGTCCTCTAAATGTCTCTTTTCCTATTATCTCCTGAACCAACAATGAAATCTGCTCTAAATGTATTTCTGAACCATCTGCCTCAACTGCATCTGCCAAAACCAGTGGTGTGACGGCTTTCTTTAATGGATAAAAGAAGATTCATCGTCATTGCAATGTGATAGTACTGCAAAAATGCTTGAACTGAATTGGTGTAAGAACTTGTTGTTCAGACTGAATCAGATTATTGTGAGAAAAAACAAAAACAGAGAAAGGACGTTGTCTCCTGCAGCCCCTGTTGGGCCAGATTCACTTTTCGGAAATCAACCTGTGCCTTCACAAGAGGCTCTGCGGGACCCATCAGGGGGAGTCAGGGGAAACTGCAGCAGCTCACCTGTGACATTGACACCGTCTGAGCGCTGGCACCACACCACTCTCTCGTTGTTGCTCCAACCTCCAGTCCTCCACTGGTAACTGTGGCATTTTCCTCCTGCGACGGAGAGACAGTGCTCATTAGTACCTTGAGTTGGGCATCCGGACTTCTCGTCAGCCTCCTATAGACATTAACCACCCCTCATTTCTTCACTGCTACTTTCTAGCACCAGCTGAGACTTATTATGGCAGCTGTGAAAGGAAAAAGGAGTTACTTTTCTCCCAAAGTATTGTTCTCTGACAGAAGGGCATCTTTGGAGAAAATGAAAAGAAACTGGTTGGAATTGAAGGGAGCTATAGGGAAAGATTTATTCGACTAAAGAAACATCAAAGACATATGAACCTGATTCTAACTGGTAAAGAAAATTTGTCCATATGTGCAAGGTTGGTTTTCAGGACCAATTCCCACCACAGTAAATATAGAATCGAAATAATAGCTACAAGTTGTACATTATCCTCAACAGGCACTTAATCCTGTACCTGAAAACTGCTGTTCAGCATCATGCATAAAGCACACACTTGACTTAAACAGTGTGTGGGTGATTATAGCTGTATTAGAACACTTGGAATGAAATCAGAGGACCATAACATTCATTAAACCTTTTTTTTATGGTATAAGTCATCTATTAGTCAAAAAGCCTCTCAAGTCTGGAAAACACCTGCAATATTTCTATGATTCTTTTTATTAAACACATGTATTGTAATTTTAGGACTGAAACACTTCTGACAGACCAATAAGAACTGGACGGTAGCTTCAAGGACAACTCTTTCTATGCTCCTTTCTTTCTACATCTAAAGTTTATTGAGATTTCTGGCCCAGCTGGACTCTGGACCCATGGCATGTGTCTATACACGGTTTCCTCAGTACCTTTACAAGGCTGCGTCTCAAACACTTGATGCGGGCAGCTGGCCTGATTCTCCATGACCTGAATGATGACGGCTCTGGAGCGCGCTTGGCGGCCGGTGGTCTCAAAGCTCCGCCCCTCCAAGCAAGTCAACTGGCAAGAGCTCCATGTTGACCACTCAGTCAGATGACAGTCTCCTGAGGGCAGAATAAGACATGAGAAAGAAACATCAGCCAAAGCACAATTTAGTCAATAACAATGTCAAGACTTTCTCCTCAGATCCATTGCGGGTGGTTTATATTCAGGTTGCCGACACTATTTCAGGATCATTTTATTGGCTCCCCTGCTGGCTCCTGGAACATTTAAAAGAGATCGAAAACAACTTCAGCACACATCTGCGGCTGATAATGTACCGAATGCACAAACAAATTACTCAGACAACCCAGTGGGTATTCAGAAGTAATAGACCGACCAGAGTTATAAATTATACAATACAAGCTATAACTCTGAGCCCAACTGTAAAGGCAACCGCCAATACTGAAGTATGCCTCACAGGAGGGGGGGAAAATCATTTGCTTTAGCTTGGAAATATGTGTATAGGTGGACAGTCTTGTTCATGCACTCTGTGAGTCAACAAGTAACACACGAGCTTTCTCTCTCTTTACTGTCAACCACATACACTCTTTCACAGTTGCGATCATATCACCTGCAGACGCGGCTCTGCAGTCAGAGCAGCCCTCCGATTCTCTGCCCTGAACACCCATTAGTGACTGTCTGTGGACTGAAGCAGCTCATTATCTTTTATCTTTATATGGATACACTCGATCAGCTCCTTTCCCATGCTGCTCCATCTGTGGAAACACGCTGTGGTGAAAAGCTGCACCGTACAGCAAACATACGACCACACGCTCACACACCCACACAAATAGATCATACATCACGCTCATGTGGACAACCTCTCCCCAGGTCCCCGTACACCACTGTCTGACACCTTCACACTGACACACACACACACACACACATGAATACTCTCGCCATCAAACACTTGGGATCCTGAGCCAAGAATCACAGCAAAGGCGGCTTGAGTGATGAATCAAGGGAAGGATCAGAGGAGAGCGAGACGCAGATGAACAAAAGCAAGCAAGGCAAGATGGTGTGTCTTTGTCGCAGAAGCTAGCAAAAGCTTCACATGGCAAGAACCACACAAAGAAGGAGATCCAAGGACTCGTTTTATCAGATGACAATGATCACCTTTCTTAAAAAAATGAACAAAAAAAAACCCCCAAAAGCAACTAACTGATATCTGTAGTGTTACTCGTGGCTTCCTTAAGTCTGAAGGCAGAAAAGCTTCATCACAGGTTTTCAGAGGATAAAAAGTTGACAGAGACAAGAGAAGCTGATGATCACAGCTGTCAGCTGGTCAGCAGCACCATCACTTAAAGCAAAACCCACATGCACACCAAATGCCACTTTATTATTGTATACTAGATTCTTGTTGCCAAGGTGATGTTTTATTTTTATTTTAAGACCGACCACATTAATGTGCACATATTCACCCAGGACATGTTTGCTTTACGAGGCTTTCTAACTTCTCCAGTGGATTGAACCTTAAGCAGAATTTATTCAAATTAATTCTTAACATGGTAGATTCTGAGTGATCTGTATTTTACTATTACTTGACAAAAAGTTAAAACAATTAAAGTGATCATAAATATTTCTCTTTTCTTTTTGATTTTGCCATTGAGCTTTCAAAGTTTCACTGATTTTCTTTCTCTTTTTTTAGCGCTCTGTCAGGACTAGTGCTTTTTCCTCTGTCCTTTATTTAGCAGTGAACTGTTTGCTTGTGGCTGGAGGACAACAGATCTCAGCAGGTTTGTATGACTTTCGCCTGTTATATATTTATCACACCTGGCCTGACCACATTACCTTACTTGCACTGTGTTCATAATGAAGAATCACTAATAGGTAAAGAAAAAATTCAAATAAATTGGAATGAACTCAATAACCTCATTTTGCTTGGTTTATCTAATGTTTTTCCTCATAGGCTGCATTTTCAATAAACAAATGGTTTAATAAAAGCTGTCCTCACTGAAATAGCTTCATTTTGATGTGGCGCTCATATTTGCCTTTTCAAGGAATCATTTCCTTTATACTTGCACACCAGCTCTCCTCATGCAGGATTCCCATTGGCATTATTTGTGTGGCAGCGATAAGCACAATGATTGCTCTCAGCAGTGTGAGCTCTTAATTGTTTCAATTAGCACAGGATGATTTCTCATGCTTTATTTGGGCTTGTTACATAATGCAGAGAGAGAAAATAATAATACCACAGACAACTGTGTTGTCTGATTATTGATCATAAACCTGCTTCTCTTTCAGTCACCCTCGGCTCACTTTTTGCCGCATCAATGATCTCAGGTATTACATTAGCCAAATGCATTAAACACTGATTTGTAATCAGACTGAACATTGTGCCTTTCCCTCGTTGGTATTGAATGAAAATGCATCAGATAATACCACACTAAAAGGATCATTAGCTCATCTATGACTTTTATTGATTTTGCAATTATTTAGTAGTTGAAAATGTCAACCAGTTGGAAGAGAGGACGACATATTTGCCCACAGCAACAAACGAGTTTGTGCTTGAGCACAAGGGAATTGATTATGCAGTACGAGGGTCTCAATAATTATTGTGAGTGCAATCAATGCAGTATCGAATAATTTAAGTAATCGGGTGGTTTTGTTTTGCCTGAGGAAAACTGAAGCAGAAGAATATATTCTGCATTTCATGTGTTTCCACAGCTGCACACTGAAAGTCAGTAAGGATGAAAAGCTAATAAGTGGATCCACGACGCTGGGGTTCAGACTTGCCTGGACAAGGGACGAAACAGGGCTGCTCCATTTGCTGCTGGACGTGCTGCTGAAGTACATCTCCACAAAGCTCCTCCGACACTGGCTGAGGGGGAGACTCATGCCAGCTGCCCCAGTGGACCACACATGACAGGTTCCTTCTCCGAGACCCCTCCCCACACTCTGCACCCTGAAGAGACACACACACACACACACACACACACACACACACACACACGTATGGTCATAATCTGCAAAAAAGCTGCATCAAATTCTCAAAAAGGACTTAATATGATTATTTGTTTCTGTAGTTTTTCTCTTGTATACACAATGTGCAATTTGCCCTTCAATCGTGTGCGTGTGCGTGTGTGTGTGTGTGTGTGTGTGTCTTTGCATGCGTACAAGGATTTATTTTTCCTTCTATTGTGGGGACCTAAATCTGTTTGCACACTCACACTATGGGAACTCATTGTCCATGTAGAAGCATAAAGCAAATATCCACAATCCCAGTGGATCCCAAATCCTCACATTTCCAGGTAAGGATATTCTAAGACTGTGCAAAAATATCAAGAATGTCAAGACTGTGGGATTTCCATCCCAAATAAACATTTGCAAAACCTATTTTGATCACTCTGAAACATACCTCTTGTTAAGTGATCTTTTCCCCTTTCTATCTTTGCTGGCACATGCCTTTCACTGTGTTCCTGCCAAATGTTGGTGAATAAACTGCTGTAAAACCATTGGCACACAAGCTTGTTTGTGTGCAAGCACATGTGCAAACAATCAGCAGATCTGTGCCAACAGTGGTCAAAAGCACATGGTAAGTGGCGCATCAATGTGATCTCATAAGTTAAACTGTGAATATTTGGCAAATGCAATACACAGAAAATGTCAAAATCCAAATAAAATAATTCCAAAAAACTCAGAAACCAAAGAAAATCCAGCTACAGATACGAGTATATGATGATATCACCATGCAGCGATTGCCGTTTCAGAGCAGTTTTATACCTCTATCGTGCATGGCGACCAGTCACTCAACAACCACATGTAGCAAGGCCTTATGGGACATAGTTTGATCTGGGTGAGCTGGCTGGGACAGGGACGACCCTCTTCATGAGCTTCCTGCAGGATTCTCCGGGTGCGCACGGACTGACCTAAACAACACAGAAACACACGAATACGGAGAAAAATGAGTAAGACTCAGGAGCATTGAGCTGTGAGCTTAATACTCATTTAGCTTAAATATGCTTTAAACCCAACAACAGTGACATTTAAGGAGGTTACAGTTAATGTGATAAATTGTTTTCACAGAACAAAAATCCCCGTGGGATTTGTAGTCGTATGGGGAAACTGCATATGAGACGGGGTGAAAGGCATAAACGCATCACTGCACAAACATAAGGGCCAATGAAATAACAGTAAATAAAATGAATGGCTGGAATGAAAGATGATCATCTATTGAGAAGCGAAGACAGGGAGTGTGCTTTCTCTTTAGCGCGTGAAATATTTTCCTCATGACAAAGAGGGATTAGCACAACGGCACAATACATCTGTGTCACCGCGCCACTTTCTGCTCACATCCAGCAGTTTCCAACAAAAAGTGTTTTGTTCAAGTGAGCCATTAATAATGGGAGAAAGGAAAAATTTGGTAAATGGCAGGGATGAAAAGAAGGCGCCTCAGAGCGAGGTCGGCGGGTTGTACGGCAGCTCGGTGTTCGGCTCCTCTGACACTTAGTGAAGACACGGCCTGCATCAGACGTCCACTTGACAGTCGCTGGGTGGTTCTGGGTTTTTTTTTGCGTTGTGCCAGGGGAGATACTCCGCTCAGTCAGCCCCAGGCAGGCGGAGCGAAAAGGACACTCAGCTTGTGCCGTCTCAAAAATTCTCGCCAAAAAAAAAAAAAAAAAATGTAATGCTCCTGTGGCATTCTGACAAAAACATGATCCCTGAGTCGCCTCACACGCATACGACACAAATCCCTCATCAACGATGACAGATGCGTTTCACAGTGTGTGAGAACAAACTGAGAGAGCGGTGGAGAGAGTCATGGAGACACTGACACAGCGGTGAGAGACAAACCAGAGAGTTTCGACTTTAAATCCCCAGATGAAAGCCTGCATGAGCGTGAGATTATCGGAGCGAAGGGTTAACCGCGTGCAGACATGGCAGCCAATGACAAATTAAAATTAATGACGTTACGGAGACAGTGTTGACTCTAATTAACTGAATAACAAGCTTTCTCATTGGGACATCAGCTTTAGGAAACTGAGGAGGCAATGTATGCATTCAGGTTAAATCATTAGCTTTCATATATTGCATGAGGTGAAGGTGAGACTTTCTCAAACTTATCCTGATGGAGTCACAATAACTGCATGTTTCCAATCATGTAGAGGCAGGATATATATTTTTTATTTAGGATTACTTAATAATTGAAATCGTCCATAAAGGTGGGCATTGTGAAATGGAGTTTTTATGAACATGTAATTTCTGAAACATAACCTCATCAGATGCCCGTGTTAATTAAGAGAAACTAGGCCTCATACATTATAATAACAAAGTAGGAATATTAATGTATACATTATGTTGGAAAAAACAACCCCGCACACAATTCCCCTCTATAATAAGGCTTTGGATTACACTGCTGCGTAAATATTTTAATACATTTAAATGTATTCATGCACAATTCAACATCTTGGAGAATGCCTGAGCAGACGGAATAATGAGCCACTGCTCATGTGGTCCGCTGTGTGTCTGTTCATCAGACTTGGCGCTCCCATTGGTTTAAGTGCAGTTAGTTTGCATGTAAAATGTTTACCTTGGCTCCCGCAGGTGTGCGAGCAGTCCGCCCACGGTGACCAATCAGAGAGGATGCAGCTGACAGGACAGTCGACGGTACAGCTCTCAGACAGCCGCCACTTGTTGATTAAACCGAACTGGAGAAAACAGGAGCAGAGAGGAAAGGCGGGCCAGCTAATTATTCCCACTAACAAGAAAGAGGGAGCCACCACATTTCCATGTTTTAAATAGGCAGAAGTTCAATTCAGGACGGTTTCAGAAGCAGCAGCTGCACAATACTACGATCACTGGCGTTTCTGACCTGACTGTTATTTTCACACACAACTTCAAATGTATGATCAGAAAAACCTGAACCACGTCTCATAAATGTGTAGCGGCCTCTTTTACTACAAGCCTGTGCGATAGAAGTGTGAAATCAACTGGACCTCTGTAGGTGTGTTCAGTTTTAATTTCGAAAGTTGTAAGATGGAGTCTCCATGGCGCCAATTACCCTTGGCTGTCCATGACAATGTGGTTATTTCACCATATTGTTCTGCTTTGGACCATTTTATCTTTGAGGACATGTTCATTAGTTGCCCAACACGTATATCCCGCCCACTAACAGATGCCATGATGAAGCGATAATTGGAGTTACTTACTTTCTCTGTCAGTAGTTATTAATGTCATGGGAGATGTGTGTGCATTACATCATCCCGGCATCCCACCAAAACTAAGACTTATAATCATTATGTGTATCGGTTCAGGGCCAGTCAGTAACCAGCTGGCAACACAAAAGTTAAACATTTACTGACTTTAACTAGTACTGGACCTACAGTAACCTCCAGCATCTGCACGGCAGCCGTTTGTCTGCCCAAAGTTAAGATTAGTCTTGTGTTCAAAAGGCTCAGTTACATTACATTTTTTAAAGAATGAATGGGACTGAATGGGATACCTGTGTTCAACAATATATGAGCTACTTGAACAGAACAGAGCAGAAGCTTTAGCCACTAATACATCTTAAGCAACAACGGATAAAGGATTTCCTTTTTTTTACCAGAGAATAAAGAAAACGAAAACTGCATCAGTTGAAAGCACATATGTCCAGATTTGATCAGATCCTAGACAGATGGATAAAGATTAACGATGCATTTTAAGCCTGCTTGCTTCTCAATGTATATAGTATATAAAAAAAGAAAAGATTCTTAAATGAAGCCTTGAATGTTACCAGATAGTGCTTTTCCATTGTGTGTTAAATTGTTTAAAAAAAAAAAGGATAATTAGGATGGCTGTTACTTTCCTAATGATCCATCCATCCATCCATCCATCCATCCATGGCAGCGTCGCTACACCTTGGACAGGTTGTCAGACGGTCACAGCACAAACACAAAGACACCGACAACTACATGCACTCACACTCACACCTAAGGGCACTTTTACGGTCACCAATTAAGTTCAAAAGACATGTTTTTGCACTGCGGGTGTCCAGAGAACACAGGGAGAGCATGCAATCTGCACACAGAAAAGCATCCGAGCCAAACTCTTCTCCAGGAACATATTCCCTCTGTGAGGAGCGAGCGTTAAACCGCGACATCACAGTGCAACCCTCTTCCTCTCCGTGTCGTTCACACGGTAAATGTGCACGTCTGTTAAAATGTGATTTATTCTCACGCAATAACAATGACAACTCCAAGCTTCAGGAGCCATCGTGAATCACTGTTCTTGAGTTCTTTACGTAGCGATTACCTGCTCACACTTCTCCACTTCCAATATCTTTCCATCGCTGCGGATACAGTCCAGGACACGCTGTCGTAAACCCTCGCCGCAGATGGCATTTTCACTCAGCTGGCATGTACTCCAGTCTGCGCACAGCAACATATCTGCATTAGTGTCACTGTCAGGCCAGCTTACGACACTGGTAGCGGCGGGATCACTGTCTGTACGACGACAGCAACATTTTGTACACTAACCCCTGCGTCTAACTCAAACATCCTTCATCTCCTTAAAATTGTTTGAGAAGTGATTATGCATAAACACACAGCATTGCAATAATGTAAATCACTCAAAACAATGATGAACAAACAGAAATCAGTGGAGCAGTTATGAATTTCACACAGAGATTTGGGCTGGTTAAGCTCTGAAATCTGTCCCTCTCGAGGGAACGAGCGTCTGTAACTTAAAACTCTTCTGCGACTCTTTTCAGCAGTAAAGCACTTAATACCAAAAAAACAATCTAACCCCACTTCAGAGTTGGCATGGGGAACCCACTGAGGTGTGTGCGAGAGCACTCAGCAGTAATGAAGTCAAGGTTGTAGACAGTGTTCAAGATATCTCTGTAATCCAATGAAGAAGGAATTATGCTTTATATGAAAAACAGCTTTTGGATTTAAGAACAACAGATAAAAGAAGAAGTGAGATCTGCTCATCACCCAAAACAGCTAATTTACTAGTTTGGGCCATCATCAACTTTGTTCTACCTGAGACTCTGTACTGGTAGGTGAAGCAGGTGTTGTTGAGGATACACTGTTCAGACTGGAGCAGCTCTGGACACTCGGTGTGACCAGGACCTGGGAGGCGAAGGATATGTCTGCTCCTGTTCCTTGAAGCTCCTGGGTCACACTGTGGAAAGAAGAAAGAAAGAAAGAAAGAAAGAAAGAAAGAAAGAAAGAAAGAAAGAAAGAAAGTCAGACTGAGACAGAAGTCTGAACTAAGGTTATAAAGTAGTTGTAACTTTATGATGCACATATTTTGATTCACAGTATTATAAAGGTAAGTGTGCACATGGCTCTTTAAGTTGCAAACCGTGTGCAGAAACTCATAATAAATTCTTCATTTTCTTGAGAGAGGAGCTTTTTACAGCCGTAGCTACAATGTGTTCTTTTAATAAGTTAAATGTAATGCCGTGCAGCACTTGAATAACAGCCTGAAGGTGCACAATTATCTGACTCGTCATTTCGTATTCCGCGATCTCTCCTGACTTTTATCGGACAGTTTTACTGATGTAATGCAATTAAAATATGACTTGGTGCTCGAGTGGTCAGAGCAGGAGTCTGCAGATTGGAATCCTGCTGTCGCTACAGGTTTTTTTTTTTCCTTTACAATACACTTTACAACATTTTGTCCTTGTAGTATTTTTCTTTATGAATGCTCAGAAGTGTGCTGGATAAAAGCATCTGTTTGATTAAACTAAAGGGAAAAAAATTATTTGCCTTTCTATGCATTCTAAAAAACTGTCATCTACTCGATTAGCACAAAAAGACAACAGTGAGACGTACTTTTAAGAATCTCAGGAGATAATATTCTTGGAGGTTTTTGAAACCTGTGCAAAGAAACTGTTCAATGACTTTTAAGAGTAAGTGTGGAGGAAAAAATAGGACTCATCAATAAGCAGTTAGAGGATGTCTGAGGGGAAGTTTGAGATTTTGTCCAGGCTGAAGTCGAACAGAAGCTGCAGTCGGGGGGACACTACTGAAAAGATTTTCAGAAAAGGAACGAAATCATATTATCATCGGTGAGAAGGAATTGTGACTGTGGGAACAAAAAGTCAACATTAAAATAACTGAAAGAAATACAATTACCTAGAAAAGAAGGAGCCTATTCAGATCAGACTCCGGTAGAAGTGTTTTACCTCGCCTACCCGCACTTTGAGCCTTTTATGTCTGAAAAATACTGAGGAGAATTACCGCTTAACCACTTAAAATTTGTACAGTTGCTTGTGGCCAATGAAGACCATTATGCCTCTTTTCCTAATTCAACCACATAATCGTAATCCTTAATTATCTTTCTCTCTCTTTCCCTCTCTACATGTAATTTTAAACTGATGCATAGCTCATTGTCACTGCAGTGACCAGGATGTTCAGCCCACTGTGCAGAAGCGCTGTTTTTACTCCAGTCTTACCTGAAATGTTAACTTCGTGCCACGGAGGGTTTGAAATGATAAAAGTGACCTTTTAAATAATTCAGAGTGAATATTTCCCCCCCCACCTTTTCGAAAGCATTTCCCACTACTCGAGAATAAAGCAAAAGTGGTGTTTTTCCCCCTCTCTAACCTGACCTTTATGTTGTAATTACAGTGTTTCTTCATGAAGATGTGACAGGATCTTATCACCATGAGTAAACAACACGTAATCATGGGACAATTATATCATGACGTGATAATTGACATTTTTGGGTTTAAATGCTGTGTAAAGTGCACTCTCCTCCTAAAAAGTCATAAATTATAATAATGCAAATGGCCTAATACAAATCTGTATCAGCCTCCGCCTCAGCATCCGCTCATTTGGGGCCAGAGAAACACCAAACTAGGACACTCAGGCGTCATTCGAAACATAAAACATACGCAGTTTATAATAACTAGGGTCTTCAGTGTGCTGTAAATGCAATGTTTTTCAAGCCGAATGTCTAAATAATGCGGCAATGCAAGCAAGCAAAGACAAATTCGAACTTCCCGTATTGTGGATGTTTTTTTTCACCCCACAAAAAGCAGATTGAAAGAAGTGTGACTATAATGAGACAGTAATTATGAGAATGGTTAAGAGTGCAGCATTTACCAAATATCTGCCAACTGGCAGGGGTAGTTTGATGGGGATATGCTAATCATTCGCCACATTAGAGTGGAAATCTGCGGACAGCAGATGTGTAATGTGGAGGAACTGTCAGCGCCGTGTCTCACTGCGGAGGAGAGATTTGACTGATAAAAGCCCCGTGCATTGAGCTGCATTTGTCCCTCTGCACCTGATGCACGGAGACAAGCACTTCAATCACTGTCAGCTCCTAATGAGGGACCTCTGTGTGCGGCTCATGAATCAGCTGCAGTCATTGTACCCTTAATGTGTTCGCGCCGGCTGCCACGTGACCGCACTCGCACATTTGTATGCTGCGGGGCGCGCGAGCTGCAGGTACGACGGAACCCGCAGTCATTAACGGATTTTTCATCCCACAATTCCTAGTGCTCCTGCCAATTACCACCACCAACAAAATCCAAACGCATCCCAGAGTCAATCTATACATAACGCCCGTTTGTAGGTTTTTCATACTGGTTCACCACAGTTTACAGTTTGTCCTCCAAAAGTTACAATTACATATCTCTTTTAACATACTGCTTCACTTTCTCTCTCTCTCTCTCTCTCTCTCTCTCTCTCTCTCTCTCTCTCTCGCTCTCTCTCTCTCCATCACACGTGGACGCCCACACATCAGAGCTCCTCTGCCGGTGCCGTTCATTATCTATAACAGTAACCAGTCATGCAGCCATCACAACTATTTCACATTCAGCGAAGATCGATCCATATGTTGTGGGATGAGCAGCCTGCGAATAGACGTGTTCTTGAATATCAATGTGATCTTTCTTCTTGCGGAATGGAACCTGTATTACTTCACATGAAAAAAAAAAAAAAAAAAACACTCAGCTGCAGAAGAAATTCCAATGCAGTTTTAAGTACTTAAATAAGTGGTGTGAGTATTTAGGGAGGAATTAACCAGGCAAATCGCATTCTTGCTTTGTTTGCTTTAGTTTACTTATTTTGACGCAGTTCAATATATAGTAATGTGCAAAGTTTTGTTTTCATTGCAATATAATGGCTTTAATATATTTGGTTGTAATAGAATGCTATTGATTTAGCACTGAATTCTAGAAGGAAGGGCTCTGATTGGATACAAATTTATTCTGCAGCAGAGCAAACAAACTCCAAACATGCCGCCAATGCTTTGTTCTGAAGCCAGGAAGCGAAGGTGCCGCCACCTCGCGTGAACTTAACAAGAGTTAAACCATTACCACATCATTAATGAAGTACTTAAATGGCTTTATTCACTCTGTCATTAAGAGAGGGGTTTGGATCTTAGTTGAGCTCGGATGCCTTTCTGTGTAGAACTGTTCTCCCTGTGGACCCTGATTTGATGTGTTTGAGACTAATGGGTGACAGTCAAGTGCCTGCACGTGCGAGTGTGTGTGTCACTCTGTGTTCACCCTGTGATGTGGCGGCCTGTCTAGGTTTGCCTCCCGCCTTCACAAACAGTCAGCCGGTATGGACTCCTGCCAAACGCCACTCAGAGTTGGATGAAATGGAGCAGTAATTTTTAGCCATTCTTGCTTAAACAAAGCCATTGTAGTAAAGCACATCAAAGGGAGTCAAAACAGCACACTCGAATGTCTTCTAAATGTGCAGGTGAAAATGTACAGTCGTTAATGTGTGAGTGTGTGTGTATGCTTTATTGCTGAGGCGAACATTCAAACGGTCTCCCTTAACAACATTTTCACCAGCTTTATCTTCAGTGGAATAAAGCAAAGTAAGAGACATCACTGACCATCCTTCCACTATGACTGTAAGTGGACAGTGTAAGCAAACCTCACATTACCCATAATGCCGTCCTTCATCAATATGCTGACATAAGTCCCCACAACACCACAAATCTCACTGCTTACTGGCACACACTGCACAATATCTTCATTCCAGCTAAAAGTAGGAATCACCCCAGGCCAAACAAGGACCTCCAATTATAATGGACAAGCATATTTTATGTAAAGCATGTCAGCTTCCTGTTAACATTATCCATGTGTGGAGGAGCTTTTTTTTTAACTTCCATAAGAGAGGGGAATTTAAAGTTATACTTTTCAAGGTGTCACTCTTGCATCGCTCTTTGTGTGATGTCTAAGTTATTCAAAAGTCGAGACAGGTGAGGGGGAGAGAGGCTTGTTACCGAGGATCAGAAGCTCTGGACTTCTGCAGTTTTGCTTAAGGAAATTAGTGGATAAAGTGTGGGCAGAATTAAACATTTCTGAACGTTAAAGCCACAGTTTTGTAGCTGCCAGCGGTGAGTACAAGTCGCTTCAAATGTAAAGTATGTTCAGATTCCCTTTGTATTCATTACATTCAAGGTGGTGAAAGTACAATGCGGCTGTTTTTTTAATTGGAAATGTGATGAGTGCACCGAGCTCATATCTAGCGCTGCTTCCTCTCACAAGGACAGATACTGAAGTTGTATCTTCAGAGAAAATATTGACTTCATTCTCTCCTCTCAGCGTTGGCGCGGACTTTTTTTCCCTCAAGTGGTCCCCAACAACTTTTTTTTGTGTTTGAAGTAAACATGGTTAATGTGCAAAAGTGAACATGAACCCTACGTTGCCTCTTCTCTTTTCATCTCCTCCCAGGAGTTCTACACTTGGACCTTGTTTTTCTTGTTATTGCCGCTTTGAGAAAACAAAGTTCTCTGTTCCTGCAGAATGTGTATCCACCTTAGATTACACGTGTGAGTGGGTGATTGTTCAGCTCACAGCATTGTGACGGATGAGACCTGTGTACAGCTTCATGAGGTATCCAAACGCCTGTCCTTTCACACGGTAAGAATGTTTTAAAACATCCAATTAGACAGAGATGCATTCTTAAAATCCATATTCATGTTATTATTACATTCACATAGTCATCATATACTTCAGCTAAGGTTTCATTCCATTCATCTGGTCTGAAACACAGTGGATTATGATATCATTTAAAATTCAGCACTTCGGCTGAGTAAACAACCACAAGTATCTTCATTGTGTTGCAGCAATCCTACACAGCCGTTACTCTTTAATTAGCTCTAAAGTTATCCGCTTTAGCGTTATTACATTGTGGCATGCCTTGCCGCGTTTTGCTAACGTTATGAGTTCCACCACAGGTTTCAAGACTGAATGAGACAGAAACGTCCGGAGAGAAATCAGAAACTAATTAAGTGATCTCAAGAGCTCTTTCCCCCCCATCCTGCTCTCCCTCTGACTCCAATGTTCCAGTCCACTGAACTGTTCTGTCTGACAAGAAACCTATAACACGGCAACACGGTCATGTGACCACTAGCCTGTGGCTACAAACACCGGAGAAACATATGTTACAAAGCTGTAGCCTGAAGAGAAACCTTCACTGGAGAATAGAAGCACATTAGTAAACTCAATATTACCCAATTTGTAGAAAAAAAAAGGAGTTTCATTACAAATAATTTTTGTATATAGTATTGTATTCTATATTTTACACTTGGGATTGTGTTACACCTTCATCCATCTGTTTTGATTACAGCTTTGTCCAATTCAGGGACTGGAGACGGTCCCAGCTGGCGATGGGCGAAGCCAGTGTGCACACAGGCCAGGTCATCAGTCCATCAGAGCAAACAAAGAGAAACAATCACACACACTCACAGCCGCACACACCATTTGTTTCTTTACTGCAAAATGAAACTAGAGTATTTAAAGGAAAACAAATGCATGGACAAAAACATGTATATTTCACTCAGGAAGACCCACGGGTCCAATCTTAAGACGGGGAGGGAATGCTGACCACTGTACCATGCATATCATATCGCGTTTTTCATAATCAAAATCATGCAGAGTTTTTATTTATTTATTTATTTTAACTGGCTATTCTTTATGGTGCTGCTGTCACAGATAAGCTTCTCATACGTGGGATCAGTAAAACTAATCACACCAGAACACCACTAAATTCATGTTTTATGCTCTCCAAGTTATACAAGCATGTAAAGTTTTATTATAGAAAAAATAGGACACTGCTGTCTAACAGAAAAATGGCGTTACGGATTTTGTAAATTGTCTGGTGCTCTGACACAATCTGAAGTGCGCAGCTGTTATTCATCGTGTGATTGATTTGTGTTGATAAGGAGTGGACATCATACGTTCTTTTTACTTCTTTCTGCCCCCTTTCATTCAAATATTTGTTTTATACTTGCATAATGCATTTAATTTTTTCTCTTTTTAAAGAATGAAATGAACAATGATCAATTGAAATTAAAAATAAATAAATAACACATAGGGATAGTTTTCCGAGCACTAATGATTTCATATGATGAATACAGAAATTTTATGTTGAAAACATTTCTGTGACTGCATAATATTTCACTGTTCAAGACTTTACATATCTGTTTTAATCAATAGGCTGATATGTTTACCTCAACTCTCCTTTCCGATTCCCTTTTTAGCTTCAAATATTTGAAATTTTAATGTGGATCCCAAACACCCTTCAAAAAACTGTCAGCTTACTTACTACTCCCACAAACTGTCAGCTGCCAGAGAAAAGAGTCACTCAATTACAGCTTCTCACCAGAGGGCAGTTGCTCCAGGATCCCCAGGGTGCAGTGACACAGTCGTCAGGGCAGGCCAGATAGCAGACCTGGGCTCTGGGTGGCATTTCTTCTTGATCACACAGACTCTCCTTCACAGTGCCATCCTCTCCGCTCGCTGCTCCCTTCTTCACACACCTGGCAGAGCAGAAGACATAGCTGCATAACTAGTCTCTGGGGCTCTCATAATCGGGCCCCTTTTTTTTTTTTTTTTTTTTTTTTTTTGAGTTTTTAAACCTATTTCGAAGTTTGTGACTCAAACTCAACTACACTCTTTTCTCTTCCTCTTTCTCTCGAGTGAGACTTTTGAAAGCAGTTTATTTTTGAAGTCTTTCTACAATTTGTACCGTTTGGGCTCTCTGAACATTTAACCGAACAAAACTGAAACGTGGGGCCAAAAAGTCGATTTACCGCGCTCACGAGAAAGATGACAGAAACAGTTTTGAGAATGACCCCATATTTTGTGAAGTGCAGCTTCAGAATGGCTGTCTGTGTATTTACATCCAGTGACAAAGACAGAAGCAACGTGACGTTGTTGGGCTCGAGCATAAAGCAGGGATTTCAAATACATTGTAGTTCAGGGGTCACATGCAGCCCAAATTCATCTTGAGTGGGCTGAACGAGCAAAATAGTGGCATTAAAACCTTTAAATTTTAACTGCAGACGTATTTGGATTTTCACAGTTTCTCCCAAAAATGACTACAATTTCAACCTCAAGTCTATTTCAATGTTACCCTCTGGTGCAAAATATAGTAAAATGTCCAAAAAACTTGTCCAAAAGCTGTTGCATTAATCATCCTTTTACAAACTCAAACGGACAGCATGACGTTGAGAAGAGTTTGATAGCAACAAAATAGCTGTATCACAGCAGCATCACCGATATCTCAGCTCAGGTGTCAGTGTTGTGCTGCGTGCGCCACTCTGAAGAAAGTTGTTGAAAAAGAAAAATCATCCTTTCCTTTGAAATTTTTTCAATTTTTGATGTTGGCTTTGGTGGGCCAGATTGGAAATTCTTGCAGGCCAGTTTTGGCCCACAGGCCTCGGGTTTGACACCACTGGCACGAAAAAAATAAAAAACTTCAAAGCTGCATTCATAAGGTACTGTTCATGAAAACAGAATTATGTTCTGTTCTTAGAATTAGTGAAAGATACTGAAAGATTTATTATAACAGATTCCCATCCCTTCTCTTCTTGTCCAATTAGTAATCCTTGATTCAGAATAGTCCTGGACTATTAATAACAAGCGATCCATTTTCATGTCATGTCTGTTTAACACTGCCAACCCAAGTGCCAATCCAACTCTACTATTTGTATCTCTTATGACAAACCAAGCGTTAGTTGGAACTGAAAATACAGAAATCCACTGGAGTGTGATTCACTCAAACAGACCCAAACAGCACATGTGAACCTTCCATTTAAGTGATGTTACTTAAGCGGAGCATGATGAGTAAATCGGTCGTCAGACTGACATGAAGAGTGCAGACCACTCAGCTAATGTGTCATATTAACAACACAACTACAAGCACACTAATAAGACATCCTAATTAAGAGAAACACATAAAATGAGTGCACAGGATGCTTTGCTTTGCAAATGAGGAACATATCCCTAGGCTACGAACTCTGGAAGAAGAGACAAGTTTGTTCTTTCTCCCACGACTGAAAGAAAAGAATGACTTCTATTTGTCTCCTGACTTTGCTGATATGAAATCTAAAAACTATGTGATTGGTCAGCAAGTTTAAGTGGATGTGGTTGATGCAAAACAAAAAGCAAACGGACTCACGCTTGTTTGTTTTTTTTGCATCTCACTGAAGTTGTGCACTTGAGAAAAATAAAACTGCTCTATTTTGTAGACTGTTTCCACCTTAGGGTATTTGACCTTTTTGATTGTATTCTAAAAAATACATTTAAACATGTTTTGACTTCAGCCAGGAGTCTGGCTACTTTGCTGGAAGCTTAAGTTTATCATGCAAATTCCTGAAAACAGTAAAATAATGAGATATTTCAGCTCTGAAAAGGGTCCCTTAAGAAATTGCACCAGCAGATTTTAGTTCTATTCCTGGAGTTCGGTGGTTGATTGGCTTAAATCTGTTTCTGTTACTTCCACTTAAAGTTGGACTCCCACAGAACATTTCAGCCTCTTTGGACACAATAACAGTTTCCCAATTCAATGTCTTCTCTCTCTGGTGGTGCTTAATCCAATACCAAGGTCAACACTTCAACGCTTTCCTCGGTGGCTATTTTAAGTAGCACTAAAAGGCAGCAAAAAGAAAAAAAAAATATCATCAGTGCTCATTAGGAAGCAGTAGTTTGTTTTGACTGTTTGTTTTCCCCTGGCATTGCAAGTGTCAGGACCAGTGAGAGTGCCAGCCAGAGGACCGTTGCCAATCTGCTCCTCCCGTTGAGTGTTGCGGTGCCAGAACGACCGTCTGCCAAGCCTAACCCGCTCACTGACCTGATCTTGCGGCTTTGGACTCCCTCTCCGCATGCTGGCAGGTCGTCCACAGTATTGATGGTACAAATGGACCAGGGCTCGACTCGCCACTCGTACTGGCTGCAGTCGCTGTGGCACGGCACTGCCTCGTACACCTGTATGCATGCAAATACACACACACACACACACACAGACACACACAAAGGGAGAGAGAGGATACATGAGCATTTATCTGCAAAACGCACCCTGAAAAGTAGACGTGCACACCATCAGCCTCACATAAACATGTACACATAATAGTGACCATTTCAACACCCCCAAGGTACACTCATGCTATATCCACAGCAAGGAATAGTGGTTTCAAAAAACAATGTTAGGGACACTTTCTGTTTTCAAGGTACACTAATGAGGTGTCTCCAGGTTAGAAACAATGTTTCTCCTGGGTTTTCCTTTGGTAAATCCAAAAGGAAATAAAGAAAGAAAACCACGTCTTTGTGCTTTCAGGCATCGTTTCTTACAACATGCGCTTGCATTCTCCTCTTGTTGCATTTATTTTTAACATCAAGCGCGTGCGCTTTCCTGGGACGATTTGAAGTCAGTGCCGCAGTTTAATGTCAAGATATTTTCCACATCCCGAGTTTGAACGAGGCTAAAAAACACTGAAGGCATACAAATTTTGAGTAACTGAAATTAAAAGGAAAGTTCGGCGCTAGACAAATTGTGCCTTTCAGGACAGAGAGGCTCTGAGCTAACTTATGGGCACTTATACGCGCCTACTGCAGAGAGGTACAAAAAGTGTTTTATTCACGGTGAAATAAACCTACGTGTGATATGAGAGAAGCAGCATGGGGTTGTGTAAAATGACAATGGCCATGGAAACAGGCCCTTTAGCCCGACGTGTAATTGGCTGGATTTTGAGCCGATTCACTTCTCCCCGCTAAGCCAGTGGATCTGGCATGTGTGTATAACCAAGGGAGCCGCCTGCACAATGCTCCTGTAAACACATGTTTACTCTCAATCTATGTAACTGTCTGCCACAGTAAAAGGTGTACTCCTGAGGACAATTTGTGGGAAAAGCTATGACAAGCTGTAATGGGTGTCAGTAAATGTGTGCGGGTGTGTGTGTCTGCGAGCGTGTGTGTTCAGACTGGAGAGAGAGAGAGAGAGAGAGAGAGAGAGAGAGAGAGAGAGAGAGAGAATGAGTGTTGAGTATTCCCTCCCCTACGGGCCACACAGATGCCTATTACACACCGTCATCATCTCCCATCTGTCCCTGCAGATGCCCCTGCTGGGTAAACTGGCAACTACTCTTCTCCCACTTTCTCCACTCCTACTGCAGAAACACACTTCCAGCTTTGCGACTAATTTTCATCACCAGGGAAATGACTTTCGACTCACTTTCTCTGAATATAAACACCATTTGCTGACCACCAGGACCATTTATTTGGTGGGTAATCTTGTCACCGTAGCGTTCGCCAAATGGACCACGGTGGCAAAACCCTGAAGGTGTCCGACAGATATTGACTAATATGTTGGTAGTTTGAAGGTTGTGCGCAACATCACAAAGACAGAGCTAAGAAAATAAAATAAAATGAAGGATCTTCTCTCGGCATCCTTGGGCACACACATTTGTAAACAGCTCACACTGCAAAGTGAAGAAGAATACCCTATCATTCTGAATTATCTGCAACAAACTTGGACTCACTCCATGTTTGAATGTTAATATAAGCTGTATCTTCTGTTTCTTTGTTCTTTATTTGAAAGGTTTTCTGATATTACCCCATCAACTTCCAGTGAGAAATCTCTAAAAAAACTGTACCTACATATGAAGAAGTCTCGATGCTCTGTAGTAAATGTCAATTTGCATTTCTTCAGTGCAGGAGCAGATGGAATATCATTGAAATGCACTTCACATAAGCTATTCCATCCGTGTAGCACTCTCTCCAATCAAAGTGGTGGTCCGTTCTCTCGAACAAAAGGACCAAAGGGGTCAAGAGTATGTGTGACTCGGACAGATCTGGCATGCATTCTGCTTTCGCTAGCTAAAGCACAGTATATGTACAGAATGAATGGCACTGACCTGAGCCTGCGTGGATGTCCATATTAGCAGTGCATGACAAGCCAGAAGTTGGGCAGGGGAGAGAAGAACAATGATATGATCATTAGTTTAGATTTGCCTGCAGTGACAGAAATGCATAGTTTGGCTCAAATTTGATTTCCAAAAGAATTCTGCATTCTGCTCAGTCTTTCATTAATGAGGGTAAAGGATGATTAGGTGCTTCATCATCTACAGTAGATCTAGGCGTCCTGTATATTTTGCCAAACTGAATGATTCATGTTGCTGTGGAGAGAGCTTTCAAGCAGTTGGTTTAAACAGCCGTGCTTCGGCCAGACCTGCAGCTGAAGGCGACTCCAAGAAATTAATTTGTCGGAAGGTGGTGAGTGGGAATGCAACATGATAAGCGTATCTTCAGAGGGGCTGTGTACTGTGTCTCTCAACAAGATTGCTAAAAACTTCACTGTTATGCTATTGCCAGTTTATCATCCAGTCTATTAAGATTTACTTTTCCTAAGGAAAAATAAAAATAAAAAGGAGATTAAAAAAAACAGGTTCACACAAAATCCACTCACCAAAACAGAGCGCTCAGCTGTCAGCTAAATACATGTTTCAGTTATCAAAGCAAAAACCTGCTTAAACTGCTATGCAGCCACTAGTGCCTTACTCGGAGGAAATTGGAAGTCAGGCAAGGTAGAGTCGGCAGAGTTTCCACAGATGGAGGTGACCGTAGGTGGGAGGGTCTCTAATGTTGAGAAATTCTATCCTACAGAATGCAGTCATATCTATAATGAAAGTAAAAGCGTTGACATTTTACAACGTTTAATAGATGGGTCCTTCCTTGCTTTATTATGATGAATGCTGAAATCATCCTTTTTCCAAATATTTCCAAACTGTGACAGTATCACTTCAAAAAACAACTGTATAAAGTTATCATTACTAAGGGAGCGAAAGTCTCGTAAATCTGCCATGGGATGTGTTACCCCTTTATTGCTTTTATAAATAGGATCAATATCATTGTGTTTGTATTAAAGACTATTTATATAGAACACTTCATTGTCAAATTTAACAAAAGTTCTATCAATTAATTAAAATACATCATGAAAACTATGTGATTGTATAATATTGACCGTCTATAAAAGTGTTCCTTCGGGTCCAGCCAAGATCACTAAGCCTGTGTGGTTTGGCAGCAATAAGGATAGGACTGGAGAGAGAGAGGGAAAAAAAAACATTTACTCAATTCTTCTTTGTGAAACTGCTTAAACTCGGGGTGCACAGGGATTAAACATGAACAGCTCTTTTCAAATCCAGCCATAAATTTTGTATTGGACTGAGGTCTGAGCCACTCCAGAACATTCACCTTGACTCCGTTAAGCCTTTTCAGAGGAGCTTTAACTTTATGCTTCGTGTTTCTGTCTCTCTGAAAATAAATCTTACACTGACTTTTCGTTTTCTTGCCAACAGCATTAGATTTTTCGATATTTAGACGCATTTACTCGACACTCTACTCTACCACCATGCTTCTTCACACATGTGCCATTTCCCGAACTTTAACCGAGTTGTTCACCAAAGACAGATACATTATGCAGAAGTGATTTCACAAAAACTATCTGCCAAACTTTGGTTAAGATTTAATGTAAATCGATACATCTGAGCTTTGTTGATCGGCACTCGAAATTCACACTTGTTTGCTCATTTTATGTAATGTACAGTGACATGGAAGTACCATTACCTACTTTATCCATCTTAGAATTACTTATATTTTCGGCACCTTACATTGTTCTTGATCTTCAACATGTAATTGTCAAGAATCTTTTCAAACCAGTCTTTACTTTCTTTTAACTACACAGAAGAATTTAGCACTGATCTAATTGATCTGTGTTGATATTTTAATTTTTGGGTGATTATACATGAAAAAATTAAAATGACAAGTTTTTGCATAACTAAGTGACTCTGTTGTTTCATCTGTGGCATGCTGCACTTATACAATCTATGAAAAAAACCAAAATGATCAAGAAGCTAAATGACAATAAAAGATCCAAAGGAATGAACACACTGTTCACTGGAACTCTCTGATGGTGATAACAGCCTGCTGAGCTGATGAGGAACTTTAATAGGTGCCAGCCCAGAACTATGTAACAGGTGCATGAAGGTGATGATGATGCTTAATCAATGCTCTGATAATATGTTGACAAAACAGGATGATTTACTGGACACACGGACTGCTTGCGTGTGTGTGGGTGTGTGCCAAAAGCTTCCTACAAGGACAAACGGCCATAAGAAACTTTGCATTCACCTACTTCTTTGCTTTGTTAAGTATTATTATGGCTGAAAAACAATAATAAAACCAACTAAATAAATGTCAGATTTGTAGAAAAAACTGAGCGTTTGAACGTCTCTTGCCTTGTGCAGAGTATGGAAAGTAAAGCCCTTCAACCGCACAGTGAGAAACTGATTACAGGTTACAAGCAAACACTGTTGTGTACCCCATAATGAGAGCAACAAGTACACAAAACAAATCAACAATGACCATACGCGGGGATGTAAGACCATGCCATTACTGTTGGCGCATACCCAAACACAGACCTCTACGCAAATAAACACATGGAATGGGAACTGAAAAGAACACGTGAAGTGCCAAAGGGCGTTTCTGAAAGGGAGAAATCATACTGTAAGCAGGGGGAAAATGGGACACGGAGCCCCGAAGCGGGGCACCGTCTTCAATAAATCTCTCTCAAAGTGTCATTGTGAGACTAAAACTTCCAGCAGACTCTGCTATTACTGTCAGCAAGCCCATGGATGAGTAAAAAAAAACAATAGCTGCCTCGAGAAACACAGTGGGATCTATTCCCACATGATGATGACCTTTCAAACGTACTCATGAGAGGGGAAGTTAAAATGTGCCAAAACACAGCGCAGTCATTAGAGCGGCTGTGTCTGAAGACACTTATTTGTGATTTTTGGTACAGACAAACAGCTGTTTCAAGAAGAACAGTTATTCGTGTTGGAAATGAAAATATGAACCTAGTGATTTGAATAAAATAAGATAGAATGAAATTGTCATAAGAAGAATAAGAATCAAACTACATTTTCAAAAAAAAAAAATCAGCGCAAAAACCAACATCAAGTGTGTTCTCAGGCAAAATTAAGTTCCAATGTTTTATTGATCCTTGAGGCCCGTAAAGCAATGATGAATTGGTGTGTATTTTGTCACAAAACCAAATACTGTAACCAGAAACCAAGGTTGGTTCAGAAAACTGCAACAAATAGACTGCAGCCGCCTAAAACTACACCGGCTGCCGGTGATGTAGGATATTTGATGGATGAATTGAGTACAAAGCGATCACTGCTGAGGAAGGTAATGGAAAGAATCCTCACTTTGGCTCTTTGAGCTTGAGAAGACTATAATAAACCTATAGAGCGGGTTTGCAGATTCTGACATCCACGGT